>NW_027186296.1:79255864-79350598 GCF_028583685.1 Petaurus breviceps papuanus | reverse complement strand
GTAGTAGTAGTAGTAGTAGTAGTAGTAGTAGTAGTAGTAGTAGTAGTGCAGCTAGGTGGCACAGTAGATAGAATTCCAGGCCTAGAGTCTGTCTTCCTAGAAGGAGTGATAGTGGTGGTGGTGGTGGTGGCGGTGGTGGTGGTGGATAGACCTAGAGTCAGGAAGACTCATCTCTCTGAGTTCAAATCTGACTTCAGACACTTACTAGCCATGTGCCCCTGAGCATGTCACTGCACTGTGTTTGCCTTAGCTTCCTCATCTATAAAATGAGCTGGAGAAGAAAACAGCAAACCGCTCCAGTGTCTTTGCCAAAAGCTCCCCAGATGGGGTCATAAAGAGTTGGACATGACCAAAAAACAACAAACAAGTAGTAGCAGCAGCAGAGGCAGTAATAGTAGTAAGTAATGCCAGGAATTTTCAGTCCTTTAAAAAAAGCTTTTCAGAAATGTTTCCATTTCCATTATCTCAATGGACCCTTTGAATTTTTCAGAACAGGTGTTATATCCATTTATCAGTTGGGGAGAATGAAACCCAGAGAGGTAACAGCTCATTCACTGAGTGCAGGCCTGGATTTCCCTCTCAGTCTTCTTTCCATGATGCCTTGTTTCCTGTCTGGTTTGGTATGAAACATCCCAGCTAAAACACAGGTGCTAGGATAGGGCCGCATGGAAATTTACTGCCCAGTCAGGGAGCCTCCCACCATAACTGAAGCCTCCAGGATTTCAGTGCCGTGTTCAGGTCTTTCATACTGGTAAAAGTTTTTCTCAACATCATTCATCTAGTAATAATAGCCCAACTTGCATTTCCATTTGATGCTTCAAACATGCTTTACATAGGCTTGATGTTCACAACAGCCCTGTAAAATAAACTTGCGCTCCTCTTCCTCTGATTCTCGTTTTCTGTCTGCCTCCTGTGCAGCGGAGGAGGTAAGGAAGCTGCGAGCTCGTGTGGATGACCTGGAGAACATCAAGACTAGTATGTTGCAGCATGAAGAGAAGATCAGCAAAGATCGAAGCTATGCGATCTCCCATGTTGGTGGGGGGACTGGTGAGCTGGACGGCCACAGTCAGGAGGCTCTCTGGGCATTTGTGAAAAGCAGGATACAAATAGAACAGGAAAAAGGTGAGGAGATCCAGTAGGGTAACCTAACAGGGGTGGGAGGCAAGACCCTCAGAACCAAATATCAATCACTGTCATCAGAGCTGTTAATTAATCAGAATTGAACCTAGGGTAAATTGGGAGTGATAAGGATGGGTAGTAGAAGAAAGGACAGTCCTACCATGAGTGTAGTGTTAATGATATGGTATGATACATCCCCAAAGAGTCCCAGCCCTTCGCCTCCATAAAAACTAAGGTCTCTGGGAGACTGAGCAAGGTCCCAAGAGATGCAGCCTCGGGGTTGGCAATGAGGAACAGTTGATTCTTCATGTAATTCTCTGGAAACCTTGAAGGAAGTACAATCACTACACCCGGTGTTGGCACCCAAGGGCAAAGCCCCATTTGCCCTTTGTTAGTTATGACTCTGTTATCAATCAACCAATAATGATTTTTATGTACGTACTTTGTGCTAAGCACCCCAATAGGTGCTAGGGATACAAAAAACAAAAATGAACAGTCCCTGCCCGCAAAGACCTTACACTCTATTGGATGGTAATTCACATTTATGCAGAGTTTTATGACTTTATCTATGCATACATTATCTCATTTAAACTTTACAACAACCCTACAGGTAGACAGGATGTATTTATAGATATGGAAGATAAAAGAGAGGGGAAGTGATTTGCTCACAATTATACAGCTAATTGGTGACAGCATCCAACTAGACCCCAGATCTAGTCTTGTGGACTCTCCATTATATTCCAATGTCTCCTTTTTATTCTAGGCTAACAAAGCAGAAAAAAAAAAGATGTGATATTAACTAAAGTTTTGCTTTATATTTTAGGAAATCTCCGAGGAAACCCTGGACCAAAAGGTTTTACAAACAGATCATTTCCCCTTGACTCGTATCTGGGAAAGTGCTACTTGGGATTGGTGTTTATTTTCTGGGTGGCTTAGAAAAAAAATTTTTTCCCTTTCCCCTACTTTCTCCTCCTTTTTCAACCCCTTTTCCCCTTCTTTACTCTTTTTTTTTTTTCATCTCTTTTCTCATTTCAGATCTAAGTTTTAAAAGCAGGGCAATTTAAATATATCTATGTTATATAATCTAAACTATTAGGACTGGGAGGACTAGACAATTTCTAGGCCTTTCATTTTACAGGTGAGGAAAGGGAGACCCTGATTGGTGCTCAAAGTTACCCATTGGTCAATGGTAGAACTGAGAATAGAATTCAAATCTCTTCATTTTAAAATCAGATTTTTATACATAAGAGATTTGATATTAACATGTTAAATGGATATCACTCTAATATGACTAATCTCAAAATGTTGGTGTTTTTGTCTTTCAGGTGAAATGGGAATTCAAGGTCCAAAAGGTGAGAATAATTTCTCCTGTTTTGATGGAAACTGATCTTAGGAAAATCAGACAGCCAGTCTTAAGAAATTTACATAATACTATACTCATTCATCAATCTTCAACATTAACTGAGACCTTCTGAAGGATGGGGCAGAAATTCTCAATTTTTGGTGTCAGAGTCCTTTTTATTGAGGACCTCCCCCCCCCAAAAGCTTTTGTTTATGTGAGTTATATCTATTGAAATTTACCATATAAGAAATTAAAATTCTTTAGTATTATTATGAAAATATTTTTAACCTCATGGACCCTTCAGAAAGGGCCTCACTGACTCCCTATGGCCTAGTCTCCAGAGCACTTTCAATGGCTTAAGCCATTATTGGCAACTTCTGGCAGCCCTTGGAACTTAGAGAAGAGGGAAGCGGGGTGGAGAGATGAAAAGCTACAATCTCCTATAGCTAAGCTGTCCTTGACTCTAGATTGAGGGCAGTGAGGTAGAAATTTTCTGCTTTCCAAGGTCTTCATTATGGATGCTGGTTCCCACTGAGATTGTGATTTCTGTAGGGCAGCACCTAAGAGCCCATTAAAGAAATTCTAGCTAGAAATGTAGAGGGAAAAGTGTTTAGATGAAGCTCAGAACACTCTCTGTTTCTCCTGTAAGGAAATCTGAGCCTTAAGCCTCAGCTAATAGTTTTCTTTCTCTCTCTCTTTGCTTTTACAGGAGACAGAGGGCTTATTGGAGTTCCAGGTGTGTAAACAATGGTCACCTTCCTGCCAAGCCTCAGTAATGTTATGTCTGGGATTTTGCCCTGCTCAATCCCAGCTTGCGGCCACTACTGGAACAAATAGAGGGATAACCATTCTTATGCATCCACAGGTGTCCCAGGGACTATAGGCCATCCAGGCCCAGAAGGACCAAAGGGACAGAAAGGCAGTATAGGTAAGAACTGATTTTCTTTTCCTCCCATTTTACCCTCTAAAGCTTTTGTGCTAATAATAAAACAACTTGACACATAGAGTATTTTAAAGTTTTACAAAGCATTTTAGATACATTATTTCATTTGAGCCTCACAACAAATCTGTAAGTACAAGTATTACTAAGGCTCAGAGAGGTTAACTAACTTAACCTCTAGGTTAACAAGGTAACACAGCTAGTAAGTGTTGGAGACAGGAGTTGTACCTAGGTTTCAATTTGAGTCTACAATGTGAGACGTGGTAGCCAAAAAAGCTAATGCGATCTTGGGCTTAGCCCAGTTGGAAGATGCCTCGTTTCCAGGAATGAGGAGAGATAGTTGTTCCATAATCTGCCCTCATCAGGCCTCATTTAAAGTGCCCCGTGAAGTTCTGAACCACACAGATTAAGAAGGAAACTTTGAGAACTCCCTGAGGAGGACAGTCAGGATGGTCAAGGGCCTCAAGTCTATGTCAAATGAGGCTCAGTCGAAGGAACTGGGGACGTTCAGCCTGGAGGAGAGTAGACTCAGGAGGACACAATAGCTTTCCTCCAGTATTTGAATGGCTGTGACATGGAAGAGGGGTGTGATTTGTTCTGTTTGACCCCAGAAGACAGAATCAAAAGCACTGAATAGAAGTTGCAAAGAGTCAAATCAGGCCTGGTGTCAAAAAAATAAAACAATAACAACTTCCTAACAAGCTGAGAGATCCAAAAATGGAATAGACTATGTCAAGAAGTGGGGGCATCCCCTTCCTTGGAGGTCTTCAAACAAAAGGTCACTTGTTGGCATGGTACAGTGAGATGGACAACATGGCTGCCAAAATCCCTTCCAGTTCTCAAAATCCATAATTACTGACTTCAAGTACATCAGTCTTGTAGCTATAGGTTGGTAGTTTTATGACTGAGCATCCTTGTTGTTTGTAGGGGAACCTGGCATGGAGGGACTCAAGGGTCAGAAAGGACAAGAAGGTCCAACAGGGCTTCGTGGTGAACCAGGACCCCCTGGGTTTGGAGAGAAAGGAGACAGAGGTAAGAGGAGACCATCCTACCCCAGGAAAGTTGAGGATTCAGTGGAATGAAGAGCGGGAAGAGATGTTCTCATTCTCCCCCGTCACCTTCCCCACCAGCCAGGCACAGAAATTCTAATTCCAAGACATTTTCCTCTGCTCCAGTGCCATAAAGAAAGGTCTCTGGGAGGGAAATAAAGGGGAGAAAGGAAACAAGATTTTTGTGAAGGGAAAAAGTCAGGGTCAAGGGTCAACATAGTAGGTGGAAGAGCTGGGAAAGGGCATGACTCTGGAGTCCAAAAGCAAGTACAATTCTTGAAATTTGTCTGGAGGATGCAAAAGCAGCTCATTGGGCCTCAGGGGACTTAGACTGCAGTATTTCAGTATTTCTTGATTAAAAGCAAACCAACCCATCCATTTTGAGACTGTTCCATTGTAAAGGAACTGGTTATTCTGGAGAAACCTCCAAGAATTGAAGTTAGCCATTTAACTAACATCTACAGCCTTGTTTGGCTATAAATTTCTTGAAAGCAGAGACCATCTCATGCCTTTCTTTACACAGTGCTTAGCTCACTGCCTGGCATATAGTAGACACTTAATAAATGCTGATTGATTGATGAATTGAAAATAGCAACAACAACCAAAAAAAACCCCTCAAAGCTTCCTGGCTGCTGTGCCTCAGAGGTCTGTGATAGTGAAAAGAACTCTGGTGATTGTATATTGTGTCTCAACAGTGTGGGCATTTCAGAGCGGAGGGAAGTGTTTCATAACCATACCCTGCCTTAGCCAATGGTCAGTTCTAGCCAATCGGAGCCCAGAGGGCTCTGCTTCTCCCTCATTTAGGGATTCCAGACTTCAGTCCCCACAAAAAGCTTCAAATGTTTCATGGTTTGAAGGGAAGTCATTAGTTATAAGGGGTTTGTTTTGTTTTGTTTTTTCTCTGGGTAAGAGACAGAAATAGGGCAGAAAAAGGACCCTGGGTTAGAGTTTTGAGTGTCCAGGGCCAGATGCTAACTAATAATATCTAGTGATTAACTGCTTTAAGATTGACATGTTTTACGTGTTACATCATTTGATCCTTATTAACAGCCCTTTAGGAGAGGTCCTATTTATCATCCCCATGTTATAGATGAAGAAACGGAGGTTAAATTATCTGCCCAGAACCACACAGCTTAGTAGTGTCTGAAGCAGGGTTTGAAGTCAGGTCTTCCTGACTCCAGGTCCAAGGTTTCATCCACTGCTCCACCTATTGCCAAACAGCCAGCTCTCCCCCAGCAAGAGGTTCCTTCTTGCAATACCAAAGTTGGGCTTTACCTCTGGGTGCCCTCATCACAGCCACTGGATTCTTCAAACCACTGAATCTTCCCCTTCTCCCACCATATGGACCCTGGGGGATTCTGGGAGGTAGAAATATCTTTTCCAAATGACAGAATTAGACTTGGAGGGAAAGCCAAGGTAAAAAAAATTCATCAAGTCATTCATTTGGTTGATTTACTCCTCAGGTGTTGCTGGTAGTCCAGGTCCTCAAGGTCCCCCTGGTGTCCCTGGTTCTGTTGGTCCCAAAGGTAAGCAGAGGATCTCTGATTGTGTCTGAGTTATCTAGAAGGCAGGGTCCAGGAAATAATGCCCCAAGGCCCTGGTGTCATTATCAGTCCTTAGGGAGACCAGAGCAACAATCCTGAGAGCTATGAGCAGAAAATAATTAGCCAACTAGAATTCCACCAAAATGAACTGCTGGGACAAGAAGACTCAGTAGCTATCTTTTGGATATAATGATTATAAAGGCTTTGTCAGATGTTTTCCTTATCTTTCTCTAGACTACAACAGAATTATAGGCCTGGAAGAGCCCTTAGAGGTGATTTAGTTCAATCACATTTAGTTCAGTCACAATAGAGGAAAAAACAGGACCAGAGAAGGAAAGCCCCTAGCCCAAAGTCACAGAACTGAGACCCTTCCTTATCAGCCTACATGGGGCCCTCTGAACCTGTGGATACCAGGTCTCTAATGCCTTTCACAGGTGAATCACCCAGGAAATCAGTGAGGTTAAAACAATCCCATGCCGACGGTGGGAAACGTACTAGCTTTGACTAGTTGCCCAGGCCAATCAAGTGTGAATAGACCCTGCTTGCAGATAAAGTGATAGAGAAGGGCTGCAGTTCTGTGTCACCTCTCTTCTTCCTCCTCCTCTCTCCTGAACCCAAATTGTTCTGCCTTCAGTGTATAGAGAAAGCAATAATCTTCATTCATGCAATCTTTCATTCATTCAGCACATACTATGGCAAACTGTACATCCCAAAACAACTTGCTCAAACAATCAGGCTCCTTCTCCAGAGGAGAGAAGGAATTCCCCTTCATATCCTGTTGTCTTTAGAGGTTTGAGGAAGAATTTAAGCCTTTGCGATGCACAGAAGTGTGTACACACGCGCAAACACAAGGAGGCCTTCCTCGAAAGCCTTCATGAAACCTGTAGTATCTGATGCCCAAATCAGGGTCCAATTTCTTGCTGACAACCATCTTCCTCCCTCTTTTTCCCAGGTTCTACTGGTGCCCCAGGACCTCAGGGCCCCTCAGGTAAGTAGACCTCTCTTTGCCAGTGGTGTTTCTGGGTAACAAAAGGCAAGCCTGAGGCAAAGGAAATTGAATTAAGGAGGGGAAAAAAAACACTTGAAACACACAAATAAAACCACAATGACATTGATAGCAGAGATTTCTAGAGGCTTTTAGTCCAAGTTTCAATGTTTTTTGGTTTGGTTTTTTTTTTTTGCCTTTTTTGTGAGCTCTGATTTTATATGTTCAAACTCCTCTTTTCATACATTCATTGTCCTTATTTCACTGGGAGTCCAGAGCACTTCATATATGATGTTTACATAAATCTTCAACTATTAAAACTATTCATCTGTCCATCTGAACAGAGCACCTGCCAACAAAAAAAAAAACATGCTTTTATACAAGGTGTCCCAAAAGTCTTAATGCAGACTTTTTAAGTTCCTAAAAATTAAATCTTCACTTTTGGGACACCCTGTATAATGCTTTTAAGTATAATAAGCTCTCAGTCTCCTTTTATTTTTTTGTCTTTTTTTTTTTTTGGAGGGAACAGGGCAGGGCAATTGAGGTTAAGCCCAAGGTCACACAGCTAGTAAGTGTTAAGTATCTAAGGCAGGATTTGAACTCAGGTCCTCCTGACTCCAGGGCCAGTACTCTATTCACTGCACCACCTACCTGCCCCACAGTCTCCTTTTCTAACACCTTATCCAGGTCAAGTCCATTAACCACCACTTAAAGTTCTGTCCTGTGCTCTCTTCTCAACTTCCTCTATACTATCTCACTTCATGATATCATCTGCTCCCATGGGTTCAATTACCATCTCTATGTAGATGACTCCCAGTTCTAAATAGATAGCCTTGATTTCTCTCCGAACCTGCCAACTCACATCACCAGCTGCCTTCTGGTCATCTCAAAATAAGTTCTCCAAGCATCTCAAATTCAACTTGTCTAAAACATAATTCCCTTCTTCCAAAGTTCCCAGTTGCTGCTGCTATTAAAAGCACCACCATCTTCCCAGGCACCAATGCTTCCAACCATAGGGAGCACTCCTCTCTCACACTTACTCCACTTATCCAATCTGTTTCCATCATATACCTGTCTGATTTCTTCTGACAGGTCCTTCTGGCACCCAAGGCTTCAGAGGTGAAGCTGGTCTCCCTGGTCCCAAAGGTAAGTTGGTGAAGAATTACAGAAGGGAAAGGGCAAACCCAGGGAAGCTATTCATTAAGCCTAGAGATAAGCATCTTTATATAATAGGAAATATGCTAAGTTACATTCAGATGGCATGGATTCAAATTCTGGTTTTGCCACTTTACCTGGGCAACCATAGACAAATCCTCTTCAGGACTCTTTTTCATCATATGAGGGAGCTGAACAAACTGGCTCTCAGGTCCCTGATAGCTTTAAATCTTTAATCCTAAGAGTGTAGACTAGATGGTCCAAGGAAGGGTGGTGGTGGAGACTATCAGCTAGTCAAGTAGGTTAATTCTCTGCAGAGAATCAAGAGGTGAGGTCATGGAGGAGACAGCCAACGTCTATACAGGTGCAGGAGCTGATCCCCATTTGTCCCTGTAACATCCTCTCAGTTCTTCTCTTTGAGTAGAGTAGTTCTTCTCTCCTCTGCAACCCTGTCAATGCCAAAGTGTGTTTTTCTTCCTTAGGTGAGAAAGGACCAATGGGATCCCCAGGACCCAAAGGTATGTTGCTCCATGACATGGCTCAATGAACCTAGCATTGATAAAATATGCCATCTTCCCTGCACAGGCATAATAGATCATTATCCCCAACCAGAGCCAACCTTGGAGAAATTTTTAAAGGATGGGGGAGAAGGGAGAGAATGAGATGTGCCTAGCCAATGCTCACCTGATCCACTTTATGATCATGGTACACATATGGAAGACAAATGGTCAGAGTTAGAGACCATCTGTGGTCAGTTGAGGGCTCTCTATAGCCAAGGTTATACCTTTTATATATATGATATATATATTTTAACAAGGTTATATCATATATATATATATGATAAAGAGTCAGCCTCTTTATCACGTTATAGTTGAGTTAAGGGTCAATGTATGGCTGGGGTCACGAGGCAAGGGGTAAAGGTCAATGTTTCATCAAGGCTAGTAGTCAGTTTGAGGTCTGAGTTAGGGGGTCAGTCTGCAGCTGGGAATAGAGTTCAATCAATGGCCAGGGTTAGGGGCCAATTTCTCTTTGAGCTCACAGACCAACAAGACACCAAACCTAATTAGTCCTTGCTGTTGCCAGCACTGAGCTAACCTGCCAACTCTAAGCTAACCTACCAGGGCCCAAAATAGTGCTATTATTCCTGCCCTGAACATTAAATGAAGCCTAAGCTTGCTGTCGGATAGGATTTCTTTCTGCAAAAGATTGACTCTCTTCTCCTTTATGTCTATTTTAGGTGACCCGGGTGAGAAAGGCTCTCGAGGTCTCACAGGTCAGTGCTGTCTGGCAAATGAGTTCCACTTCAATAAATCTTAACTTAATCCCCTGCTAGGCTATATAGGTTCTTTTGGGAAGCTGAGCAGTGCAGTGGATAGAGCACTAGCCCTGGAGTCAAGAAGAACTGAATTTAAATCCAACCTCAGACTCTTACTAGCTGTGTGACCCCGGACAAGTCATTTAACCCAGTTTGCCTCAATTTCCTCATCTGTGAAATGAGCTGGAGAAGGAAATGGCAAACCACTTTGATATCTTTGCCAAGAAAACCCCAAATGGGATCATGGAGTGTCAGACATGACTGAAACCACTCAACAACAACAGACTATATAGGAGATCCCGAAACAAACACACCCAGATCTCTGCCTCAGGGTTTCTCATTTTGCTGTCGCACCCAAATCCCCTAGCAAGCAGGCCAAGCCAATAGCTCCTCAAAGATTAGATTGAATTTATCAAATATGTGAGGTCTCTGCTGTCCTAGTACCATCCAAGACACAAAGAAATCAAGTAGAGGGAGACAGAGAGCTGGAAGGCAGTCCTTGTGTGTGGGATCTTTCTCTATCCTCTGCTACTTTTAAGATCCTGGCATCCTATGACCTAATCGATCTAAGGGGTGGTCCAGGTGCCCCCCCACATCCTACCTCCATAACAACCCCCTCCCAGAGCATTCCCTCTAAGAACACCTTCCACATACTCTGTACATATCTTCCATGTACATAGTTATTTGGATGTTGTTTCCCTCAAGAGAAGGTGCAAGCTCCTTCAGGGCCAGGGCCATGTATTGCATTTCATTGTATTCCCCAATGCTTGGCACACAGTAGCCACTAATAAATGCTTGGGACCTGACCACCAATGTCGTGAGTGTCAGGGAGAATGCAGCTGTGGGGACTAAACTCTACCAGCCATTGAACCTTCATTTCGGTCATTTGCATCTTTCAATGTCTTTGATTAAAAAGGAAGAGGAATTGTGGCTACCTTGGCTATAAATGACTTCTCGTGCCTTCTACGGAGCTAAAACTCCTTTGATGGGCAGCTGAGGGTAAGGATGGGGCCTGCTGTCCAGAGAGGACCAAGCAGGCTCTGTTTGAGCTCATTTGTTCACCAAGGGAGCCAGCTCTGAAAATGTCTTTCCATAAACATTCCAGGAAATTGATGGACATCCTTGGTCTCCCTTAGGGAAAGCAAAGGGCATGATCCTACCAGCTGAGGACTCCCAGAAATATCTGACCAATTTATCCTCTCTCTTTTTCATGGTGAATTTCCATTGTAGGAGAACCTGGCTTACGAGGTCTTCCTGGTGCAATTGGTGAACCTGGTGCTAAAGGAGCAGTGGGTGAGTGTCAGGAGAGATGCTGTATTTCTCCCTGGTGTCTATTTCTGCATGCATGTACACACCTGCGAATGTGTGTGCATGAACATTGAGCTGTGTTTCCTGCCATATGTTTATGTTTCTTTAATGAATTTCAGCTCCTTAATCTCTGGTCTACCTTTGTCTCTGTCTTTCAATTTCCTGACCTGGTTCCAGGTTACAGATGGTTTTTTCTTTTTTATTGTCTCATAAGAGTGAACCAGAACTCAGTATACTGGTGATGTTACTGTGGGGCTTCTCACAACACATCGCTGGGTACTTAGGGAAAAGGTCAGGAGTCTGTGCTGGGATTGTTCCTATCCAGTCACTGAAGATGAAACAAATCCTTGGAGCTTTCAATGCTTCCATCCAGTAGAGAAAGGTTCCCTGAGCTAACCTCACCAGCTTCCCCAGCTTTAATCTTTTTCATTACATTCCTGAGCTGTGCTGGCTGACCAAGGGGGCAGGGAGGAAGGGACAAGAACCCCTGGGCATCAAGAACATTGAGCTGCAGACCCTGACAGTACTTTGAGTGAACAAATGATAAAAAGACCAAGGAGGAAAGGGATATAGAATATTCATTCATGCAACAAATATCTACTGGAGATATACCAGCAGTGTCCTCAACTTCACTGAGAAAGCTGGGAAAGAAAATAAGTTGAGGCTCCTGCCTTTAGAGAGTTCACAGTTTAATGGCAGAGGTCAGACACACAAACAAATACGATACACACAAGACTGTGATAAATGTCATGAGAGGTAGAGTGCCACTGGAGTTCAGAAGAGGCAAGGATCACACTGGGCTCAAGTCAACATGCATTAAATACTTTGTGCATGCCATGGCTCATCTCAGTGATTGTGAGGGAGTGAATTTTTTGGCCATGGAAGCTCTCAAAATTCATGCAGAATGTTGCAGAAGCCTTGTGATCTAAATGGAAAATCCACAGCATCCTTAAAGCATCAAAGGGTGGGCTGTGCATTGGGGCTAGGTTCTGGAATACATAGAGGAGAAATCTGGGAACAGGCTGGGAAAATGGACCAGAGCAAGATTGTGAGTGGCAGTGGTTGAGGAAGGATCATGGAAAACTTCATGGGGAAGAAGCTTTTGAGCTGGTGCTTAGAAGAAGGAGAGAATTTTGATGGACAGATAGGGAAGAGAGGCAAAAAAGAAGAGAAGAGGAGAGGAGAGGAGAGGAGAGGAAAGGAGAAGAGAGGAGAGGAGAAGAGAGGAGAGAATACTATGAGGGAAGGTACAGACGTGGAAAAGGCTAACCTGTGTTTTAGAAATAGTAACTAAACCATTTTTGCCAAAGTGTAAAATGTATAAGAAACCAAGGTGGAAAGAGAGGTAGGGCTAAATTCAGAAGGACCTTCAATAACAGACTAAGGAATTTATACTTTTTTTGAGCTGGCAATGGGGAGCCATTGATGGCTATTTTACAAGAGATGGTTTAGAGTCAGAGTGTTTGGGGACAGCTATACCCCAAGAAGACGGGAAAGGGGTGAGGAGAATCTTACTATATACATTTGATAGTCTAGAAAAACGCTACAGGGACACTTGGACTAGATGTGTGGTCACATTGCTACTTTTTCCTTAAATATCTGCTGCCAAGTATTCTTCCAGGTCCTTTTAGGGATAGGGTACAGAAAGAATCAACTGGGATGCCTCCAGAATTAACATGGGCTTTGGTTGATTTGAACAGGTCCAGCCGGCCCAGATGGACACCAAGGCCCAAGAGGTTAGTCACTTTTCTTCACAGCTTTCCTCCCAAAAAGTTAACAATCCCCTTTAGATACTCCAAACTAAAGTATACAGACCCAATACTAATAACAAACCATACCATGGTGAAATATGCCCTAGGGAGTATTACACTTGGTATCCAATTTTTTCCTGTCTTCCACCTACCATCTTGAACATCCAATTCACAAATCCCATGCAAAGTCATGAGCTCAGGGATGATTGTCAATTGGTAGACACAGAATGGTCACCTTGCTTTTTTTAAGGGGAAACATTCACAAATTGACCACCTGATCTCTCTAGGTGAACAAGGTCTTACAGGGATGCCTGGAATCCGTGGCCCACCAGGACCTGCAGGAGAAGGAGGAAAACCAGGTAATAAAGCAAAGATGTATGGCTGCTGCCAGTGCTATGTTTGAGACCAGTTCCCCTTTCTCATGTCCTAGTTTAGCAGAGAACAGCAAAAAGTTGGGTAAGGCAGAGGTTGAGTCTGAACTTCAATGGTCCATGACATTTGGGGAAACGTAGATGTATGGCATAATAAAACAACAATTTAGTGATTATGTAATGTTTTATTATTTTACAAATCTAATACATCTCAATTCAATTCCACAAACATTTATTAAACACATATTATGCATGGCACTCTGCTAGACTCTGGAGAAATCAAAGTTGAAAAATAGCAGTTCCTGCCTGCAAGGAATTTACATTCTAAGAATGATACAAGATAAATTAAGGAAAAGAGTAGTGACTAGAAGGGATCTCAGAAGATTTTTAGTCAGAGTTTGCACCTGAGCTTAATCTCTTCATTAACCTTGTGCAGAAAGTACTACAAATAATTTAACAACTATCTTATAGATGAGGAAACTATGCCTCAGGCATGTCTCCTGGATCTAAAGCTTATGTACTATATGACAGCATGGTATAATGAAAGAATTCTATTCTTGGACTCAAAAGATCTGAGTTTGAGTTCTGGGGCTCTGACACTAATTGTCTGACTTTAGGGATGTTACTTAACTTGTCTCAGCCTCAGTTTCCTCATCTACAAAACAGTGACAATATTCAGAAAAGGTTGTTATGAGAAAAGTATTTTGTAAACTTTAAAGGACTCTGGAAATGCAAAACTCTTCTTAGTCTGCAGCAGGAACAATGGATAGAAAAGAGTCCTTGAAGTCAGGGAAACATAGGCTCTGGTCCCACCCCTTACTGTGTGGCCAGGTGCCAGTCACGGAAACTCTTAGTGCTCTCAATAATTCCCTGAGACACCCACAGAGAAGATGCCAACCTGCATGGTGGAGGGAGTTTCCTTATACCAATGAAATCACAGGTCCTGTCTCTATCCCACATTATTTCTATACTGAATGACTGCTTTACAGCTTCTAAGCTTTCTTTTGAAAAGAACAATTCATTTGATTCAACCAAATTCAATTTGCCACATGTCAATTAAGAAAGGAGTATGCTTCCTTTGGTTCACCTGTGATGACATTTCTTTTCTGCATGAATACTAAGCCTGCAGTTCAGAACTGCTCTCTTCCAAGGAAGTTCCCAGATGCCTTAGAGCTCTCTCATTTGTCTTTCCTTCTCTTTAGGCCTCACAGGACCCCAAGGACCTCCAGGTGAGATACTGAGTCTCCTTATTAGTCTACCCCCACCTCAGACTTCTTGCTTCAACTGACTGTCAGTTGTCCACTTTGGAGGGTCTTTGGAGGGTCTACAGCAATTCCCCCACCTGCCTAGGTATATCACCTGTATCATCCAGCTACCTGGGCCATCCACCTTTCATCTCTATCAGTCCAAATGTACTGGGTGTGACAGCCTCCATCTCCTGTTCATGTGATCTTAGGCAGTAAGTAATTAGGAAATAAAATCTGTTCAAGAGCATATCATTAATGAATGGTGCAGACAAAAAAAGACCTTGGATTCTCCACTATTTGGTGTTAATTGGGCTTCTGTCACCTTTTGTTGCATCTGTCTCAAAAATCAAGAGTAGACTATGGTCCTGATGGACTCTCCCCAAAATGGAATGTTATCCTAAAAATGAAAAAAATAGGCCATATCCAATTTTTAAGAGAAATTAGGTAATGGACCAAAATAAAATCAGGCTGCAAGTCTAAGAAATTTAACAAAGATTATACCCTCTTGAGAGGTATTGTTGGAGCCAACAAGACTTGGGATAAAGTCCCATCTCAGACATAAACTGCCTATGTGATTCTAGGCAAGTTACATGATTTCTCAGTGCCCCAGGTTACTCTTTAAGACTGGTTCTCAATCTTGTTTTGTGTCGTGGACCCCTCTGGCAGTCTTGTGAAGCTAATGAAACACATCTCAGAACAATGCTTTTTAAATACATAAAATAAAATACATAGGTTTATAAAGGAAACCAATTGTACTGGAATACAGTTAAAATATATATTTTTTTAAATTGAGTCCACCAACCTCAGGTTAAGAATTCCTGCTCTAAGACCATAAGTTGCAAAGAAGGTGTCACCTGCATGGGTAAAGGAATTTTCCTCATCTGGGAACTCCCCTCTCACAAGTCTGTTCTCAAGCTTTGTGCTGGCCTGCCTGTAGTTCACAGATGTTTGTGTCTGCAACTGTGCTCTAAGAGTCTACTTGTATTAGAGGCAAATGGAAATATCCATACTCTCTTTGAGAAAGGTTTAAAGAAAGGGAACCTCAAGGGATACGTGAGGACAGTGAAGGTAGATTAGTGAGAATGTTACAGGCTGAGGGATGTTGTGTAATCTTTCCCATCCTAGATTGTGTCCCAGGAATTATCACAGGAACTCTCCTACTCCTTTACTGGGCTTTGAACAAAGGCTTTCTTTGAACCTGGGTTGTTCCCTTCTTCAAAGCCCAATTTGCAAAGGTGGAAGATCGGCTGGGGCCTCCTGACCTCCTTTAGGTGGCTTGCTCATTGAGCTTCAGTTCAACAGGCATTAATGCTGTGATTTATTTATTTAGCATTAATCCTCCTGATTTATTTATTTTTAATCTCATCAGGACTTCCTGGGACCCCAGGCCGACCAGGAGCTAAAGGTAAGTGAGTCTCCAAATTAAATATTCATTCTCTGCCTCTTGGGGCTGTCAAGGTTTTGCTTGGTCTTTGTCTCTCATCAGGACCTGGAGCAACAGTGACACCTAGTGTCTACAAGGAAGAAGCTCTTCCTGACCAATAAGAGCCCTTTGAGTAAATTTCCTTCCCAGCCCGTCCTCTCCCCCATCCACATGGCATCGTGATCACCATGAACATAGATATACATACACATTCGCAGCACTAAGATTTCTATTGCACAGCTCAACAAGACAGGAACATCTTCAAACTCCATCCACTGACTTAGCACAATGCCGTGAAAACCATATCCGCATGAATCCAACCCAGAGCATTCTTTCTGATCCTAAGTGAAAAGTGCCCCTCTCTTTAAGCATCCCACTTTACTACCACATCCCCTGTCTCAAGTCCCTTCCATCTCCAATCCAGACAGTCAGGCAACAAGCATTTTTTAAGTGCGATACGTACCAGGAATTGTGCTAAGCTCGAAGTACCACCAACCCCACCCCCCCAAAAAAAACAACCAATCCCTTCCCTCACATTCTACCATGTAAAGAAATAGGTGCCTATAAGATAAAGCCACAAACAGGATATTCCTAAATCACAGGTCTGACCATGCCTCCAAATGAAGGTGTTTCAGTGGTTCCCTACTAGTTTCTAGGCTAAAATACAGACCCTGTCTGGCATTTAAAATCCTTCCCTAACGAAGGGTGATTTACCTTTACAGATCTACGACACATTCTTTTCCTTCCTGTACTCAGCCTTCCAAACAAACTGGCTCATAAGCTATTCTTCAGATGTTACATTCCATCTCCAGATGGTCCCTTTATACAGGTGTCCTTCACACCTGGAATACCCTCTGTCCTCCCCTCTGCTTCTTGCAATCACTAACTCTCTTCAAAGGTCAATTCAAGGGTTATCTCCTCCAGGAGGCCTTTCCTAATTCCCCCAGCAGCTGGTAAAGTCAGAATTAAAACCCAAGTCCTCTGATTCCAAAACCAGTGTTTTCTCACTGTCATCTGAATCTTCATGGATTCCCTCAAAGGAAGCATCAGCTGAGTAGTTTCCCCATTCCCTATTCCTTTCTAAACTTGTACCTCTCTTTAGTTTTGGAAACCAAGAACATGTCCAGTAAGAAAGTACCTCTTCCCCTACTCCAATTTCTCCCTCTCCCTCTCATTCCCAATCTGGAAAGAAAACAGTTTGGTGGCTTCAGATCTGAATATAACCAGCCACACACTAGTTTCCCCTAAAGGGACATTGGGAAGCTGTCAGAATGAAACCGGTGCCCTAAGCCCCCAGCTCTCTTCCTTCCAGAAGTTCACTTCAGGCCTGAGAAGATTGATGATTGAGGCCTTCAAAGTCATCAGCTGGGAGATTAGTATTTAATGTAGTGTAGTACACGCTCCCCTAGAGCTCTCTATGCTCATTATAATGCCTTTAGCAAGAAGGTTCAGGCCATAGGTGGAAGATCAATTTCTCTGGTATAATAAGAAGACACTCAAAATGCTTCATTAATTCATACAGAAATCCAACACTCTCATCCTTCCTTCTTCTTCCTCCTGCACCCTTCTCCCTCCCATAGGTGACACTGGTACTCCAGGCAGGATTGTAACTTCAGGTAAGGAGGGCTTGGGGTTGTCCTGGTTTCTGTTTCTTAATCTCATTTACAATGTGTTTGTCCGTGTCTCTATGTTCATACATTTCAAGAAATGTTTGGCTCTAAGGCAATTTTGTTTGATGAGATGAAACTATGGGCTCTTTGGATCAGGTATCAGGGAGGGAGTGAGGTTCATCTTCCTACCTGCTCTCAAGCTATGAGAGAGCATTACATAAAAATACAAGTCATGAAGACGCTTTGCAGTTTGGGGCTTTGACCATCTACCTGCTGAGTGTTGTTCATTCATTGCCTCACCTTTTTGCAGAGGGAACATCGACAGTCACTGTACCAGGGCCTCCAGGACCACCTGGAGCTCTGGGACCCCCAGGACCACCCGGCCTTCCAGGTTGGTAAATTTTTATGCCTTTACCAGAAATTAACTACAGACTTCACTTGCTTTTGGATGTCTTGGTGACTTCCCTGGCAGTGGATCATTCACATAGAGAGTATGTACGGCCATAAACTCCCATCTCTGGACCTGCAGGACACTCATGTTATCACCCTGCTCCCTGTTTGGCACAGTTTCTCTCCTGAGCAGGTCTCTCAGACCTGTTCCGTGGGCCTGTCCTCTCCACCACTTGACTCCTGATTGCCAGTGCTAATTCTCTCTTGAATCTATGATTAACTGTTTTCTCTGCTGCCCATTGTCTGTCTCTCTTTTAGCCTGCTCTCTAATGAGGATAGTGTCTCCTACTGGGTGAGCAGCCCTGCTGCAAAATGCCATAGTCAATGGGGGAAGGAAAAAGAAAAACACATCCCCATTCCCCCAACACTCACTGCTTTCTGGTTGAGACTCAAGGGAAAAGGCAGGAGTGATGTCTTCTCAAAACCTGGGTTCTTGCTGCGTGGTTCTCACCTAGACTGACTCTGTTTACACTCTTTGAAGCTGCTTTATGCCCCAACTGACTCCAAAACTAACTGACCAAACTAATTTTTTAAAGGCTACCAGGGGAGTAGCTAAATTTTTTTGCAAGGTACACTCCAATCCCATCACCAAAAACTTCTTCATGCTTTGAAAAAGGGTTAAATGGGATAAATACATCATTTTGTTTAACACATTAACATTTTATTGCCTCTAATACCCACCCGTTCTGTGATTTCATCAGTGAGGCTAAGGGGAAAGCAATTAATCAGGGGTATCCTAACCAACTTGCTACTATATTATGGTAAATTTCTACCATTCATCATATATACTCTTTAGGTCGTATTGCTTTGGGCATATTGAGAAGACCAGCATTTAGACACTAGGCCTTTTGGTTCTTCAAACTATGACTAAAGAAATATAATTTAGCCTATTTTTCTCCTCTCCTGCAGGACCTGCTGGCCCAGCTGGTCTCCCAGGACAGCAAGGTATGCCATGCCTGGGAACACTGAGGAGTGATTATGGGCTCCCAGAGAGTATGGGTATCTGGTTTTTCATTAGCAACAGTTATGACAATATGTCACCGAAAGCTCAGAAGGCCTCAAGGGCCCCTTTACTAAGGAATAGACTGGAAACAAAACATACTCCCTGAGAGAGCCTGTCAGCTCTTTCCTCTGCCAGATTTCATCCTACCCAGGGGCTGTCAGCAGTCAAGATTTAGGGCTCGATTCTACACTCTGAGACAAAAGAAAGAAAGCAATGCAAGCTGATGAAGAAAATTCCAATCCTTTTTCCATGACCAACAGGTCCCCGAGGGGAGAGAGGCATCCCAGGTGAATCGATCATTGGAAGCAGTTCTTCTTCAGGGGTCGCTTCTGCTCCTCGTGAGTACCTTTATTCTCTTTGGTTCATGTGAAAATCGGCCTGAAGTAAGATGATGAGAAAACCTGGAGTCAGATGGAGTCAGGGCACAGGGGATGTAGGAGCTGTGACCTTCCCTAGACACAAAGGACTATTTGGAGGGTGGCAGCTGGATCAGGAAATCAACAGCCCAGGTACAAAGAAGATGCCTGACTTCGCCAGAAGGAAATCCTAGAGTTTTTACTAATATCAGAGGCTGTGACTCTAGGGTTAGGGATAATCACTTGGGAACCTCTCAGGTCTTCAAGAGCACCTGGAAAAAAAATAGAAATCAGGGTTCTCCAGTGTTTTGCCATATAAATCAAAATATTATCAAAGAAAGTAAAACAACCAAATCGTATAGGCAAGAGTGCCCCCTCCCCTCTCAGAAGACCATGCCTGTCTTTAAATTTGCCTGCCTAATAGCAATTCGCCTATGAGCAGGATCTTAGGTTTGGTGGCATAGCCATAGGTTTGGTGGCCAGACTCCTGGGTTCTCTTCCAAGTTCCTATGCCTGAAACCTTTTAGATAAAAAGACACCAGGGGACTGGTCAGGGTCTGGTAAAATTGCCTGACTGCACATCACCCTGACTGCATTTCTGGGTGGGGTAGAGGAGAGATGGTGACAGAAGGAGGCCATGGGACACAGCAACTATGTCTGGGTTCTTCTCTTTGTAGACACTGCTCAATTGCAAGGCCCCCCTGGACCGCCAGGACCGCCAGGACCACCAGGTGATTATTCCAGGAGAGCCTTGGGAAGTAGGAGGATGAGAGAGGCTTGTGAAGAAGCTCAAAACACTTTCCAAAATCCATGTAATATGAAGACTCCTAGAATCAGAACTGAGAGATTTAAAATATCACCTGGTTGGATTCTCAAATTTTGTAGACAAGAAAACTAAGTACCAAAAAAAAAAAGAATGAATGAATTTTTCACGTGAATTTGAAGCAAGGCCAAGCTTAGAACCCATGACTCTTTCCCCTCCATATTTCAAACTTTTATTTCCTATGCATCTTCTTCCAGGAGCCTCCATCACAGGCCCTCCAGGACCCCGAGGTCCAGCAGGTAAGCACTCATACCTCTGGGTAGAGAACTAGGGTGAAAGGAGATCCAGACCCCATGAAATCATGGCCATCCAACATACCCAGACTTCCTCTATGGTATATCCCTACCTGATCCTATCAGAGTGTACAAACTTACCATTTACTTTAAATGTCACTAGAGAAAAAATTAGCAAATTGCCCCCATGGGAGTGAATCCCTAGGATTTCAGTCTTGACCTAGGTTGGGGATTTTTCTTGCTCAGGGGAAGGTCTACCAGGACCTCCTGGACCACCTGGAAGCTTCCTTACAAACTCAGGTAAGGCCATCTCTCGCTGGAAACACGAATGTCTCATAAGAAACATTGTGAACTTTGAGATTCTATAGGGTTGTAAAGGAACAAACTTTTACAAAGCACTTTGGAGGAAAGATTAAATGAAAAATACCGTCCCCACCCCTGGGGATCACCAGGTCTTGGGGGCAGAGGGTGGGGCAGAGACAGAACAAGTCAACAAATAGAAATTAATATTGAACTGAAAAGAGGTGTCAGGGCAGCTTTGGGCCAGGAACACATTCCATTGCATAGATCCCATGGCATGCAACCATGGCAGAGAACACTCATCACCTGAGCCTCCAATAGCCCCTGAATCTCTTCCACAGAAACATTCTTCTCTGGACCCCCTGGCCCACCTGGACCTCCTGGTCCCAAGGGGGATCAAGGTGAGTTTATTGCCTTTGTCTATGAACTCTTCCTTCCCACTTGGTATTAGGAAAAGACGTAAGGAATTAGAACTTTGCGGACCTCATTTTCAGTGGTACCTTGGCAATCAAGGATGGGAGTTCAGGGGAACCATCTGAGCTGCAAAGTTTCTTTGATTTCCTCCCATTCTCTTGATCTGGGCTCCAGTTAGAGGGTTAGGGATGTCATAATCTACTAGGAAGACTCCCCCAAAACCCTTCTCCAGAGCCTTGAATGTCCGAATGGGAAGGAGGTTAAGTAACACCCTCTGGGTTTTCCAGCATACTTCCCTCTCCCCACCCCACCAAGGTCCCTATCCCTTTAAGCACTAGACTCACCATAATAATCCTTCCCTAAATCCCTCTGGTTGGTGTTATGTTTCAGTGTTATGCTTTCTTTCCAACAGGCTCTCCCGGACCTCGAGGATACCAAGGTAAATGAAGAGGATGGGGATGATAACGATTGTTATCTTACCCATGCCATGGCAGGATTGGGGGGTGGGGAGAGGGAAGAAGGAAAGGAGACTATGGGGATCCTTGAACTTGGAAATTACTTCATCAAAGAGACTGAGTGCATGCCTAGGTGTATACTTGGGTGTGTGTATAAAGTATTATGTGGGGATTTATGGGAGGCGATCAAAGAGGGGAATTGGAGAGAGATTCCATCTGGAAAATTGTATGAAAAGGAAATCTAACCATCCTGACCCCGTTTTGACTCTCAGGAGACCCCGGCCTCCCAGGACTCTCTGTCTCAGGTTAGTGCTGGGCCATTTCCCCCATTTGCCTCTCCCCCAAATCCAGCTAACCACCTGTGACAATTATATACCTTGACTTCCAGGTTCAGACACACTGGGAGTCTCCCTACAAGGCCCACCTGGCCCACCTGGTGCTCAGGGACCTCCAGGATCCAAGGGTGACAAAGGTAGGTTCTGGCAGGACAGGGAAGTTATCAGGATGGGACATTCCCACAATCTGTAGAACTTTAGTACATCTGACATCCAATAAGCCCCCTATTCCAGATCCTTAATCATTCCACGAGTCTTTGCCGCTTTGAGCTAAAAAAAAAAAAGGAAGAGGAGGTAATCATGGTCCTTAGAAGTTAACTCAGTCTCTTATGAGAGAATTGGGATCACCACCGAAAAGAGCTGATATGCCAATGAGGAAGCCTATGAATAGAGGGGAGGCAAAGTCGGAGACCAAGACCTGGCTGCTGGCTCATTAGAGATGTGCTCCTGAAGGAAAAGGCTTTTTCGGCTGACTCTGTTCTCTCTCTTTTTGCTTCTAGGTGATCCTGGCGTCCCAGGAGCGCCTGGAATCCCTGGAAGCCCCTCTCGAGGTGAGGATGTTGCCTTGAGAAAAGGTGACCCCTTCTTTCAAGAAGGGACTCCCACTGAGAGTTGTAGACTGAAGTGCTTCCCATTTCCCTTGGTCCCAAATGACCATTTCTTTGAGGAAATTAATTCAGCAAGCATTCACTGAGCATCTACTCTGTGTGTGTTACGTGAGCGTGTGTGTAGAAAGAGAGTTATGTATGTATGTGTGCACAGGCATGCCCAGACCTCTGGGGAAGACAAAGGACTCTATCCTCAGAAATTTTACAATCCAGTTAGGGCACGAGATACACAAATATAAAAAGATAACTAAGCAAAGGCCATAGTGAGTGCTAAATTAGCGGTACAGAGAGTGAGGGCTTTAGGAGTTCAAAGGAGAGAGAAACCAGCACAGGCTAGAACAGGTAAGGAAGGCTTCAAGGAGCAGGTGGGACTCCAGAAGTCAACCCTCAAGGTGCTGGATTTGAAGTGGGGGAGGAGGGGAAACTGCTCATCTCCGTGACCCTCTTACACGTAGGTTCCACTGGTAACTCAGGACTAATCACCTCTAGGTTGCCTTGTGCATCTTGATCTATTTCTCCCTTAGGGAAGGGAAGGCAGAAACTCATCAAAGGTAATGGCCACCCCATCTCCCTGTGCCCAGTATAGAGAGAGACTAAGTCCATTTCTGTCTCCTTATAGGGGGATCATCAAGTTCTAGAGGACCCCCAGGTCCCCCTGGCCCTCCTGGACCTCCTGGTTCCATCAGCAGCTCCAGACGGGAGATTCAACAGTACATCTCTGATTACATGCAAAGTGAGTGCTGGTCCAGCCCATCGAGACAACAGAGCCACCTGCCAAGGACCAGAGTCTGGTCCTCCGGACTCTGAATCTCTCAGTGATTTGGACAGTGCTAAGTGGGAACTGATAGAAGTAACAATTCACATAGACAGGCACCTACTTCAGTGCTCTCTGGATCTCTGGTATGGGTCCTCTCTCCACCACCACCCTTCAGAGGAGAAGGTAGATGGTTTCATTACTTGCTGCAGCTGAAAAAGTTTCACACTGATGGCCATCCCTGTGATGAAGATCCTCTCAGAATTTAATTCGGTCCAACAACAAGGCATATATAGCCCTTCACTAGTTCTTTCTAGCTTGGTAGAACCTGACTTGTGTTCCATTGCCAAGCCTTGAAGAAGTCAGAGTCACGGGCAGGTCAATAGGAAACCTCGATTTAGGACATCTACACAAATACACATGTGTAACATGCATACACACACATGAACATAATAGCTTACACATACATACATACATACACACACATATATATATACATATATATATATACACATATAGCTGTAAGCCCAGGGGACTTTACCATTTACAAGGCATTGTCCTTACAACAGCCATGTAAAGTGAGTAGCATGAGTGTTCTTACATTTTTCATGAGGAAATTTTGCCTGCAGCTACAGGGGTTTGCCCAAGATCACACAGCTAGAAAGTGGCTGAACTAGGGCTTTAACCCTTCTGATTGTTCGGTCCTTTTCCCCCTGTATCACACACAAGACCATATGTACATATATTATAGCACTCACACAGGACCTAAATATTTGTAAATATTTGTTAATTTGATGTACACACACAGTCAACAATCACTTATTAAGAGTCTGCTATGTGTGAGGCATGAGCAACTAGGTGTCACAGTGGATAGAGGGGCAGGCCTGAAGTCAGGAAGACTCATCTTCACAAGTTCAAATCTGGCCTCAGACACTTCCTAGCAGTGTGACCCTGGGCAAGTTCCTTAACCCTGTTTGCCTCAGTTTCCTATAAAATGAGCTAGAGAATGAAATGGAAAACCCCTCCAGTATCTTTACTGAGAAAACCCTAAATGGGGACATGAAGAATTGGACATGACTGAAACAACTGAACAGCAAGGTGTCAGGTACCATACACTCAATACTTCCTGTTACCACGTCTCTGACTCGATGGCCCTTCCCCAAACCCTCTTTCTCCAGAATGTCTGCTCCCCACAGAAAGGGGGCTGACTAGGATCTGCCTGTGACGCACAGAGGTTAAGCATGCTTGTGGAATAGACGGAAGATTTAGATAGGTCTTTATTCTTCCCTACCAGCCCTCGCCATGGGCACATCTCCGACCTGGCCCTTCCTGTGCCTCAGTTTCTCCATCTGTAACAGGAAAAGAACAACCCCTTGATGGCCCCCCCTTCTGTGAGAACAGGAGGGCTAAGGGGGGGTAGTGTGCATTTCCTCGGGGGTTTTGAGCTCTCTTTTGGGAAAAAAAGGGGAAAAGGGGATCTCTGTAATACTTAAAAGCCATGCTCCCTCACTGAGATGAACTCCATCTGACTTCTGTTTCTTGGTATTTAGGTGACAGCATCAGAAGCCACCTGTCTGGAATTCAGGGTCCTCCTGGCCCTCCAGGACCTCCAGGGCCTGTCACCACCATTGGTGGGGAGACTTTTGACTACACTGAGCTGGCAAGCCGAGTCATGAGTTACTTACGGAGTAAGTCTCTGGTCCCCTGCATCCTCCCTACATGTTCACATACATTTTTTCACTCCATCTGCGTGTGCCTTCCTCTCCCGACCCTACAGAGACTGACCTGTTTGGCAAAGAGCTCTCTGCTCTTTCACGGGGTCTCAGCTATGACTTCCTGCCTACACCCCGCCCCCCATAATCTGTTTTTTGTTTGTTTTTTTAATGAAGAAAAACTCACATTAACTTGGGATGTGCAGTCTTGCAGACACTAAGTTGTGCCTTTATGTTATAAATTTCTTAATACAATTTGCTGAAAAAAATTAATGCTATGAAGTAAACTTGCAAGGATCACATTTAGCCAGCCTAAGAAATCCCTGATTTCTAATACTCTAGCAGCAGTCATTTAAGTACAAATGATGTGCTAAATACCAGGGATTCTTATCTATTCTTTAAAGCAGGTCTATCGACTTTGTAAAGAATTTGTACATGGTGCAATTTAAAAAATAAAATTCATTGGGGGGGCCACTAGGTGGCACAGTGAATAGAGCACCAGCCTTGGAGTTAGGAGGACCTGAGTTCTTCCGGCCTCAGACACTTAACACTTACTAGCTGTGTGATCTTGGGCAAGTCACTTAGCCCCAAATGCCCTGCCTTCCCCCTCCAAAAAGCAGAGAGAGAGAGAGAAGAAATTCATTCCATTAAAAAATTTTTAATTATCTCCCTCAGCTTCCGGGTACAATATGGGCTCCTTTTCCTCTATTTCCTCTGACGACATCCTACTGGTGCTGCAAAGTGAGTACTCAGACCAGGATGGAGAGTGAAACCATTTATTGCATAGTGTAAGACCTGGAACATAGTAAGCACTGTTTACTTACTGACTGACTGACCATCATGGCCCCTTGGTACTACTGTCCCCTGCCCTTGCTCATTAACTATGACCAGGTACCTTGTCTGTACCAAAGGAGGTATCCTCAGAAAGGGCCTAAAGAGCCTTGCAGTGGCAACAATTGGCTAACAATGTGTCGTGTACAAGTCTCAGAGATGTCACCAACCCATGGCCTTTCTCTGTTGAATTAGAAAATCTGTTTAGAAAGGTGGTGATCAATCCCCATGATGCCTAGAAAATAGGACAAGGCTTCTTTCCAGGTATCTGGACAAATATTGTCCCAGGGACACTGCCCCTTTGAATAGAATCTTAGGAATTGAGAACACTAGTTCCAGTCTTGGACCATAGTCTCAGTTTGTGCATCTGGCAAATGGGTACATCTATTCGTACCTGTGGGAGGTTATGGTTTCTGGGCTGATCATCACATTACAAAAACAGGAGGCTCCACTCTGATATGTCTTCACCTGGGATTTCTTTTTTTTTAGGAGAAGAAGTACGCCAGTATCTCCGGCAGTATCTGATGGGTCCTCGAGGACCTCCCGGGCCACCAGGAGCTGGTGGGGATGGGTCCCTACAGTCTCTGGACTACGGAGAGCTGACCAACCGCATCCTTAGCTACATGAGAAGTGAGTATTCTGTCCTTAGGGAGCCAGAGGAGGGGCTAAAGAAATGGGGGTGATCTCCATTCTGAGAATCTCCAGGAACAGCCCATTGCTCTGCTCCACGATGAGATTGAATGGAAGATATAGACAGACATTCAGAAAAGTAGAGTACCATGGCCTCATGACAATCCAACTGTCATCCCCAAATCCTGGAGTGTAGTTGGGATGAATTTGGGAAACAATTTAGGGTCACAGGTGCATTTAAAAGACATTATGAAAAGGGATCCATAAGCTTCGCCAGACTGCTAAAGGGGTCCATAAACAAAAAAATGTTTAAGAATCTGTTTTACTTTCTTGTATTCCTTATCCATGAGAGACAGTATAGTATAGTGTTTCCATTAGCACAGGTCTTGGAGCCAGAATGCCTGAGTTTAAATATTGGCTCTAATAGTTACTGTGAGAATCCCTCTAAGTCTATGAGCCTCAGTTTCCTCAAGGGTAAAATGAGAATAGTATATGTGCTACCTATCTCACAGGGTTATGAAGAAAGTGCTTTGCAAACTCAACAACTTGGTAGAAAGTGCTGAAATTACTGTCTTTCTGGCTTTTCTTTGACACTTGGTGACTCTCTCTCCTCTCACATTAACATTCCTGTGTCTCTCCTGTTTTCCTCCCCTTGTCTGCTCAGTGTTCACTCTGTCTCTTGTTTCTTTTTTTTTAGGTTCTGGGATTAGCGTTGGACTCCCTGGCCCCCCTGGTCCCCCAGGCCTGCCAGGAACATCCTACCAGGACCTACTGTCTCTGCTCCGAGGTAAGGTTAAACTTGGAACACAGAATCATTGTGACATTGTTTGGAAAATGGCACCCCCTCAGGGGTGGGGAACCTGCAGCCTTGAGGCCACATGTGACCCTCTAGGTCCTCAACTGTGGCCCTCTGAATCCCAAGGATTTGTTCTGTGAGGCTGGAATTCAATCAAAGAGCCACATTTGAAGACCTAGAAGGTCACATGTAGCCTTGAGGTTGCAGGTTCCCCCTGCCCTAGATCGTGACTTCCTATTCTTTCCTTTTCATTCCAGGATCTGAATTTAGTGGCATTGTTGGACCTCCTGGACCCCCTGGTCCCCCAGGACCTTCAGGAAGCTCTTGGTCCAGTCTCAGTATGGAGGAACTTTCATCTTACCTGCAAAGTAAGGGCCTCAATATGGGGAGTGGGGAGGGGAGGGAATTAAGGCCAGTGGAGGAATATGAAGATAGAAGTTTACATTTCTAGAATACTTCAAAGTCATAATGCACCTTCATACAAATTATTTAATCTGATCCTTACAACAATCTTATGAGTTAGGCAGTGCAAATTTTAACATCTCCAATTTTCAGAGGAGAAAACTGGGTTTAGAAAGGCTAATAAAGGGTGGGGAACCTGTGACCTTGCGCCCACATGTGGTCTTCTAGGTCCTTGGGTGCAACCTTTTGACTGATTCCAAATTTTACAGAACAAATCCTTTAATTAAGGGGATTTGTTCTGTGAAGTTTAGATTCAGTCAAAAGGCCACACTCAAGGACCTAGAGGGCCACATGTGTTCTCCAGACAGCAGGCACCCCACCTCTGGTAAGTGATCTACCCAGGGTACTAATAAGTGGTGGAGAAATTGA
This sequence comes from Petaurus breviceps papuanus, assembly GCF_028583685.1. NCBI lineage: Eukaryota > Metazoa > Chordata > Mammalia > Diprotodontia > Petauridae > Petaurus > Petaurus breviceps. The sequence continues at coordinate 79,322,908 of NW_027186296.1, read as the reverse complement.
TTCTTGCAGGTCTTTCAACTTGAGGCCTGGTACTATTTTCTTTTTTTGCCCTTTTGGAGGGCAATTGGGGTTAAGTAACTTACCCAAGGTTGCTCGGCTAGTTTTTGTGTGTGGGTGTTAAGTGTCTGAGACTGGAACCGGGTCCTCCTGACTCTGGGGCCGGTGCTTTACAAACTGCACCACCTCGCCACCCCCGGCCTGGTATTCTTTTCAAGGCCCCACACTAGCCTCTAACATCTCCCTCAACTTTATCAAGATAGGGAATGAAGAAACCGACCAACCAATTCTCAAACATTTATTGAATGTTCACCAAACACTGTACTCAGGTACACTTTGGGAGCCATTGAGAAACAGACTGCTCTCCAGAAATTTTAAAAGTTGTTAAAGAGAAAAAGAGACCACACACACACACACACACACACACACACACACCAAACACATCAAGAGCAATATGACATGAAATATGTTTACTCAACTTTTCCAAACACACCGAGGGTCCAGAGGATTTGAGGGCGAGCCCACTGTGAGTTGGAGGAACCTGGGGGGAGGGCAGGGCTTCAGGCAATTTCAGCTAATGCTTTGAAGAGAGGCACAGAAGTTGTTTCTGTCCCCAAATCACATATGATCCTCTTCCTGTCACGATGCACCTGGGTTCCTGACTGCCTTCCTCTCTGTTTCATCGGTTTCTGTCCTTTCTCTCCCAGGGATCTGAGTTGAGCAGAGCCCATAAGCCAATAAAGAAAAGGCTCTACTTTCCCATCAGGCCATCTTCCTAACGTCCCTCTCCTGTACTCCATCTACAGGTGCAGGCCTCTCTTCTGTCTCTGGTCCCCCTGGCCCCCCTGGTCCTCCAGGTCCTCGTGGACCTCCTGGGGTTTCAGCAGGTTTGGCAACCTATGCAGCTGAGAACAGTGATAGTTTCCGGAGTGAGCTGATTAGCTACCTCACAAGTAGGTGTCCAATCCCTGTCCTCCATCCAGCCCCATGCCCACAACTCCTCTAGAAGTCAGCTTCTCATCACAACTAAGCTCCCGTTATTTGCATAGGAAACTGTGCTAAGAGTCCAGGGTTCCATTCCCACGGTAAATCTGAGGCAATTACAGCTCCTCTCTCTCCCCTCGCTCCCCTCCTCCCCACCCCACAACCTGATTCCACATGAACGAGAGAACCATCTCTTGATGCCCCTACAGAAGTGATCTCCTTGATAGGAAACAACTGGAAACATGCCTTGAGAGCTTTAGAGAAAGTCCTGTGACAGCTTTTATGTTTCTCTTCCTCCCGGAGAGAGAAGCTGCTATTGTGTTCTGTTCAACAGGTCCTGACGTCCGGAGCTTCATAGTGGGGCCCCCTGGGCCCCCCGGGCCTCAGGGTCCTCCAGGAGATGGTCGGCTAAGGGAAGCTGATGGTTTCTACAGCCGGGGAAGCAGCAACTCGTATGGTTCTTCTGTCAGCCGGAGTACATCCTACAGCTCCTCACTGGGAGCAGGAGGAGCCAATGGAGGATCCTCCCTGGGCGGAGGAGCCTATGGAACAACCTTGGGAGATGGTGGCCCCTATGGTACAGATGTAGGCCCAGGTGGAGGCTATGGGGCAGCAGCAGGAGACGGGGGCACATATGGCACTGAAGGCAGAGTTTTTGGCGCAGGCTTCACTGGGGACCTGGATTACAACGAACTGGCTGTACGTGTGTCGGAGAGCTTGCAGCGTGAGTAAGAAGCCCTGTCCTCAGAACCTGAGTCCCCCTGGTGTCTCCCTTGACTTCCCAAGGCTCCAGATATCTGGAGATGTTAAGCCCTACAGCCTGTAAGACAGAAAAGGCATTTAACAGCCAGACTACTGGCAGCTCTCACCAACTCCCCAGACACAAAGAAGGTCCAGGGTCCCTTTAACTAGGAGTCATTTTTCATACTGAATCCCTAGCCATGCCTGAAAAGGAGACACTTAACCAGAGTATATTGGGATTATGGAAGAAATTCTGGATTTAACATCAGAGAACCAAAGTTTGATGCCCAACTCTGCAGCTTCCTTTAGTACCTATGTGACCTTAGCCAAGTCATGGATGGCCCTTTTTGGGCCTCAGGCGGCCCATCCACAAAATGAGGGGAGGGCTTTGGACGATTTCTGAGGTGTCTTCTAGTTTTAAATTCTGTGATCTCTAATTATCTGACTTTGGAAACAATGCCTAGGGCTCAGAGCTTCTTACTAAAACACGAGGCTCAGTTCAGTTCATGTCCTTAGGAAATGTAGGGAACCAGGTTTAACTTCTCCAAGCCTTGGGGTTTCCAAGGGCAAGTTAAGATGTTGGGAGGGAAGGGTTGTAAGATGAGTTTATTCCAGTCCTCAGGCCTTTCTCTGAGTACAAAAGGGTGTGAATTTCTTCTGAAGGACCCCCAGATATTCTTTCATTGGCCCAAGAATTTGTTTTGCAGGTCAGGGTCTGCTACAAGGTATGGCTTACACTGTACAAGGACCACCAGGCCAGCCTGGGCCCCAGGGCCCTCCTGGTATCAGCAAGGTATTTGCAACCTACAGCAACGTGACGGAGGACCTCATGGACTTCTTCCGAAGTAAGGGCTCCCCCAATACAGCCCAGGACTTCTCTGGGTGCAGATTCCCCACCCCCATGACTGCTAAGAAATCAGTAGTGCTCTCCTCTCGCTGTCCTCTGCAAAAGTCTCTTAAGTACTTAGTTCTGAAATCAAAAGGATTTGCAAACTTTTTCCCCCTAGCACTAATGCTTCATTGTTGCTCACTCAGGCCCAGTGTCTCTTCTGCAGAATGAAGTCAAAATAGACAAGAACATTGACTTGAGATAGGCTTGTTTTGCTTTATTCTTTAACCTCACAGAGGCCATGAAAACTAGTACCTGTACAATTTACTGGTTTTCTTTTCCACTTACCCCAACCAGGAGGGTTTCAGGGGCTAAGTAAACACAAGGGGTTTTTGAGGAAGGGATGCTTTAAATCCTCCTCACCCACCTATCTACTTCTATTTGGGCTAAAATCTGTTACAAAACCTACATTTAATGCTTTTACTAAAATCCTTCAATACAAACAAGGGGAGGGGAAACCATTATTGTACATATCTCTTAAGTATAGGATAGCAGAAGTAGAATCCATCCGAGCCTCACTCCTATATTCTTTTTGTAGCCTATGGGACAATTCCAGGACCCAAGGGAGACATAGGTTTTCCAGGACCCCAAGGTAAATATTAATATTGGGAATGACCACTCGCTCTGTGGAAAAAAAAAAAAAAAAGGCAAAACAGCTACCACTTCCAGTGGCTATCTTGGAAATTTGATAATCCTTTTTTAACAATTTTGAGAAAAAAGGATACTGCTAATCAAAGGTAAAGACTTCTTTACTTTAACTGCTCATGATTACTTCATGAAGACAACTCCAGTTAACTGTGAAATTACTCTTATGAGTTTATCCCTGCCTCAGTTACTTGCCCTTGGCTACTCCAGCACATGATAACTAGGATTCATTTATCCCTCCAGGTGAGAGGGGACCAGCTGGCAATCCTGGTAGACCTGGACCTCCAGGCCCCAGAGGACAAAAAGGAGACAAGGGAGACAAAGGTAAATTCTATATGGGAAAATGGGACTTTTGGCTGGTGAAAGGCAGCCAAAGCTTTTTTATCAAAATTTGTTATTCTTTCAAGATTTTACCCTGAACAAAATCTACTGTCAGAAACTTTCTAACTGGTACATTTGGCCTAATATTTAACAAATGCATCTTTCTGATTAAAAGAGAACTTTATTCAAATTTGAATTAAGAATGGGTTTGAAATTTCAACAGCAAGTTTCCAAAAGGTTCCCTGGCAAGGAAGTCTCTGCACAGGGAGCGTACAATTCCATGAATATTAAGTACCTTCTACATAAATGGTACTGTTTTAGGTACCATGAAAAACAGGATGAAGGGGATGTGTGTGCACTCAAATATGATGCATAGTAGGTGATGGACAAAGGAGAGATAGTAAGCTCTATAAGAAAATCTGAGGAGGGAGTTTTTTCAGCTGGGAGAATCAAGAAAAGTTTCATGTTCAAAAATTAAGGAGGTTGACCCAGTGGAGCAAAGAAAACCCCCTATTCTGGCAAAGGAATAGTATTTGCAACACAACAGCTATTCTTAGAAGGAGCTCAGAGAAGCAATGTGGTAATGGATACAAAACAGGCATCAGTTAGGAAGACCTGAGCTTAAGTCTTCCATGACACTTTTTGGCTGTGTGAGCCTAGGAAAGTCATTTAATGTTTCAAAATACTCAGGCAATTAAGATCTGAATTACCTTCTGGTACCCACCTGCGGTTCCTCACCTTACCTGGAACTCCCTAAAACAACGAAATCACAAATCATGTCCAAAAAAGTTTAACCATTTTTGTGCATTCAATAATGATGACAAATGTATAATGCTCCTAAGCTAATTTTCCCATATTTTTTTCTCTTCCTAACTTCCAGGTGAACAAGTCTATGTTGGCAGGAGGAGGAGGAGAAGCATTGCATGAGAACCATGAGGATATATACACACAGTATTAAAGCATGCTGAGCTCATGCCTGGAGCAAGGATGGGCTAAAAGTTTACTGGCTTCCTTTTAGGACATCTTAGTCAAAAAACCAAATAGTCTGGGTCAAGAAATCTAATAGTCTCATAATCTGAAATTGTCTCATTGATGCTGACTTTGGCTCTCATGTAACAGCACGTGAATACTTCCTCAGGCTGGATAAACCTTAAGTAACATTTCTGGGACTTATCTATCCTTAATACTACTGAGCTCACATTTCACAGCCACTTGGGAGTTTACAACAAACACTTCCCAGGTACCAATCAAGGGAAGTCACAGGCTCAAATTTTCCTATGACTTTCAGTCATGATTCTAGGGATTCTTTAACTTTTAAATGGTTTTAAATTGAGCTCAAAAGATGGGGAGCTTGCTTCCTTGAAGTAGTTCTTGGTGGTGGGTGGCTTCACTGCTTTGTCCCAGTTAACATATCCAAGGTATTTTTTTGGCTGTTCCCTGCCTGCATTTCTATTTGCTCTCCCTAGTCAAAGAGAAGAGAGCTGACTAAGGAAAACTGATCCATTTAAGTTACTGGGAAGAAGACTACAAAGTCACAAACTTCAATTCTCCTCTAGGAGGAGATACAGAGTTAAGCAGGGTTTCCAATTTTTATTATTTCTTTTGAATATGTCATGTTTTTACTTGAACAAGAAAAAGTAACATATATTTGAATATCACCAGGTACCAAATGTCTATCTTCATTTCTAATGGCCCATGTTAGGCCCATTAATAAACTACAAAGAGAGGTGGCCAAAAAGCTCATGTGGGGTAGGGACCAGAAGTACTAGACACTGGACAAATTGCTTCAGTTCTAAAATGCTTACTTCTGACTATGGGGGGATGTGTATGGGGTGGGAAGGAAGGGGAGGGCGAGTGTCGGGATCAGATGAACTTAAGCACTTTTAAGTTTTTTTAAACTTCTAAAACATATCTGTATGTGGTCAAGTTAAAGTTGTTTCAATTGTTAGTTTCCAATTAAAGTTTAATAACTGTATACAATCTATTTGCTGAATCTTATTAGTGAACAGGAAAAATGAAACAGATATTGTTCCATGTGTTGAGTGAGCCCAAATATGGTATTTAGGAATAACTTTTACTGTACCTTTCATACCATTACAATTAATCTATAATCTTTAAAACTAGACTTTTATCTATAATCACTTGGAACCTAGCTCCTACCTGAGCACACCACAAATGATCTGAAAGTTGTCAGGGAGCCTTAACAACTTGGGATTTAGCATGTACGTGAACATGAAAGCAAATAGATTCTTTTCAATTACTGTGTTAATTTACTACAGGACAAGTGGTGAGAAAGAAGTAGAGCAGGTTTAGTTCAAGAAAAATACACATCCATCAAACATTTCACTAAAATTAGAAGTCAAAATGGACACTCAGATCTATGCACACCCACACACACACCTCTACCAAGATGCTGAGCTGATTCTTCCCTTACACATCACCAGGTTAAGCATAGATAGACATTATCTTTCTCTGATGAGCTAGATGGTTTATATACTATATGGTCTGCCTGTGTGTCTCTGGGATTAATTCAAGAATCTCCTGTAAAATATCATTATTAAGATCCATTAAATAAAAACTAGTCCTTGCAGTTATGTAACCATAAGACAATTCAGTGTACCACATAGCTAGCTAATCTACCTTCTTAAATCATGTTACTTTGACCAAGATACAAGTTGGATACTATACAAATTAGTGTTACACAAAAAAAGGCTCTAAGAACATACAAAAACTTCTAATGACTTGGGTTTTACTGTGAAAGAAAGCTTTATTCCTAGATATGATACTCTTCTGCTTTTTAAAATATCACAAAATTTTCTGTTCTTTACCAAAAAACTGAGTCAATTTCCTTTTCTAACATGATTGTTACCAAGTGCTTCAACTAAGGACCTGACAATTTCTGCCTTGTTTTATCAGGCTGCTAACATTTTTCCTACCTACTTAATTTGCTATAACAGAATATCCCAAAGTATTGTGCTATTAAGCACCAAGAGTTCAGTTTAAAGTTTGTGTAAGACAGAAGTTCAGACCTGCAAAAGCCCTCACTTGTAGTTGATGTTCAGTAAATGATTGAGTTTGAAAGAATCCTAGATTTAGAAATTTGGAAATCATCCAATTCAATCTCTTCATTTTATAATGAGGAAACAGATCCCTAAGAGATTATTTAGAAATAATTTTAATTGCACCTTCCACAGCATTACAATTAATTCATGATCTTTAAAACTACACTTCTATCTGGGCATACCACAAATAATCTGAAAGAACCAGAATTGACACCTCAATCATGAACCCAAATCTAGCACTCCCTCTTGTATTGAGCATTAAAATGTGAACCAAATTATATTCACTAAGCTGAAGTTTTATTCCCATCAAAAAGTCACTGGTAATAAAATATAGGTAGAGTTCCTAAATTCTGGAATAGAGTAATACCTCCAGTAACAGTTGAAAACTGTCACATTATTCTTAGAGTCAGAAATAAACTCGGTTAGCCCCATAGTCCAAACTATACCTGAAAAAGACTCTCCTAAACATGTAGTAACACAGTCTTTACTTGAAGGTTTCAAGCAAACTCTTTCCACCCTTGGAGAAATCCATTATACTTTTGATATAGCTTTGTTATAAAGTTTTTCTTTACTTAAGCCTCAATTTGCCTTTCTGAAATTTTAAACCTTTATTCCCATTTCTGCCCTTTGGGGCCAAGCAGAACAAGTCAATCCTCTTCCATAAGACAACCCTTCAAATACATGAAGACAGCTATCATGTCCTTTCTCTACCCAAGTCTTTTTCTCTACAAGCAAAATATTCCGAAAGTCCCTTTAACTGATCTTCAAAACTAAAGATAGTGTTAGTTATTCAAAGTAATGTATTTTTTACCCATAAACAATCATGATGTACATATGATTACTTTGACAAAAGTGGGTTTAATCATCCTATGTTTAAAACGTGGGAAATCCCCTTCTTTGCAAAGGTGGGAGACTATAGGGGTAAGAAAATTACATATACTATTTAAACTGGGTAGAAGTATAGGTTAGTTTTATTGAACTGCTTTTTTTCTTCTTATCCGTTAATAGGATGAAGGAGGAGAGAGATATATATTGGGAAATGAAAGTGATACAAATAACAAAAGATTATCAATAAAATATTCTTAAATAAAACAGATCTCTTGATCCTGATAATGGAAACTAAATACTTTTTAAACATAAAAACTCCAATACAGATATGACTTTTTTTTTCTCCTTTTAAAGTTCCCTATCTTTTTAGAAGTCCTTTGAATTACACAACACAGCAGAAAAGAACATTGGACTAGAAGGTTCAAGTGCCAGCTTTGCCATTTATTCATTCTGTGACTTCTTCCAAGTGGCACAGCAGAGTTCTTGGCACACAATAAATGTTTATTGACTACTGACTTCAATTCTACAGGCCACAAGTTAAAAGGATAGGCTAGACTATCTCTAAGATATATCTCTAAGATATATCTCTAAGATCCTTTGGTCCTAGCTGTAATAACCTGCAAATCTGTGACACTGATATCCTAACTTACCAAGAAAGGCTACACAGCATGTGTGTGTGCGTGTGTGTGTGTGTGTGTGTGTGTGTGTGTGAGAGAGAGAGAGAGAGAGAGAGAGAGAATATATGCACATGCTTATGCATACATACATATAACACACAGGGAAGGCTTAATGTTAGCCACAAAAGCCCAGAGGCATGATGTACAGGAAAACCAATGGGCAGAGGAGAAATGGTCAGTGGACCATAAGTTCATCAATAGTTGCAAAAAAGAACAAGGAGCCAGTCAGAAACAGGACAATCCATTCAAAAAGATTCTTAACAAAACACTGCTGCCCCCAAATAGTTTAAGAAATGACTTTATTTTAGTGTGTCAATCCCACAACTGCAAAGACATTTTGCTCTCCAGTAGACAAGAGGCACAAACTGAAACAAGAGTTCTTTCTGAAAAACTTATGGAGCCATTGACATTGCAAGTTAGAAAAGCATCACCTACAGCAGCAGCCTACATTGAAAGTGACAGAATATTCTGCCTCAAGCTCAGGAGCAGAACTTTAAAGCTAGAGCAAAACCACTGCAACCATGGCAACAAGACAGGTGTTAGATTGTTGGGCCTTCATCAAAAAGGTTTTTCATAAGATATTCCATTTCCTGTAAAATACCTTTTACCTGAAAAGAGCTGATTTTCACCCTTAGAACTAGAACTTCCCCTCTCAGTTCTAGATTTTCCTTTAAGCATATCCTTGTCTACCTAATAATTTGACTGTATTTGGCTCTTTCAGAAGAACCTTCTCTATTAAGCACTGTATGGTCTGGGAGAGAGCTATTAGCTAAAGTGGGTTTGGGAGATTATAAAAGGCAGTTCTAAAACTTGCTGATGCTTATAAAATTGGAGACCCTACAATGAAACGGGCCTAGTATGCCTGAGCGTTTTTGTGCTTGAGGAAAACACTACTTCTTAGAGGTAGCTGTGGTTCTTGTTTTTGTTTAATTAAAATTCAGCTTAACCTGTCACAGGTTACAGGGAGATCATCATATCAGCTGAATGGAAGCAAGCTGAATTTTCTGTTTACCCAACTTGTGGCCTCCCCAGGACCCACAGAAAAGGGTAAGAAAAAGCTTATTCACAAATTCACATGAGCATAATTTAATTTAGCAATTTGTATCCCAACTATGGATCAAAAAGACTAGGAAACAGAAATCTGTCACAACTAACTTTCTGAGTTATACCTGTCTTGAGAACATTAGGAGTGTGTATCTATAACACACAGGAAAAAAACTGAAGGATGTTTCAGACGTATACATTACCACTTTCTTTAATGGGTTTCACTGCATGTTCTGCCACAGCATCATAGGAAACAAGCCAAGAATGGTTATCACTACACATTGAGGCTTCAAAGAGCTCCTTTCTCCACCGAAAAGAAAAATGCCTTTTATTTGAATGAAAAAAATGAACCTTCATGGCTGAAGCCTAACAATGCATAAGCAGATAAGTGTTCAACTTTAATCTTATAGAACAAAACATTTTTAAAAGGACCTTTATCAGTATTCATTTTGAAATTAACTTTTGATTCCAATATGTAATTCTCCATTCTTTCCCTACCCTTTTGGAAAATGGTCATTCTTTAAGGCAGAGTTCATTCTAGAATACTGAATCTAGCTGAAAGGGAGATGCAAAACAAGGGCATTACAATCAGGATAGTGCTTTCTAACAATCAAACTTACCTAAGGTGTCAACCAACCACCATAACCTTGGCCTGATCTCCTTTTTCACCAATATGAACATACAATTTCAAGGGAGTAAAAGGTTACCAAACATTAGGAGGAACGTAGTTATGCTCCCAACATACTTAGCACATGGACTATCAATTAAAGAATGAGAACACCAATGTCCTCTGCTGGAAAAGAGTAAATACAAAAGGCCAGTGAACTGCTATTTTCCAAGGAAAAAGTGGCATGTGTACATACCTATTTTCCTCCTCTACCCCTTACCATTCCCAATTCAAATAAATCATTGAATCCATTGGGCATTATGATACTGTAATATTTTTATCATAATAATATAAACCATTTCCATTTTCTTAATGCATATTACTTTTATAAAGATGTAGCTTATAAAGGTCTTTTGGAACATTTTTCATCCCAGCATTTAAGAATAAGCTATTTAAAAGAGTTCTGCATACAATAACACATTTGAGTGAAAATGGTGTGTGAATTTACAACCAGTACATGATATATTTTTATATATAGATATATATATGTATATATATACTTAAAAAAAAAACTTGGCCAGAAATTAAGGCTAACTATAAAGTAGTCCAAGTAAATTATGCTTATCAAAAACATTAATTACAAAATTAAAATTTAACATGCATTTTTCAATCATTTAAACAACTGACAGAGTAAGCTTCAGCATCCAAGGTTTTTCAATTAAGTTCAAGAGAATGAAATTGTTATTTACATTTCTTTTCCTCAACTCAATAGTGTTTAAAGGAAATTACACTCTTAGGAGTTCTACCAGCCTCCTATTTAATACAAACCAGAAAGATAGAAAATAGATCTTTTAAAATTGGGTACCAAGATAGTGGGTTTCAAATAACAGAAAGCAAGTTATCACTTGTCTTTCACATACCATAGTACAGTTTAGAATACTGTCATGATATGACTCATACTTGAAATTCTAACCCTCAAAAAAAATGACTCTGAATAATTCTTTAATAGCTATGCTTATCACAAACTACATGATAGAAGTCTGACTTTACCCACTGCAAAGCAAAGTAAATAATTTAATACATCTATCAACTTAAGGCAAAATAAAATTGTAACATGTAAGCAACCAAATTTCAAAACACAAAAAAATGCAAATCTAAAAAAAATTGGTCTAAATATTTAACTTAAATCTTTTTGAATATTCTGAAAGTCTTCAAATATTTTTAGATCATTTTTGTTCACTATGTTTATAAATATAATTCAGGGTCTCTGAGTCTCTAAGAAAGTTTTAAATGAAGACTGGTAAGATAGGGGGAGAAGTCATTTTAATTAGCCCAAATATATTAAAGAACATGGGTTGTCCCCATTATACTAAACTGTGACTACTAAATCTACACTCATTTCAGTTTGTAGAACTTCCAAATTTATAAGAATAATGAATTCTTGGTAGGGTTTTTTCACCTTTATGTATTTTAGTGCAAAATATTTTCTAGTGAGAATTTCTGACAAATTAGGAGTAGCAGCAAGACTTTTTAAATGCTAACTTTAATGCTATGGGTATTTTTCTCTCTCTTCCCCAACCAGAAAAGAAAATCTTGTTTTAGAAGTGAACAAATTTACATATTTCAGGCACTATATTAATGAAAGCACCTTCACTTATTAGACTGAATACCTGTAATAATAGTCATTTCAGACAAATTGCCAAAAATTTTTCTCTTTCAAAAGGGTTTGTGTTACTTAACTTAAACATAAAAACATATTAAATTCTTTTACTAAACAAACATACTGAGTATTTTATGTGTCCTTTTTTTTTATGAAAGCTGATTCACCACAAGAAATTCCAAATTCTATGTAGGAGAGTCTCAACTGTGGAATTCAGTCATCATTGAGAGTTAAGTTCAGTTAAAAAGATATCAATTAACAATGTTTTGTGTTACAGCTTTTCTGCAACTTCAAACACTATTTCTCTAACACTTTTATGAGTAATTTAATATGGAAAGAATAAAGATGTTTTTTAGTTAAAAAAAAACACCTTAAGAAATAACTAAGACACCACATTGCACCACAGAGCAATCAGTGTCTGCCCTAGATACCTTCTCTACCTCTGCCATTACACTCTGAGTAAAGCAAACCAAAACAGCCCACTTAAACAGTGATGCAGACGATTGTCTTCATGAACTCTCTGGTATAAGTTGTAGATTTTAGTGTGGCAAAAGATGAAGAGAAGCAAATTAAAAAAACAAAGACCAACCCAATCACACTTTCTGGAGTTATGATCCAGTGGAGTGCAGGCTAGGAATTGGATAGAATTTGGAGATGCGACTCTGGGTTGAAGGGTTAAGGCATTCAGACTCCCCAGTCATTTTAAAGAACACTTCTTGTTCTTGAAGTTTCCTTGCAAACTCTTCTTCTAGTGTCTGAGGGTGGGGCAGGGTGGGAATGGGGGGAGGATGAGAGGACAAGGAGTGGGGTAGAGAGAAGGAAAAAAAAAAGTTGTCATCTAATGTGATTTTTTAAAAGAATTTGCTCTAAATAATAATGAAAATTGTCTCAGCCCCAGAACATTTCTAGTACCATTCCTCCAAGTTCTTGAGCTGTCTGCTGCTATCCACCACTGCCTCAGGTGGAGGATAAAAGAAATATCTGTTACTCTGGAATCTCCAGAGAATATAGAGTATTATTGCTTTCTTGCTTTGAATTAGGAACCCAGAATAACAGCAAGCAACTATTTACTCACATTGGGAAGTTAAGTCTGACCACTGTCCCTACTCCTGAATTGGCTCTGGGGAGTATGGAAATGGCTAACAAGCATCCTTCAACAACAGCCAAGTTTTCCCTACACACCTAACTCTGATCCACCTAATTTTATGTAACATCATAACCCCAAAGTAATAACAAATCTGATCTTCACAGAACACCACTTTCCAACTGCAAAATTATAAATACATTTAATTTAAGGCTGTTCTAATTAAATAATAATGGAAGACTCAATGTCTTTGGAGTCTTCACATATTTCACTTTCAGGCTAAGGGAATACATATGGAAAATTTTAGTGTAACAAATTATTAAATTTTTATGAAAGTACATTTGACTAAAGACTAAATAAATACATACCAAAATATGCGAGCTAAACTGAGTTGTGTTTTAAAAAGAGCAATGTGATAAGTTCTTGGAAAAATAAAGCAAAGTTGGGGGGCAGCCAGGTGGCAATGTGAATAGAGCACCTGGAGTCAGGAGGACCTGAGTTCAAATGTGGCCTGTCACTTAACACTTACTAGCTGTATGATCTTGGAAAAGTCACTTCACTTAAAGCAAAGTAAACAAAAAATTTCATGAGCCACTTTTTGAGACCCTTATTTTCTGTAATCAAACTGCTACCAATTTGACTTCAACATACGTTGTACTAAATTGTACAGATTTGGGATAATGCCTTTTAATCTCTTTTTTTTCAAGTTACCTTTTTCCTGGGTCTCAGTTTTTCTCTCCACTCCTTTAGTTCTTGGCCATGCTCCTCATCTAACTCTTTTAGTTTCTGAGTCTCATGTTCAACCAACAAATGGCATTTTTCATTCTGAAAAGACAGGGGAAAATATATAGGTATAAGTAACACTAATTCATCTCAGTAAACTTTTTCTAGGAACAAAGTTATTTCTTTAAAAAGATAAATTTAGTAATCACCAAAAATATAATGAGATAAACATATAAAGTAACAAGTAAAGTTAACATACAACCCTTAACATTTAGTAAAGTGGGGAAAAAAACGATTAACAAACAAGTAGGAAAAAATGCTTTTGTTCATTATCCCTTTCCCAATCTAGCTGAAGTTTTTCTACTTTTGGCTTTCCTTCCCTTTTCCCTCTTAAAAAAATGGAACTGTAATCAACTAATCACACTTTTAATTACTTCATATAGGTTTTCCCAAATACTTTCTATGCCTGTTATTTATCATTTTTATAGTTCAATAATATTCTCTCATGTTAATATGCCAGAATTTATTCAGTCATACTCTAGTTACTGTCCAATAGGTTGTTTCCGTTTTTTGCAACTTCATAAAGAGAACTTATGAATATTTTTTTACCAATAGGTAAAATCCACAATTGTGTTTTCAAAAATTGACTACTGATTTAAGTTTGGACATCATACACTGATGTTAAAATTTTCTTTTAAAATGTTAATCAAGATTCAGAAAATGAAACCTGGCCTAAATTAAAGTTTTTCTGGCTTAAATGCCAAATCTGTTATTTAATATATTATAGAAATAACAAAGAATGAGTAAATTCTACTTTTTGCTTTTTTTTTCTATTAGGAAACTTACAAACCTAGAAATTTAGAATGCAGTTTTGTGAATGCTTTACCACCAATACAAGACACCAAAATCAGTAATCATTGTAAACCAATTCAACTCAACAAATGTTTATTGGATGCCTACACAACAGGCATAACACATTGCTAGAACTATAAATCTCACGCAATGTGGTATGACGGCTGCATGCTCAAGGTCAGAATCAAAGGGAATCTTCTTTAAAGTGCTCCTTAGGAGTTCAAGAAACTATATCCCTAAGAATATTTCTGATCATCCTATTCAAGAATACAGGAATAGGGCTGCTAGGTAGCGCAGTGAGTAAAGCATCGGCCCCAGAGTCAGGAGGACCCGAGTTCAGTTCCAGCCTCAGACACTTAACAACCACACACACACACACAAAAAAAAAACTAGCCATGTAACCTTGGGCAAGTTACTTGACCTCAATCGCCTTCCAAAAGGCCAAAAAAAAAAAAAGAATACTAGAATAAATGAATTCCTATTAAAATGACATAGAGAAATTTGTATTTAAAAGTTTAATAATTAGGGGTGGCCAGGTGGCTCAGTGAGTAAGAGCACCAGCTCCAGTGTCGGGATGACCTGGGGTTCAAATCTGGGCTAAGATACTTAGCACCACATCCAGAAATAACTGGCCATGTAACCTTGAGCAAGTTACTTAACCCCTACTGCTTTAAAAAAAAAATGCAATAATGGTTCTGGTTGCTTCAATTCTGAATATATGTTGTGTCTTCTCTGAGATACAACATATTAAAAATACAATGCTACTGAAAAGAGAAGTCAGACAATTAAGGCTTATTTTAAAATTTTAAGAATTTTTTATTATTATTTTACTGTTAGGCAATATGATGCTGAAAGATGATCTGTATAAATGAGTAGTTAAATATCATGAGCTCCTTTTGTTCTGGAGCTTGTACAGCTAACCTGTAGTTGATGTAGTTCTCGGACATTAGCTTCACACTGCAACTGAAGGTCCCGCATCTGATTTTCATGCTTTTGATGCTGAGCCATCCGTTCATTTTTCTGTCTCTTTTCTTCTTGAGCAGCAAACTAACAGACAAATAAGCCAAGGGGCAAAATAGGGGATGATAAGCATCTCAATTTATTGAGTCACTATTTAAGGATTTTAACTTAATAAATTAAGTTGAAAATTTTAAGTTGCAATAAACTAAAGGTAATTATTATAGTAATTTATTTTCAGACTTACAAAATCTATTTTGTCAATATGGTTAAGTGTTAGAAATTTTTCAACTATAAAGCAGGATTCAGACAGGAAATTACTCTCCACAGCTTATTCCTACACATCAAGGCTTTGGGGATCTTCTGATTATATGTCCCACATCCTCCTAACTGCTATGGGGCCTGGGTAGGTATATGGATTAGAAATACAATAATATGTTCTTTCAGTAGTATCAATTTAAATTTAAGGAACTTAGTACAGCTTTATCACTACTCCACAGGTTAAGTGTAGTTCTAATTTAATTCCTGGACTTACACTTGAAATCAATCTAGTTCAAGGTGTGGGATGAGGGGTCAGGGGCATCCTTCTTTGAATAGTACCAGTCTCAAGAAGTTTATTATGGCCTTACATCTATCCTGATTTTGATTGTGTATCTCATTAGGCTAACAAAAGCATTAAATGTGTATCAATAATACTATCATTTGCCTTTCAAAACTAATTTAATTTGAAGCAAGTAATTTAGTTCCTTGCCTGTTTAATTTTGTCACGGTCCTGGTCTGGAGTGCCTGTTGAATTGATTCTCAAACTCTTCTTAAACATGGCCATCCGAGTCTTGGCTTCACTACGCTGGATCTTAGGTAGTCTTGCTCTTTCTTGAGTCTGTCTGTTTTTTAACTCTTCAATGAGCCGTTGATTATATCGCTGCATTTGTTCAGTTTCCTGTAAAAGTTTTAAATATAATCTACCGATACAGAAATAATACAATATAGCTACTTTAATTTTAGGCACTTAACTATTCACATAGTATCCTTCAGAAGCTACATCCTTAAACTTGTATACATAAAAATAATATGCCTATAATCCTATTAACATGTTAAAATTTAAATTAGATATTTTTTGTATTTCCACTGAATAGCTCTTAGAATTATATAGTCAGAATTACATTTGTGCCCATTTAATTTGCCTTTATCTCACAAATGTTACAGTTTAATGAATTATACCAAATGCTATGAGATTTCTCTCCTTTTTCAATCCATCTTGCAATTTACCAATGATTAATTTTCCCAAAAAAACCATAAACATGTCACTCTTCTGTTCATAATCTTCAATGGTTCTTTGTCACCTACAGGATGAAGTTCAAAATTTATTCACCTAGCATTCAAGATACTCCACAATATGGTCTGAGGCCATCTTTACATATAGCCTCATCTCTCACTGCTCCTCTATACACTATATTACTCAAAAGGTAATCTATTTGCCATTCTGCACACATTTAATGATTCATGCTGTCTCTACATCTTCAGCTTCCTGTCTTCTCTGTCATCTAGAATGCCCTCCTCACCAGAAGTGTACCTATCAAAATCCTAACCATTCTTAAAGATACTGATATAAGCACTAATTTGTCCATGAATCCTCTTCTCATTCATTCCCAGAAGGGACCCTTCCTTCAAGGCAGCTACAAAGTACAGTGGATAGAGCACTGATCCTAGAGTCAGAAAGACTTGAGTTCATATCTGATCTCAGGCACATACTATGTGAACCTTGGCAAGCTACTTTAACCTCTGTTTGCCTCAGTTTCCTCAACTATAAAACAGGATTAATAACAGCACCTACTAAATGAGATAATATTTGTAAAATATTTAGCACAGTGCCTGGCACATAGCAGGTGTTAAATAAATATTTATTCCCTTCCCTTCTCCCCTTCTAATCTATTCACTCTATAGCACTTTGTGAAACTCATAAGTGTACAGTGCCTAGTGTGCTGTAGGTTAGAGATAAAAATCAAAAGACAGAAGTGTCTTTGCACAGTAGGTGGTGCAGTGAATAGAGCACCAGCCCTGCAGTCAGGAGGACCTGAGTTCAAATCCAGCCTCAGACACCTGACACACATACTAGCTGTGTGACCTTGGGCAAATCACTTAACCCCAACTGCCTTGCCTTCGGGTCTTTGCCCTCAAGCACTTAACAATCTGGAGAAGAGGAAGGCAGAAAATGAATGGAGGTAAATAATTACAAAGTACATACAAAGTAAATTCAAAATAATTTCATTAGAGAAATTAGCAACTAAAGGGGCAGGAGAACAGGATAGTCCTCAAAGATAAAGTAGCCCTTAAGTTGAGCCTTGAATAACATTCTAGCAGTTGTGTTGAAGATGGATAAGAAAGGAAAGAAACTAGAGACAAATGAGAAGGCTGCTGCAATAGTCCTGCTGAGAGGTAAGGACTATGAGAGGACTGAGAAAGAAACAGATATGAGATGTTATGCAAGTAGAACCAAAAGCACTTGACAACTGTTTGGATGGAGAGGATGACAGAGGGGCTGCAAACTTCAAGGAATAGAAGGCCTTTCAACAGAAATTGTGAAGCTGAGGGCAAGGGGAATAAATATAATAATTACTGCCTTGGACATCAGTTTAAGTTTCCCTTTGGACATCCAGTTGAAAATGTTTAATGTGTGATGTAGGCCTAGAGCTCAAGGGAAAGACTAGAGATGGATACACAAATCTGGGAGTCATCTGCATAGACATCAAAACTGAATATGGATAATAATCCAGGAAAATTGGATTGACAAGTGACAAGGATTAACAAATGACAAGTTCCATGAGAGAGCAGTGTCATGAAAATCATTGGAGAAAAGACGAGTCAAATGTTTCAAACACTGTAGAGAAGCCAAGAAGGATGAGAAAATACCATCATATTTAGTAAGAGATCACTGGTTGGGGTGGCTAAGTGGCACAGTGAGTAACGCACTGGCCCTGGAGTCAGGAGGACCTGAGTTCGGTTCCGGCCTCAGACACTTAACACCCACACAAAAAAACTAGCCATGTAACCTTGGGCAAGTTACTTAACCCCAATTGCCCTCCAAAAGGTTAAAAAAAAAAAAAAGAGATCACTGTAACCTTCCACAAATCAGTTATAGTAATAAAGTCAGACAGCAAGGGTTGAGAAATGAGTGGGAGAAGTGAAAGCAATAAGTATATATCACTTTAAAAAAAAAGTTTGGCTACAAAGGGGAGAGGAAATAAAGGATAACAGTTGGGT
This sequence comes from Petaurus breviceps papuanus, assembly GCF_028583685.1. Lineage (NCBI taxonomy): Eukaryota > Metazoa > Chordata > Mammalia > Diprotodontia > Petauridae > Petaurus > Petaurus breviceps. The sequence goes on along the minus strand of NW_027186296.1, from coordinate 79,304,576 downwards.
AGCTTCAAGTGAAGGCTTTTTTTAAAGATGGGGAAGCCCTGGGCATGTTTGTAAGGTAGCAAGGTCCCAGAGAAAAAGCTAATCGCAATGAGATAGAGGGGGGAAGGATGAAGGGGACTTTTATAAAACAAAGTCCAAAAATAGAGGAACTGGTCTTTACAAGGAAAAGGACCACTTCTTTGTCAAAATAAGGAGGAAAAGATAACAGAAGATATCAAAGGGGTTGGAGATGTAAAACAGGGGAATGGTATTGTGTTTTATGTCTTCTGTAGTAAGGCTATATGCTCCAGAGGACTGAAACTGCATACCAGCATGTAATAATGTCTAATTTAAATTCTATTCCTAAATTGTACTTTTAAGGGAAGAACCATATTCATTTCTTAACCCACCTTGTCCCACTCACGCTGTGAAAATAGATGGTTTAATAAAATAATTTTTAAAAATAGATGGTTTCCATAATATATTTTTTAAAAGTGGATTTGACTCAGAGAATTTTTATCTGCTTTTAGATTTAATGCATTAATTTTTTTTAAATACCCATGCAGGGAAACTCCCCATATGAATACGAAATCTACATTTTAATCTAATATCAAAAAATTTGCCTAGTTAACTAAAAGTTCTCCATGTAATAGATGCTTAAGAAACATGAAAATTCAGAGTTTTCTTCCAAGAAATCTTGAATCTTTTGAAGAAAATGAAAACAAAACTAAAATTTTCTTTCATTTACTTTCCATGCTTTTCTTTTAACTCAACCACTCAAAAATGTAATTTTTTACCCCCACCAAACTGAAATGTCTTCAAAGACAAAGTCTTTTCTTCCCTACTTTTGCCAATCTGTATATTAATCATCAAAAATTGGGCACAAAATAATCTAGCTTACTACCACATAGTTAATATACTTTAAGTAAAAGTAATTATAAATGGATGTTTATTTGGTCTTTTTGTTTTTAAAATTAATAATAATAAAAATAAACTAATTTTTAAAATTATCTTTCTAGTGAAATCTAAGTACAAGTCTTCATTTTTACTACTTTGAACAACATAGGGTCTAAGAAGTCATTACAATGAGGCAAAATAAAGATTATATTTATAAAAGCAACTATACATTTCAATTAGCTGCCATTATTATGATTTGAAGACACATAGTTTTACAACCCTGATAATGATATAGTTAACTACTCCACAATTCTTCAAAGAAATGTGTTAGGATAAAAGATAGTAAGAACAAAAAGGCAACCTAAAATGGCCTTTAAAAAACCTAAGCTGGTATACAAGAAATGATTAATATGAAGAATTCAGAGAATTTGTATGAAGTATGAAGCAGAATCAGAAATTACAATAACAACCCAAATGGAAAGAAAAAATTAAATCAGATGTTGTGCAATTATGATAATGAAGCTTGATCCCAAAAAAAGAAATTAAAAAAGTGTACCTCCCTCCCTTCTTTGAAGAAACTGGGGACCATGAGTATGAACATTGGTCAGATTCAGTTGATATTCTATTTGGCTTTGCTGACTTTTTTCCCCCCCACTCTTTGTTACAAGGGATGGATGAATGGGCATACAAGAAGGAAAGTTGATAGCTGGAAATTAAGGTGATGCAAAAACAAAAAACAAAAACCAAAATCCACACCCTAAACTGAATTTAACTCTGGCCTTAGATACTTACTAGCTATGTGACCCTGGATAGTTTGCTTAATTGTAAAATAGGGTTATAATAATAGCACCTATCTAATCTCTCAGGCTTACTGTAAGGATCAAATGAGATATCTGTAAAGCACTTAGCACAGTGGCTGACACAACGAAGGTGCTTCATAATGCTTGTTCCCTTCCCTTTGCCGTTGGTTATATATAAACATTCAAAAATCCTAAAAATAGGGGTGTCTAGGTGGCACAGTAAATAGAGTACCAGCCCTCGAGTCAGAAGCACCCAAGTTCAAATCTGGCGTCAGACACTTAACACAAAAACTAGCTGTATGACCTTGGGCAAGTCACTTAACCCTAATTGCCAAAAAAAAAAAAAACCCTTAAAAATACCATAACGCGAAAAGAAAGGGAAAAACAATATTTTCATTAACCTTTTCATGGCGTTTAAGTAATTGATGCCTTTGCATGAAGTACTGATCCTTGAGTTGTTGTTTAAGCAGCTGATGCTTTTCTTGTAAGTGTCGTTCCTCAAGTTCCCAAATAGCAGCTTCACGAGCTGTAAGAGGAAAATAATTTTCAGAAATGTGCTTTTATTTTTTTCTAACATATTTCTAGTTTTGATAGTAACCTAAAATATGTATTCTACTTCCAGTAGTTTTGTGTATTTATATTTTAAAGTACACATGAAAAATTACACAAATGGTACAGATAATAGCAATTTATTACTTCTTTCCATCCCGTTCTAATTTTCTATGAATAGTTAACTAATGCCCTCCCCAAAATTCCATCTAGGTAAATTAATGAGGAAGAAGTAAATAGCTAAATGTTTAGAGGAAATAAGCATTTCAATTCCATCCCATTATACAGTAATGAAGTATATCCAATGGTATAAGATATTAAAGGAACCCAAAACCACTAATGAGTGTTTCTGGGTGGCCTAGCTAATAAAAGATACTTTAAAGGACCTAATTTTTCATCTTAGTTTTCAATTTGCATAAAAATTCTAAGACTAACAAAGTTTCTAAAAAGATAAAAAAAGATTCTTTTATTCTTTTTTTCCTCTTTATCCTTTCTTTTCCCTGAAAAGAACAACATTGATCTATCTACCCAAAAATTATTTTCAATATTGTTATAGCTACTACTTTTACATATAAAAGCTGCATATTTCTACATACCTCTCATGAGCTGCTGTTTGTTATTCAGGCATTCTCGCTCAATGTTAGCTAACTCTGCCTTCTGCTGCTGGATAATCTTCTTCAATGATCCATCTAATTCCTGTTGTTGCTTCTGAACAAATTCTTGTTCCTATCAGATACATGCAAAAATCTATTAACAAGTACTTTGTGAGTATACTAGTACATCTGTATATACTAATGCTTACAAGAGGTTCAGGTCATTATCATACAAACCACCAAAAACAATATGCTCAACATTTTTTAAATGTGCTAATTATCCAATTTTTGGATAATCAGAAAGAAAATTAAAAATATTATAATGGATATATCATTCTAAACTCAAAACTAAGAACACGGTACACACCAGAAATATATAATCACAATAATAATTACATAGAGCGTACTATTATACTAACATCTTACTTCTAGAAATGATCCAAATTACACTACAGAAAATAAGAAAAAAAAATAGGTAATGCCTCTTAGAAAGTTGGTTTATACATCTAATATTTTAGAAAGTCAAATTTTAAAAGATTTTTTCCCTAAGAAAGCAATAGTGAGCAGGAAATTAATTATATTAAAAGATTAGCCTTTTATTGGTGATGCCATGTAGATATATGCCAAGAATGATGATTTGAGGCCCACCACATCATTCCTGAAGAATTAGGGATGAAGAATAAGATTAAAGGTTATTTGCCCTCAACCACCAACTGAAAAGTACTATAGTTTCACAACATTACTCTAAGGTTTTGCTCTTAGAAAGATTTCAAATGACTTGGTCTCTTCAAGAAGACTACGCTAAATTACAATATCATGTAGGTTTGGGAACCTGTCAGATTGACTAACAAATGATTATGCTAGAGCATGTTCAAAAAGGGGGGGGGGGCAAATTCAAATAGTTGTACTAAGTCAGTCAAGCCTCCATCTCTTCCTTAGAAACCAGACCACTTCTGATCTATCCCCCAAGAGATAGGTCCAAATCCTTCTACACACAAACACACACACACACACACACACACACACACACACACATACACACACCCCTATCCATTCACATGAAAATAGATATGAACCCCTAGATCAGACATGTCCCTTGGATCAAGGATGGTTTGAGTCTGACATGATCTAGAATCTAGATTCACTGAGTATCACCCAAAATCAGATCAGCCTACAGTGAGGGAGTAAAAGTTCACTGAGGAAATCTGTCATGCCATGGGGATTCCAAGAGAGAGAATTAATTCCCTGTGACTGATTTAATGTTACTTTGTTAAGAGTTTTTTTTTATGCCTTATGATTGATAAACCCAGCTTTCAGGGCAAAGAACTCACTCTGTAATAGAAACCGTTGGGAAAACTTGAAAGGAGATTGGTAAAAACTGGATAGGGGACCAACATTTCACACTGTATACCCAAATGAGCTCAAAATAAGTGCATGATTTAAACAAAAAAAGAGATATCATAAGCAAATTAGGGGAGCAGAGAAAAAAATTAACCATCAGATCTGTGGACAGGGGAAGAGTTTCTGACCAAACAAGAAATAGGTTTACAAGAGATAAACTGGATTAATTTTGAGTGGACAAAATTAAAAAGTTTTTGCACAAACACAGCTTATTCAGCGAAGATTAAAAGAAAAGTATTAAAAACTTAGGAGTGGGGGGGGAATCTTTGCAGCAAGTTTTCTGATAAAGGCCTCAGTTCTAAACTATAGGGAGAATTAAGTCAATTTTACAAGAAAAAGAGCCATTTCACAATTGACAAACTGCCAAAGGATATGAATAGGCAATTTTCAAAGGAAGAAAAACTATCAATAGCCATATAAAAAATGCTCTAAATCACTATTGATCATAAAAATATAAATTAAAACAACTGAGATACTACCTCACATTCATAAGATTAGCCAAGATGACAAAAATGGAAAATGGAAAATGCCATCAGGGATATAGGAAAACAGGTACTCTAACATACTGTTGGTGAAGCTATGAACTACTAATCATTCTGGAAAACAATTTGTAACTATGACCAAAAAGCTATTAAAATGTGCATATCCTATGGTCTAGCAGTACCACAACCAAAGAAATCAAAGAAAGAGAAAAAGGACATATATGCACAAAAATACGTATGGTAGCACTCTTTGTATGGGCAAAGAACTGAAAACTGAGTGGGTACCCATCAATTGAGGAATGACTGAAGAAGTTACAATATGTGAAGGTGATGAAATAATATTTTGCTACGAGAAGTTATGAAGTGAATTTTTTTTAACTTTATGAAGTTTGTTTTTTGTTTTTCAGATAAACCTGGGAAGACCTGTATGAACTGATGCAAAGTAAAGTGAGAATAACAAGGAGAACAATCTAAGCAGTTAGAGCAATACTGCAAAGATAATCAACTGTAAAAGACTTACTCTGATCAACATAATGGCCTAGACAATTCCAAAGTACTCATCATGAAACATGCTATTCACCTTCAGATAGAAAATTAATAAGACTCAGAGTGCAAAATGAAGCATACTTTTTTCTTTTTTAAGGGGAAGAGGGGGAGAAAGGGTGAACATGGCTAAAGCGGAAATTTGTTTTCCATGACTATACATATTTATAATGAGTTCTGTTTTTCTTTCTTTCTCAAAAGACTGGGGAAGTGGAAAGGAGGAGGGAAAAATTTGGAACTGAAAAAAAAAACGAATAAAAAAGTCTGTTTTTTAAGATAAATAATTTTTAAAATATTTAACTTTTTAAAAATGCCTTAAAATTACCTATAATTTTTAAATAGGTAAAAGCAGTAGATAAGTTCTTTTTATCTAGATGACCCCAATTGTATAATTTGGCATAAACATAAAATACCATATTTATAATCATATCAGCAAAAAGAAAAGGCTTTTTGTGAATTGACTCCATAAATTACAATTTCTTATGTGTCTAAAATCAGTCTTTCACAATCACAAAACAGGACAATTTTGAGAAGCCTACAAATTACCTAGAATAATTCTTCAAGATACCATCAGCCTTGGTACTTAAACTCATCACTACTTTTTTGTTTCTCTGACTGGAGAGCAGGGCCATGAACTCCAAAACCTCCATTTAAGGATAAAGTTCAGCCTATACATCTCATTTCTCACCTGGCTACACTACTCTGAGAGTTCTCTGATTTCACTACACCCTTGTATTGGGTAGCTTCCCTTCCCTTCACCCCCACTTTTCAGCTTCCTTTTGTGTTTTCTTCCCCCCTTTAAACTGTAAGTTCCTTGAAGCTCTTTTTTCATATCTGTATCCTCAGTGCTTAGTACACTGCCTGGCACACAGCAGGTACTTAATAAATGTTTGCATGCTAACTAAATAAACCATTTTAGCTTTTAAAAATTAGGAGAAAATTCAAGTGATCAATTACTTATAGTCAAGAAAATAAGCTGTCTCTCTATTCATCCATTCATATTTATATCTCCACGCAGACATGTTTAGTAGTCAGTTTAAAGGGAGTCCTCTATTACCATGTCAAAGGGATCACTTTTTGGTCTTTTGTTCAACAGTTCTGTCAATGATTTGGACAAACACATAGAAGGCAAATTTATCAAAATTATCAATGACATAAAACTAGGAAAAGTGCTAGCTAATATAATGAATGGCAAAAAATACTAGAATCAAGGGCCAAAATCAACAGAGATAAAAGCAAAGCTCCAAATTTAAGTTTAAAAATGGACTATATAATAATATGATGTGAAAGACAGGGCTCAAAAGCAATTTATGTGAAAATAAATCTTAGGTATCTTACCTGAAAACAAACAATGTAAGCCTAAAAGTGTATTAAAGCTACTTAAAAATAACTTTTAATGTATCCAATCTCAGGCTTCATTAATTATTATATAATGTCTAAATCAAAGGAGAGGATAGTTCCTTTTTATTCTCTATTAGTCAGACCACAGCTAGTGTATCATTATGCTCAATTCTAAGCACATTTTAAAAGGAAAATTGATAAACTAGAGTGTCCAGGGAAGGTAGCCAAAATAGTAAAGGATCTAGAAATGATGCTACCTGGAGAAAAACTGAGGTAAATGAAGATTTCAGATGAGAGAAGTAAAATAATGTAACTTCTATAAAAGAAAGTTTTCTAACTATACAAGAGATTTCCAATAATACAGCAGGCAGCATTTCAAAGTGGGCTTTTGGCACTGAAAAGTATCCCAAGAAAAGCTAGTAAGAATGTAGGAAAGGGGGTTATTGAACTGGGACACTGTAATGGCAAGCACAGAAGTAGTTCATATCTTGTTTCAGCTATTGAATTAACACCTCGTCTCAGTTCAAGTTTCTTTTGACCCTTGTATAAAGTCTGTTAAGAAACAAAATGTGTGAACCCCACAACTTGTGAACACCAGAACTCATGCAACAAGAAGGGGAGGAGCCATATCATATATAAGGAAGAACACAAGCTGCAGAGACAGAATTTCCTGGGGTAAGCATCGTGGAGGCAGGGCAGCTGCTGCTGGACTAAACACTGAACTCAGAATTGAGAAGAACTGAGAAGAGGGCTCTTGTGGTGGCAATCAAGAAGGAGAAAACTTGTGGCATCCTGGCACTCTATAATTGTCTGCTCTGTGTTGATGTTTGTTTGTGATTCTTTGTACAGAATCCCTGGGAACTTACTGAAAGCCCTGAAAGAGGATTTTCTGGTTGTACGTTTACAGAAGTAGTGGAGGAGGTCCTGGGACTTTTACTGATGATTTGTGCTGACCTCTTGAACCTTGTTTGTGGATCTGTGTTGATTTCCATGTTGACGATTTGTGTTGAGTTCTCAGACCTTGTTGGTGGGTCTCAGTTGATTTTACAGGTAGATAGTGAATTGATGATGGTGCCAGCAATGTCTATGAATATTATTGTGGCTCTGTCAAGCTTTGTCTTCCCAGAAACAAGAACTTTGAAGCACTTGAGGTAGACTGGACAACTGTGAACTTCAATATGGTAGTGGAACTGGACAAACTGGACAAGGAGCTGGACAAGGAACTGGGAGCTGCCCGCCTTTGAACCCAGGTGACAGTTGGAGCTGGGACCACAGAAGAGGAACCATGGAAGCTTTGAGCCAGTCTCATGTCAAGCTGAAAGAAGACTTTACTTGGATACTGTGTACTAAGAAGATCATGATTTACTGTGACCTAGGGGTGAAGAACTTTGACTTTTGTACTTTGTGATTGAATTAAAGATTCTGTGATTGACTAAATGAATGTACTTTGTTTAAAACTATGTGACCACTCTGGTGAAAATTTTAGTGATAAGTTGCTGAGTTGTAACATGATGAATGCTGTACCTTGATTTTCTGTGATAAATTGTAACACTGTGAATGATGTATTTTGATTTTCTATGAATGTTTTGCTCTGATCTGTTATTGAATAGAGCTCACTATACTATGTAATCAGAACCTTGAAAGCTGTTCACAGCAGCAGTCCTCTGGAAAGCTGCTTGCAGTGGCTTTATAGAGACAAGAGAGATAGATGTGACTGACTATGATTAACATGTATCCTACCCTTAAAAGAAACTCAAATTTCTTTTTTTTTTTAACTTTGGTTAAAAAATTCTTTGAAAAATCCATTTAAAAAGTCAACTAGTAATAATAATGCTATGGTAAATACACTGTAGCTTTTCTCTCACTAACAACAAAATCAGAGTATATTATAAAAGATTTTATACATGTAACTCTTAACAACAATTTCAAACTTTACTTTAAGTTAGGAATACAGACTGGGGCGGCTAGATGATGCAGTGAATACAGCACCAGCCCTGGAGTCAAGAGGACCTGAGTTCAAATCCGACCTCAGACACTTAACACAAAAACTAGCTGTGTGACCTTGGGCAAGTCACTTAACCCCAATTGCCCTCCAAAAAGCAAAAAACAAAACAATAATCTCAGTACAAAAGATCTATCCCACCCTTACAAAGATATTTTTACATCAAAAGAAAAGTCATAGAGATGAAAAATACAACTTGGTAATCAAAAATATTGGCAAAAAAAGGAACACTGTATAATAGGTATTTTACCTATTTCAGATATTTTGTGATTTTACTGAAGTACAAGGTTAAAATACATGGTCATGATCAGAAAAGTGACAGGAAGTCAAAATTTTCCTCTCCCTTAAAAATACCCATACTTTGCTTATTCTTTTGAAAAATTCTAAATAACAGTCCTATAACTGAAAAATAATTTAAAAATAAGCCTTGGTTTCTGAAAAATCAAACTGCCTTCTTTTCACTTCTGTTATAAAACATCAAACATCAAAAACAAATACTTTGGGGTCAAATTAGTAGGTAATTTTTCTCTGGAGGCTATGAGAAAAAAAACAGCTTAGATGATATTGCATAATAAATTTATGTATGTCATATGGATAAGTTATAATTTGGACTACTACATGACTGAACAAACAGGAAGTGGAGAAAAATGAATTAAAGGTGCCATTTCATAATGGCTTTTCTGACCACACCCATACTTTTAAAATCTACAACACAAAATGCCACTTCACACAAAGAAAAAATAGCCACAGCACCCAATAGCTCACATGTGCAGAATTCTTAAGTTTAACATTAATGTGTTTTTTGAATAGTTAAACCTGAGGCAGAACAGGGTAGTATCAAGCACAATGAAGGAATCAGGGGACCTACATGCACATCCCAGTTCAGCAACAGATACTTTATGTGAGTTTAGGTTTTCTTTGTATCCCCAGCATTTAGAAGAGTGCTTGGTAGATGGCAGGTGCTTAATGTTTACTGACTATGCCTCAGTTTCTTCAACTTTAAAATGGGAATAATAAATACCTTCCCAATATAAGGTTATTATAAAAGATTAAATGTATAACAAAGCATTATGGAAAATTATTTGCTAATGAGAAATAGTATTAAATTTAATTTTTCTTGATTTCACTATGGAAACTGATAGTGAAATCAGTGAAAAGCACATGTGAGTCAATGAAAAAGGGAGAAAAAAAAACAGAAGAAGCCATCCTTTTAGGCTTTTGGAACTTACATCCTGCATTTGGGCGTTGAAGAGTGTACAAGATGACAACTGAAAAGACTGAATCATAACCTGAGCAACACCCTGTGAATCAGAATACAATGCACCTCCTAGGTGAGAACATTAAAGAAGAAAATTTCCTGAAAATGTATCAGAAATACAAATGAAGGGTTTCATATGGCCTTGGGAAAATTATTTGACCTCACTAGACAGCTCAGTTTTCTCATCTATAAAAAAGAGGGGGTTAAACATCTTGATCCCTCAAATCCTTTCCAGGCCTATCATTTTTATATTTTATGACTATTACCTATTGTTGGGCATAGAAAGAAGTATCTGCTTATGACTGCATGACTCAGGCCATATTCCAAATTTTAATTTTAAATTATTAGATTATTTCATTGCTTTCTATTCTCAACACCTTTTCTTTCTTTCAATATCCCTGATAACTGAAAACTATTTTCAATCATGTGTCAGAGACGGCATAAAAGTGATGAGTGTGACCTTGAGCAAGTCACCTAAACCTGACTACCTCCCCTCCCCCTTAAAAAAAAAAAAGTGATGATGAATGATAGAGGTCCCTTCCAGCTTTAGGATTCTATGACTCTATTACTAATTTCACTATCCTTACTTCTAAACAGAAGGCAGTCAAAATTAAAGAAATGACCCAGTCTTATCACTATGTAAAATCCAGAGCAAGAGGCCTTGATTTTACCTTTGGCAGAAAATTAGTGCTTCTCTTCTTGATTACCAGATTACTTATACTTCTTCATATTCAGTATAACAGAGGAACGGTATACTTAGTATTTATAATCTGAGTATAAGAACCACTTGTTTGGTCAAGCTGAAAATAGGTACTTGATATACTTCCTAATACTGCTTGGATTTTGAGGAAACTACATAGAAACAATGACATTTTTATAGGTCAAAGACTCAAGCTTTACATATTATACAGCCATAAGAAAAACAGGAATTACTACCTACAAATTAAGTTTCTGTGATATTTAATATGCAGATCAGATCTGTGTAATTATTTGGCAGCTGTGAATTTCCAGAATTTACTTTTCTTAATGATATTCCAAATATTCAACACAATTTCACATTGTCAACTTAAATCTAAGTAATTGTCATGAACTTTTGCACAATAAAATGTCCTGGGGACAAATCAATATAAAATATTAGTAGCAGTTAAAATGTATCCCTTCACAAACAAGTTTATTAAGCTGTGAGAATAACACTGCTTTCTGTTTTTAGTAGCATTAAGCTGCTGCTGTTACCTGAGCATGCTGGGTTTGTGCAAGCTCCTCTTTCCTGCGTTTCATGAGCTCTTTTCTCAGCTCTTTGGGTGCTTTCTCCACTTCATTTATAACCTACAGTGTATAAGCATGCAGGAGGTGGGGAAATAATACTTTCTCCACAGCAAGCAGTTACGTGAGCACATAAGCTAAAAGTCAATTATCAAAATCGTCACAAAGCTCCTTTTCAGCATGCAATAGCAAAGATGTTAGTATGGCAAAAAAGAAGGAAAGGATAGAACATGCTTCACCTGAGTGCAAAAAGGAACTTTACACCAAATAAAAGTTAACTAAGTGCTCAGCTATTCCTATATACCACCTTCTTTCTAAAACATTTTCAGTTGATAAGATTTTCACCTTCAGCATTGAAGCTACATTAAAAGTGATAGCTTCAACTGATTCTCTTGAAATACTCATGAGAAAGGTGTTTATTAAAACAATTTTAAAAATTATAAGAAAGATAAGTTGCCATTTATAAAAATACTAAATGTCATGTCTGGCTTAAGAATTACAAAGGAATAATTTCTAACATAAACCAATTTAGCATACCCAAAAAAGATATTAAACCTTAATAGTACAATACATCATTTTTAAAGCAAGTGCTTTAAAAATCAGCACAGCAGATGATTTTGTGCAAAAACAACCAGTATCCCATTTAAAAAAATTAATTTTGATGTTATACACTTAAGCCAAACATAACAAAATGGGTAACTGAAAAACTGTTAAATATTAGCAGCATTTTAAAAACTGACAGATTGTTAGGAAACGTGATTCAGTACACCAGAAGATTAATAATCATTAACTGATTCCATATCTTTTTAACCCCTCCATGTAATCATTTCAGAGTACAAGATGTGTACACCTTCCAAACATAAATCTGCAATACCACTTTGAAAACTAAATGATCATGTATAAAAGCACCCACAGAAAACAGACTCCAAATCACCACATGCTACTGATGTTCTGTTAAAGAGATTGCTTTTGATTTAACAAAGTATATTTTAAATTCTCCACCATTTTCCCCCAAGACCCAATCACCAATACAAAGAAGAGACTCCCCAAAGGCAAGAAGTTTAGCAACAAGAAAAAGAAAAAATACATATAACACAATAGTTAAAAAAAACTGTATGAATGTTTACCCAAACATTTTCAACAACTCATAAACTCCACAACAGTAAGAGTAATATATTAATTTTTAGAAACAGGCTTAAATGAAATAAGCAAGCATTAATGGAAAAAAAATAACATTTTAGATTTTAAAGTATCTTAATTAAAAATAATTTGAATAGATGAATTTTGTAAAAAGGTATTATGTAGCAAAAAAAAAGTGTGTGTATATAAATATACACACATCATTTAGTATACAATTTCCTCGATATACAATATGGGCTACTATCCCAAACACAAAACTGACACTTTTAATTCCTCTCACACTGCATGAGAAAAGTTTTATTTCTAAAGCTTTCTGGCTTTGTTCAGTTTAAAATCAAGTCTCTAAGACTCAGTGGTATGAAAATTTTCTTCATAATTTTATAGAAAAGAATAAGTAGGTCAATGGTATATTTTAGTAAAAATGTTCAACTTAAGCCAATTAAAGCTTTTTCATCCAAATCTACAGAACTAATCATAATAACATACCAGACCTCACACATTATGTAAAGGTGAATCCTCTGACATGAGAGTACAGAATGAACATCTCAATGAAAAATAAAATCATCTGAGTATCTAAGAATTTAGCATCTCTAGGTTTCCTTTCAAGAAAGAAAAGGAATCAAGTTAATCAAGGAAAAAAAACTTCAGTTGACAAAGATGGAACATTCTTATTCATTTCTAAATCTGTGAAGAGTGTCATCATAGTCATACTTTATATTTTCACTTTTAAAAACAAACTTCTTCAAAAGATTTCAAATATTGTACTAATTCTATGTGTAACTATTATATGAAAAGCTTCCAACTAATTGCTTCAGCAGATCAAAAACATTTGCACTTTTACCTCTTTTTTTCGGTTTTTCAACATATTCTGAAATTTGGACAGTTCTTTCTCTTGCTCTCCTTTAATACGTTTGGCTTCATCTCGCAAGCGATTTGTATGTTCTTGTTCTAGGCGTTCTATTGTCTGTTTCTGTTGTTTTTCTAGATTTTCAATCTCTTGGTCATATTGTCGCTTCTTACTCTGCAAAACAATTAATTCCAAGAATAATTATAACACTTTTAAACCACTTCTTTTTTAAAATTACATCTTTGCTGATTTGAACATTTCTCCTAGAGTACATGGTAATCAGGCAAAGGCCCAAATAGCAAACCTTGCTACTACTTTGTGATACTAAATAGTCTGATTGACCAGGGCCTACATGCATGCTTCACTTAATTCTGTAATTTATTAGGAAACTCTTCTCTAAGGTGTGTATGGTTAATATAAGCTAAAATAACTAAAATAATACTGTATTAAAGAAAAACCAATGGTAAGCATTAAAGGAAAGTTGGCAAAATGTAAATTCTCAAACTTAATAGAAATTTTGATTTAAAAAAAGATATTTAACTTCTCTAGCAAATCTGTTCTACAATCATTATACCTTTTCAATTTACTTCTGAACTCAAATTCTCAAAATAAACATAAACCTCTATGCCAAAACAAGTTCCCTAAAATACCCTGCACTTTATTCTTTGAACTAAAAATTATGGTAAAGTTACAACTCTTTTTTTTTTTTTAAAGCAACTAGGGTTAAGTAACTTGCTCAAGGTTACATAGCCAGTTATTTCTGGGTGTGGTATACAACTCTTAAAGAAATATCCTTGCAAATCACATAAGTAATTTTGGAATTAAATACAAAAGAAATAATTGGAAGAGACATAGTAAAATTTCTTCTCAAGAAAATGGAGATTAGAAAGCAGTATATTTGAAAAAGAGAAATATAGTTCATTTGTAAAATTATGAAAACAAAATACTAAATGACACAAATCACTTAACAGGGCATTAATTTTTGTCAGGAATTTTCAACTAATACAAAAAACTCTAGTGGATGAAAACAAACTTAACATACACAAAAATGCCCTGGGCTTTACAAATGTAAAAGCTTTTAATGCTTACTTCACTCCCTTAAAACCCCTTTACCCTCAGCATATTTCAAAAAAGGTTATAAGTATTAGGTGAGAGAGCAATAAGAAAATTTTTTACTTCATCTTGACATATTATGACCAAAAAAAAAAAAATAAGGGTGATAGGTGGCACAGTGAATAGAGCACCGGTCCTGCAATCGGAAGGACCCGAGTTCAAATTTAGCCTCAAACACTTAACACTTACTAGCCATGTGACCTTGGGCAAGTCACTTAACCTCAACTGCTCATCCTTCCCCCCTGCAAAAAAAAAAAAAGCAAATCTGTGCAAGGATTAAAATCCTTCTCTAAAGATAAGAACAACTGGAAAACATAGTAATTCTATCATATAGTTTCACCAAAGGACTAGATCATAAAAACTGATTGGAGGACATTTTTAAAAAATCTATAATGGTCCAAATGAAAATGTTTCTTTCTACCTCCAAACTAATATAGATATTCAGCACTTAAAAACTGAATTTTATCATACAACACTAATAATTTTTGCAACTACAGAGAAGACAAAAAATTAATTATGTAAAGTGGAAATTAATCTTGTACTTCTCTAGGATTTTCTCTAGATTAACAATAAAATCTTGTTTTATCACACAGAAACCTAGTACCATAATACTGAAAACTTCTCTAGAAGCAGTGGCTTGAATACTATAAAGTATGACTGTGACTTAGTCACATGCAAAACAATCCTGAGTAGAAGTCAAAATCAGGATGACAGAGATGAACCAAGTTAAATGAGATAGAAGGTTCAGATTCATCACAATGATGGGAGAGAAAAAGGAAAAAGACGGAGAAGGAAAGCACTACAAATGCAGGGTAAGTTACAATATGTAATCACAGAAACTGACAAAAAGAGCAGAAAGCTAAATCTGTTCTGCCAATAAGGCATTTTTGTAGAATCATTAAATTATCTTTTCAAAAAGCTGGTGCAAAATTCAAAGGCTCACCATCATTTCTTGTTCAAAACGTCTGAAAATTTGTTCCCGTTGTTGCTGCAATTTGTTGTTGAGCTGCTGCTGAGCTCTTTGTTCCTCTTTCTGCAGAAATCTTAATTCTCGAAGCTCCTGACGTCTGGTCAAAACATGATGATGGTTGTAGGAATGATAAGGACATAAAATAAAGAGTAAAACTGAATTTTTATATAAGGTTATGGCAAGAACATAATAAATTAAGCATCATTTATTTATAGCTTTCTCAAAAAAACTGAAAAAAAAAGACTGATCTCTTGTACTTGTTGCAAAAAAATTTTGGAATTCATAAAAAATACACAAAACCATTTGTCCATTAACATCAATTTTTTCTACTCACCGAAGAAATCTCAATTCTTCAGTTTTTGAATCACTATCTGTAACTATTTTTGAAGTTGTCACACTCACTTCTACACCATCAACAACAAATTTCCGTGTTTTCTTCAATGTTTTCTTATGTCTTCTTGTTTCCTGAATGACAGAATTCATCGCTTAATAATTTCATCACTATTTAATACTAATAATCATTAACTAATAAGCATGGAGTAGTATAATATATTTGGTGGGCAGGGAACAACATTCCCTGAAATATTTCTAAACTGTTACTTACAAATGAAAAATCTCAATTCCTTACATTGTCACATGAGAAACAAACCACAAAGATTAACTATATGCAGTGTGACCATAAACACATGACATTAATTTGCATATGTGGCTTATGGAATCAGTTTCATTATTTAAAAGTAACATCTAAAGAATCTACCACAATCATAAAAAAACTAATAATGATAATAATTTGCTACATACCCCAAGGTTGAGAATTCCTGTGCTCCCAACACAACAGTCCTACCCTAATGCTATCTGCTCCCATATCAATGACTTCCCACCTTACATGAGAAACTTTAAGAGATTGAGAAGGAAATTTATGTATGTATGTATATGTAGAGAAAGAGTAGGCTCTCTCCATCCTATCTCCTCATCCACCCCCTACTGCCCTACGGGTCCTGGAAGTCACCAAACAACACTAGACTAAGAGACAATGACAAAGGTAAAAGAGAAGAACTATGATCACTAAGTTACTAAAGTTAGAGGAGGTAAGGGTAAACTTAGCCCAGAGGTGGTGTCAGAAGGAAGGAAGAACAAAAAACAGTGGAAAATGAGCACACGAATCCCTGTTATATGTGGGTCTTTGGGTATTCGTGTGAGAAAGGGTGTTTTTTTTTAATTGTCAGCTAACTTTTGGCCACCAAAAATAGACTTAGCTAGAATCTCCCTCAATTCTTTCAATTTATTTTTTTCTTACAGTTTATAATTTGTATAAGACTATGTATACTACTTCACTGCTATTTGCTAAGACATCTAGGTGACACAGTGGATAGACCACCAGGCCTGGAGTCAGGAAGATCTGCAGTCAAATTCAGTTTCAGGTACTTACTAGCTGTGTGACACTGGGCAAGTCCTGTTATCCTATTTGCTTCATTTACCTCATTTGTAAAATGAGCTGGAGAAGGAAATGGCAAACTAATCCAGTATCTTTGACAAAAACAACTCAAATGGAGTCATAAAGAGTCAAATATGACTGCAACTACAGAACAACAAAGAAATCAGTTCTAATAAGAAGATGAATCCTTCTTTGCAGAGCTGGGAAACTATGGGTACAAAACACTAGATATACTGTCAGACTCAACTGATGTACTGTTTAGTTTTAAGTGTCTTTTACACTTTTTCTTTTTTATTCTTTATTATCAGAAATTGGCAGATGAAAAGAAAGGGATATGGTTAGAAAAGATGATGATGTGAAAACAAAGGATAGCAATAAAAAAAATTTTTAAACTATCAGTTCTAAATTAAGGACAAAATGAATTGCTATCTCGACCATGAGAGAACAAATATCTGCAAAAAAAAAAAAAGTGAATGTACTTACTTGTAAAGATATTGATCCAGTGTCTTTGTTTTTGCTTAGGAAGCTAGAGATGGATAAATTCAAATCAATGCTGCTATTATCAGCTGTGGAACCAGTGCCTGAATCAGTATCATTTTCCTTTTGATTCTCAGTTTCTAAATGTAGTGAAGTTTCAACTTGGGATAGTGTACCTGTTTCCCCTTTATCTTCTGTCTCTTCAGAGTTAATATTAATACTGGGTATGGAGATAAGTTGAGGTTCACTGGGTTGTGAAGCTATAATAACTTGAGGTTCAATTTTAATTGGTATTTCACTTGGAAATTCTGTTTGCTCTATGTCCAGCACAGGTTGTTGAGAATCCTGAGTTTTGCTTCCTACTGACTTTTCGCCAGTATGAATCATCATGTTTTGGATGTGCACTTCTTTAGTGCTATTTGTTTCCTTAATTTCTTCAACTTCATTTGTCATTGGTTTCTCACAAATAACCGATATGTCCCCTGAAGTACTGATTAAATGTTCCTCACTTCTGTCCATAACACATATACTTTCACTTTTACCTTCCACAGATATCTGATCTGTGATATTTGTTTCAACTATCCTTTGAACCTGAGTTTCCTCAATACCACTAACCTCAGGCTTAACATCAGGCTTAATTTGGTTTAGTTTTTCATTTAATCCAGTCACTTCATTTTTGTCATTACTCTGAACTTCCCTGGCATTGTTTCCAGCTGCCTTCTGGTCTAGATCCAGTACTTCACCTGTTTCCACTGTGTCTGTGTCATCCACCTCACCTTTGGTGACTTCAATCTCCTCTATTTTATCCTGCACTTTTGTTTTAGGCTTAACTTCACTTTCAGTTCCATGAATGTCTGCCTCTCTAATATTTTCTTCTTTTTCTCCAGTCTCTTCAGAAACCAATTCTGCTGTATAATCAGAAGTATCTTTAATTTCATTTGTTTTTATTATCTCATTTTCAGATAATTGCTGCTTTTTCTGATCCTTTTCCTCCTCAGGTTTCAGAGCAGCACCTATTTCTGAGGTTGTAGGTATATCACTTTCTTTTCTTTCCATCACTGCATTTCCTTCCCTCACTCGGTCTTCTACTTCCAATGTCTCTTCTACCTTGAGTTTTTTCTCTTCTCTATTCTCTTTAACTAATCCTGTCCCATTTTGGAGCTCAACAATATTTTCAAGGTGATCATCAGCTATGTGGTCAATAATTCTCTCAACAATTTTATCAGGCTCACCAGTGACGGTTTTCTCATTAATCACACTGCTTTGAGCTTTGTCTCCAACAGTGCTATGTTCTATTTTTTCTGATACAGATTCCAGAACACAGGCATTCTGTGAGAGTTTATCTTCTTCAGAACTGGCAATACTGAGGTCTGAGGAGGCACGCTTATTAGCAGGTATAGGCTGAAAGATATTAACAAGTAAAGGATGGTTAGTAGTCTTTTCCTAGATATTATATGTACAACAAAAAAAAAAGTTTTGAAAGCATAATTCGCTGGTAATTTAATATCCAGAGGAAAAGTTACTCCATCATAAAATTAATTTTATAGCACGGTATCTCCTATTGCCACACCCAGTTCTGGAGTGTGAAACAATACTTAAAAGTAATATTCTACTACTCATTCTCTGCTCTGGTGTTGGTCAGCTACAGTATATAATAAAATAAACAACAGCATTTGCTCTAAAAATGTCTTCACTGTATACCAAAGTTTACTCATTCACAACTTTACTTTAACCAATAAGGAACAGTCGGAGTTAGTTAAAAAATAGCAGCAAAGAGATCATTACTCTTGGGAATCCTGATCAAGTTTGCATTTTAAATCATTCTTTAAAATACTTGGCGGTTAGATGTCCTTACCACACTGTAATCATAATGGGAATTTGAAGATCTTCCCTGCCACTTAATAAGCCTAAATTTAATTTGAGTACCTTTCCTGATGTGAAAATATACTCTACCCTGTACTAGGCTGCATGTGCTCACCTGGAGCCTGTGGTGGGAGGCTTGTTTATCAGGTACAAC
Organism: Petaurus breviceps papuanus; assembly: GCF_028583685.1. NCBI lineage: Eukaryota > Metazoa > Chordata > Mammalia > Diprotodontia > Petauridae > Petaurus > Petaurus breviceps. Next base: position 79,285,469 of record NW_027186296.1, on the reverse strand, counting down.
TTTTGTTACTTTGTAGTCAAGTGGGTCAAGAGGTTTGTGGTGTCTTCTGACCCTGGAGAACACTATATATACCTCTGAGGTGAGGTTTTGCATTGGGACTCACATTGTGAAGAGTTGTGTGCTCTGACCAGATGAAATTCTGGGAAGCTGTTAAGCCCACCCCAGCTTTGAAAACCCAGATGGTGGTGTTTCTCTCTCTTGTGACTAACCAGGTAAATGATATATGTTTGATGAAAGTAAGAGTGCTAACCCTTTTTGAGTTGCTTTCCTTTAGAAAGGCAGATCAAAGAACTTGTGCTAGCAGCCACCTTGGGTAATATAGGGTTCTTGCTGCTACACACACATCTCTAAGTACCAAATTACTAGAAAAATTCTAACTTAAGTAATTTAATAAGTAAATTTAATAATGCATTGCTATGCACTACCTACTGCTGAAACAAATATTTTAAAATTTTTTACTCTTTCCCTGATAAAACAAATTTCAAACAAGATTTTTCATCTATACAAAACTGGCTTAAAAGTAACTTTAAAATGGTATTTTGTAATAAAAATTATAGTTGATATTTAACATGATGGGAACAGCCCTCAATCAAAATTCTACATAAATGGAATTTTACATTATTAGACTGACCAGAGAATTCTCTGTTTCTTCATCATCATCATCTTCTTTGCCATCTTCAACCTCTTCAGTTACTTCAGCCTTTGCCTCTGCAATCAGTTCTCGGATGGGTTTGTTGGAAGTCACAGTAACAAAAGGATGCTGTTAGTCATTAAAAAAAAAATTCACAATGAAGTGCTTGCATATAAAATAAAAATAAATTCAGGATATTATTAATCATGATTCTGTCGTGAACTAGCTATGATGCCTAAGGCAAGTCAGATAATCTCTCAGGGCTTCAGTATCATCTATAAAATAAGAAGTTCGGTCTAAATGACTTCTAAGGTTCCTTCTAATTCTATAAGTCTTTAATTCTATGATTCTATTAGGGTAGTTAAAACAATTTGGCTGGATTATACAATACCATCAAAAGCATACTGATAGCATTACAAATTTTTTCTTCTTTTTTGTACTTTTAATTTCTTAAACTTAAATATACAATAAGTAAACTCAAACACTAAAACTTAAATGCAAAATAAGAAAAAAAACTGCCATGTGTACAGCAAAACATAAGGATTCAAAATATACAGCAATAAATTTCCATTTCAATAAAGCATATATAATAAATACTGCACATTGTAGTCAGAGCTATCCATCTTTTCTTTGCTTCCTTGTAAGTTTTCTTTTGTTCTCTGCTGTACACTTTTTACTTTGTTCTTTTCTCTCCCTTCCTCCCCCAGACAGCTACAATTAAACGCAGATATATAAATGTGTGTAGGCACATGCAATACATAACTGATATGTACACATGTCCATTTATACATAAACATACGTGCACATACATATGTATACATGTACATCTAAATATATACTTATATGCAGTGTATACATATATAATATACACAAATATATACTTGTATGCAGTATACGTATATACACATATACACACAAATATATACATGTGTATGTATGCAATATGTATACTTGCATACATATTTATAATCAGTCATACACAGACATATACATTCATATGTAGCTATGTAAGAACATATTATACTTGTTTCTCCTATTTCTCTGAGGTTGAATAATGCCTTCCTTTGTAAGTCCAAGTCTTTCTAAGTTCACCAACTCATCATTTCCTACACCACAGCAATATTTCAATCTTATGCTGCCTAGTTATTTTAAATAGTCCAAAACAATATTAACATAGTTAACATATAGTGCATGATTACAACCCCTAATTTTTCTTCCCTAATGAATTCTACCCTGATCTATGTTTATGTGTTTCTCTTATTTCCTATTTCTCCTGACTTCTCTACTTTACTTCTATCAGCTACCTTGCCCTCCTTATTATTACTTAACCTACTCAGCCAGTAATAACCTACTCCTAACCTTATCCTCTCCCTGCTCCATTAATCTAGACACTCTTCTATACCACCCCCTTGTCCTGTTCCCTACCCTCTACCTCTAAAAATCCCTCCCACTTCCTAATCCCCTTAAGCTTTTATTGCTTTCTGAATTTAGAAGACCTTTATACCCTTCTAGATATTTATATATTGTTTCCTTTCTCCCACTTCCTGATGAGAGTAGGGTTCCAGTCCTCCTCCCCTATCTAAGTCCTCTGTGTCAATTCTTCCTCATGTATATAAGAAAATTACTCTTTTTATCTTTCCCTAGATGGTTTACTTTTTAGTATTGTATCATATGCAACTCCTACCCTAATCCTTCTTTCATTCTACCCAATTACTAATAACAATCTTAGATACACAATTTACATTTCCTCGTAGTAACAGTCTGTCATTATTTGAGTCCTTTGTAATTAATCTTTGATGTTTACCTTCTATTTCTCTTGGATCTTACATGTCAAATTTTCTACTGATTTCAGATCTTTTTGCAACAAAATCCTGAAAGTCTGGCAAGTCATTGAATGTCCATTTTTTTAATTCAGGATTATGCTTAACTTTGCTGGGCATGATATTTTTGGCTGCTCCCAGTTTTTTTGCTCTTCAACATATAATGTTCTGAGACCATTTTCGTGTAGCTGCTGCTAGATCTTGTGTTTTTCTAATTGGAGACTGATAGATTTTTTCCTATTTCTAGTTTCCTTTCTTGTTCTAATATTTCAGGACAATTTTCCTTAATTATTTCTTGCTTTATTGCATCAAGATTCTTTTTTTTACTCATATATTTCAGATAGTCTGATTATTCTTATGTTTTTTCTTCTTGATCTGTTTTCCGTATCAGTTGTTTTTCTTATGAGATATTTCACTTTCTCTTCTATTTTTTCATTCTTTATATTTTGTTTTGTTATTTCTTAGTCTCTTATAACTTCATTGGCTTCCCCTTGCCCACCTCTAATTTTTGAAGGAGTCATTTTCTTCCTTAAGATTCTGGATCTCCTTTTGTAGTTGGTTGACTTTCTTTTCATAATTTTCTTGTTTTTCTTGGACTGTTCTTACTTTCTTTTTTAATTTTTCCTCAATCTTTTTTTTTTAAGTCTTTTTAAAGTTCTTCTATGAATTCTGTTTGGGTAGGTGACCATTTTATGTTACTCTTTGGTGTAGGAGAGGCTTTTTTTGCTTCAATACTCTCCTCTAAATAAGAACCCCAGTCTTATCTATTCCCCTAGTAACTTTCTGTGATTGGGTTCTTTCTCCTTTGCCTTCTTTAAAAAAAAAAATTTATAGCATTTATTGTAATCACCTCTAGTCCCTGGGGAATGGGGGATGGTGTCTCTGGCCTCAGATCCTCCATCAGTTCTCCCCTTTGGCCTAGAACCAAAACCAAGAACTCTGCCCTTCTATAAGTGTCCACAGCAAGCTCCCCACTGCTTCTGCACTCACTGGAAGTATGCTGGTTCCTTCTTGCCCAGGATGCAACTTGGCAGCACAGCTGAGTCTGGCACCCATTATCAGCAGAGGCACCCTTAATCTTCCCCTGCTCAAACTCCAGTCTCCCCACACTTGTCCAGGAAGTGAAAATTCTGTGGCTGGGAGGTTACCTCCCAACCCAGTTAGCCCCAAAGCTTATTCAGCAGAACTAACATGGAGATGTTTATACTTCATAAGGACCAAATCTCAGTCCTGGGATTAATCTTCAGGTTCTCCCAGTAGTACCACAGTTCTGTCCCAACTCTTGTTTGTTTTTACTGCTCTATGTTCACCCTGAGGCACTGTCTTTGTCTTGCTTGTGAGAGAAATCTGCATAGCTTGGAATTTTTTTACGTATTACACCATCTTCCCAGAATCCTCTCCTTGCATTAGTAAGAGTTTTACAGTGCCATTAATATGTCTAAAACATCTATTTATTTGACAGGGTTCTGGTTAAAAACATACAACTTTTTCATCTATTCTTCAAAGAAAATATTACAAGAAGAAAAATTAAAATGTTACACTTATGCAAAAACTTGCTATGAAAGAAAATATCAACTTTTTCCTATAATCAGTCTATGGATTAAATTTTTATTAATTACATAAATTTGGTACCTATAAAGTACAAAGGCACTGTTCTAACCACTGCAAACGTTAACTTGTATAATTATTTTTACTATAATACACAAAATTATTCTAAAAAGATACTGCCATCCTTTCAATATCCTTAAAAAACCCTTTAAAAATCTGCAGTAATTATAATTTTAAAATTACTATATTTACCACAAGCTCCTAAAATATCAATCACTGTTCCTCCTTAGTAAACAAAAAATATCCAATCCATATAAAAATACCATCTAAAATTCAAAGATACCAGTGAAGAAGAATTTCTCACATAGTGGAAAGTTAATTTTTTAACTTTTTTGTATAGTTTCATCATTTCATCTACCAATTGAGAAATAGAGGACAGGATGCCCTTCACAGAGCCAAGAAGAGCTGAGCTCAAGAGCTTCCACTGATCCACACAATGGCTATGTGACCCTGGGAAATGTAATTTAACCTCTCAGTGCCCTACACAACTCTCTTAAGACTATGAATTGCAGAGAAGGTGTAAACCTGTACTGGTAAGGGGGCTTCCTTACCAGAGGGGTTCCCTTTAATAATGAAATCACAGGTTAGCTCCCTATCCCTTTATTATTAGCACATATAAGAAAGGCAGCATGGCATCATGGATGGTGAGCTAGTAGAGAGTCAAAACAATCTCTGTTCAAGTCCTGACTGATACATACATGCTGGCTGTCTCTTACTAGGTAAGTTCCCTTAACATCTCAGTACCCCCAGGAAGCCCTCAAGCATCAGAAGATTACTGAACTGCACTGGTAAAGGGAGTTTCCTCACTAGGAAGAATTCTATACTGATGAAATTAACCAGGAGTCTGGGGAAAACCAGCACTGATGTATTTTTGAAGTTATATAAGACACTTGTATATAAATTCCTTAAGAAAATCCTCTCAAAGCAAATCATATGCATGCAATCACACAATAAGCATTTTCAACTTCCATTTACTCTGTACCTACACATTATTGTGATAAAATAGTTAATATAAAGAAGTTAAATACTCAGTCACTAACCTTCAAGAAACTTATGATCTAGTTATACAGACATATAAGTTCAAATTGCTTTCAATACCAAAAATATCCCAATTTAAATAATGACAGCTCGGAATTGTGTGGACTTGAAGGTCTGCCAAGTGCTTTCCTCAAAAGGAGCAAGGGAATAAGTATTTACATACAATTATTATTTCATTTTATTCTCTCACAACACTATGAGCCAAGTAGTTAACAATATTATAATTTTGTAAACAAAGAACCTAAAAGTTTTGAAAGGCTAAACAAGATTAGAGCCAAGTCAAAACATATGAGCACTGATGGCTTAAACTGAACATTGAACTAACTGTGGAGAGAATGCCCATATTTACAGTTCTCCAGTACTATATAAGCTCAATAAAAATGAACTGTGATAAGGATCATAGCACTGACTATATAGCACCTGTAACAAAAGAAAACAAGGGGGGACGGAGCCAAGACAGAGGAGTACAAGCAGGGACTTACTTGAGCCCACCCCCAAACCCCTCCATATACCTGTAAAAAATGACTCTAAACAAATTCCAGAGCTGCAGAACCCACAAAATGAGAGTGAAACACATCCCCAGCCCAGGACAGCCCAGACAGGAAGGCTATATATCTCACCAAGCTGGGAGTGGAACACATCCCCATGTGAGCTATGCCAGGCGAAAACAGGGGCAGAGCAGGCCTGGGGCGGGGACGGGATGGGGGGGGGGAGGGAAGGATTGAACTGCTGGCAGCTGTGGCAATTTCTAGATTTCTCAACCCACCAAGAACAGTGTTGAAGATCAGTGGGGGAACTCTGTGGGACCTGAGTGAAAGAGGAGTGCGCAATCCAACCCCAGCTCCAGAGCAGTGGAAGTGGCAGCAGTGGGCCCACAGACAGTAGAGGATCCAGCAGCTGATACAAAACCTCTGAAACCTGGGACAGTACCCCCACCCACGAGAAGAAGAGTCCTACCTTGAACGGGAGCTAGAAAGCCAAGTATTTGGCTGGGAAGATGAGTAAACAGTGTAAAAAGAGTCAGACTATAAAATTTTATTTCAGTGACAAGGAAAATCAAAACTAACTAGAAGAAGACAACAAAATCAAAGATTCTACATCAAAAGCCTCTAAGAAAAATATGAATTGGTCTCAGGCCATGGAAGGGCTCAAAAAGGATTTTGAAAACCAAGTAAGAGAAATAGAGAAAAAATTGAGAAGAGAAATGAGAGTGATGCAAGAAAATCAGGAAAAACAAGTCAAGAACATGCTAAAGGAGACCCTGAAAAATACTGAAGAAAATAACACCTTAAAAATAGACTAACTAAAATGGCAAAAGAGGTTCAAAAAGCCAATGAGGAGAAAAATGCCTTAAAAAGCTGAATTGCCCAGATGGAAAAGGTGGTCCAAAAGCACAATGAAGAAAAGAATTCTTGAAAAATTAGACTGCAGCAAATGGAAGCTAATGACTTTATGAGAAATCAAAAAATTATAAACTAGAACCAAAAGAATGAAAAAAATAGAAGACTGAAATATCTCATTGGAAAAACCACTGACCTAGAAAATAGATCCAGGAGAGATAATTTAAAAATTATTGGACTACCTGAAAGCCATGATCAATAAAAGAGCCTAGAAATCATCTTACAAGAAATTATCAAGGAAAACTGCCCTGATATTCTAGAACCAGAGGGTAAAATAGAAATTGTAAGAATCCACTGATCACCTCTTGAAGAGATCCCAACAGGGAAACTCCTAGGAATATTGTGGTCAAATTCCAGAGTTCCCAGTCAAGGAGAAAATATTTCAAGCAGCCAAAACACTTTGAATTTTCTGTAAATACAATCAGGATAACACAAGACCTAGCAACTTCTACAATAAGAGATCGAAGGGCTTGGAATATTAATATTCCAGAGTCTGAGGAGCTAGGATTAAAACCAAGAATTGCCTATCCAGCAAAACTGAGTATAATACTTTAGGGGAAAAAACAGACATTCAATGAAACAGAGGACTTTAAAGCAATCTTGATGAAAAGACCAGAGTTAAATAGTGAATTTGTCTTTCAAATACAAGACTCAAGAGAAACATGAAAGGGTAAACGGGAAAGAGAAATCATAAAGGACTTATTAAAGCTGAACTGTTTATATTTCTACGTGGAAAGATAATATTTGTAACTCATGTAGCTGGAGGAAATAGAAAGATAGATAGATAGATGGATAGATAACACAGGGTGATTTGAATATGAAGGGATTATATCCCTTATATAAATAGAATGGGGTAAATTATCTCACATAAAAGAGGCAAGAAAAAGGTTTCACAATGGAGGAGGAAAAGGCAAGGTGAGAGGGAATGAGTGAACCTTACTCTAATCAGATTTGGCTTAAGGAGGAAATTACATACATACTCAATTGGGTATCTTACCCTACAGGAAAGTAAGAGGGGAAGGAGAGAAGGAGGCAGCAGATTAGGGGAGGGAGTAGTCAGAACACTTTTGAAAAGGGACAGGGTCAAAGGAGAAAACAGAATAAGTGGATGGCAGGATAGGATGGAGGAAAATATAGTTAGTCTTTCATAACATGACTATTATGGAAGTGTTTTGCATAACTACACATGTATAACCTATATTGAATTGCTTGCCTTCTCAATGAGAGTGGGTAGAGAGGGAAGAAGGGAGAGAATTTATAACTCAAAGTTTTAAAAACAAATGTTAAAAATTGTTTTTACAAGAAGTTGAGAAATAAAATATATAGGCAATAAGAGTAGAGAAATCTATCTTGCCCTACAAGAAAATAAGGGAGAAGGGGATAGGGTAGGGGAAGGACATGATAGAAGGGAAGGCAGACTGGGGGAAGGGGTAAAAAATGCATAATATTTTGGGGTGGGGGGGAGGGGAGAGATGGGGAGAAAATTTGGAACTCAAAATCTTGTGGAAATGAATGGTGAAAACTAAAAGTAAATAATTTAAATTTTAAAAAAAAGAAAATGGGGGCAGCTAGGTGGCACAGTGAATAGAGCACCAGCCCTGGAGTCAGGAGGATCTGAGTTCAAATCCAGCCTCAGACACTTCACCTACTAGCCTTGTGACCTTGGGCAAGTCACTTAATCCCAACTACCCTGCCCTCCCCCCTCAAAAAAAAAAAAAAAAGGTGTAAAACATTACAATGGATGCTTAAATTTCCCCCACTCATTCAGAATATATTCAAAGAATCTGAAATTAGATTCTTCCCATAGAAAAGTGAAAATGAAATTTGCTGTTTCATGCCAAACATTTTATCCTACCTGGAGAAGCTGGGAAGTATTCCATCTGGCATCCACATTCTTTTCCAAACATTTCTTTAGGAAGTCCTTAAAGTTTGAAGACCTTCAAAAGGAATTTAAACAATGATTTGTTATCTTATTTTATTCCTTAGTAACCTACCAAAACCTGAATCAAAATACAGAGAATTTTCAGTACATATAAATATGCAATTCTGCCCAACAGGGTTAATTTTTTAAAATTCTATTAACTAAACCAACTTACATACTTAGCCTTCTAACAAAGGTTAACTTTAACAGAACTAGGAAAAACTAATAAAAATATATTTCAAGAAAGAGAATGAAAAAATAAAAGAATGAAGAGAGGCTACAATACCAGATTTCAAATTTTATTATAAATCAGTAGCCATTAAATTTTTTAATTTATGTGACACAGTATTTGCAGTAGATGGCAGGGTGGCCTTGGAGTAAGGAAGACCTGGGCTTAAGCCCTGCCTCTGACATCTACTGGCTGTGTGATTATGGATATATAGATCCCTTTATCTCTCAGTTAAAAGAGAAAAACAGGTCAGTGGTTTGCAAGACAAGTAAGACTTAGATGCAAACAAAAAAAAAGTAGATCAATATTTGATAGCTTCTAAGAAAAGTAAAGTTCTATTTAGTGAGAACTAATGGGAAAAAAGGAAAAGCATTTTGACAGAAAATAGGCTTAGAGCAAAATCCTTACTCCAGGTAAAACAAAAAGTTTCAAATGGTTTAGTCACTTAAACATAAAAGGTCACCATGAAGAATTTCTATGATACTTTTCACACCTATAGAGAATCCATAAATAAACAGATGATAGAAGAGTTCACAAAAGACAAAAAGATGATTTTGACATTAAAGAGGTTTGCGTAAGCAAATAGCAGAAACTGTCAAGAAGGGAAAATATTTGTACCAAATTTTTCACATAAAATTCTGATGGCATGAAGGAGAGGGAGAGCTAGACCTCTGATTTCTTCAGTGTGGGGAAGTCCCAGTGTGGAAAATCCTTTTACTGGTACAGATGTGCAATTCACCTGTAATTTAGTCTTAGAAAGCTGCGTGGGGGCACTGAGAGGTAAAGGGATCTATATGTCCATGATCACACACTAATAGATGTTAAAGGCAGGACTTAAGCCCATCCCTACTCCAAGGACAGCCTTGTACTGCAAATGTTGTGTCGCATAAAGCTTTATATCTAACATATATGGAGAAATGTCATAAATATGAGTACACTAGAAAGACCATCAGTTCTTAAATCAGAGGACCTAGTTTCTACTCCCATCCCTAGTACTTACTAGGGATGTGCAATCTTGTGCATCCCCTTAATTTCCCTGGGTCTCAGCTCCCTAATCTGTAAATTGAGGGATTTAAACTAAATGGTGTCTGACTGCCATTCCAGTTCTAGATCTAAGACCTCATCTCCTATGCTAGTTTAAGAGCAATTCCCCAACAGACAAGTAGTAGGTTTTCAAAAAAAGAAATTCAAATTATCAAGAGCAATATGAAAAAATTCTTCAAATTACTAGTAATAAGAGAAATAAAAATTAATCAACTCTGAGGTTTCACTTCACACCCAAACTGACAAATTTGATAGAAGATAGAAACATTCAATGTTGGAAGAGCTATGGGAAGACAGAAATACTACTACACCAACTGTATATGTATGAATTTATTAAGAGATTGAGTTACTAAATGATTATACTTTGTTGAAAACTGTGTGACCACTTTGGTGAAAACTATGTGGCCATTTTAGTGATAAGTTGTTGAAATGTGACATGGTAAAATGCTGTATTTTTATTTTCTGTGATAAGTTGTAACACTGTGAATGCTGTACCTTGATTTTCTGTGAATGTTTTGCTCTGAGTTGTTATTGAATAAATAGAGTTCACTATACTATGTAATCAGAACCCTGAAAGCTGTTCATAGCAGCAGCTCTGCTTGGCTTTACACTTAGCTTTACAGCAGTAGACGGCAGGGTGGCCTTGGAGTAAGGAAGACCTGAGCTTAAGCCCTGCCTCTGACATCTACTGGTTGTGTGATTATGGATATATAGATCTCTTTATCTCTCAGTTAAAGGAGAAAAACAGATCAGTGGATTGCTGACTCTGCTTGGCTTTACACTTCCCCCCTCCAAAAAGCAAAAAAAATATATATATATACCAAACCAAAATCTCATCACTTCAAAAATTTTCTCTATTGACTCAAAAAAATCCACCAAGTGTCACATACATGTATGTTTCACCTTCTCATAGCACAAAAACTAAAATTTTTAAACAGAGCTCAATTCTCCCACATATTAAAGAGAATATACCATTCCACACAACTGATTTTATATCTAACGAATTAGAAACATAGATGAAATCACAACTACTTTCTATTTATACAAACTTTGATGCATGGACTTTACTCTAAATAGCCTTTTGAATAGTGAAAGAACTGAGTTCAAACATATATTTTATGAAGTTACATTTAAAACATTTTACCATTTTGAAGGTTGTGCCAGTGTAGGAGGTTCAGACTTTGCAATTTTCAATAGTACTCGCATTGGATTTAGTTCATGATGAGGAGGTTCTATCTGAGCCATTTCTATCAAAGTGATGCCCAAGGACCAAACATCAGCTTTATAATCATAGGGTCTATCTTTAGATGTCTCACACATAACCACTTCCGGAGCCATCCTATCAGGATAGACAAAATTTAACTTTAATAGTATAATTCAAGAACAGTGACTACAAATCATGTAGTAAGTATAATTTGTTCTATGTGACCAATGTTAGCAATAACTAGTTATATTTTAAGTTCACAAAACTGAATACATACCAATATGGTGTGCCAATAAAAGAATCTCTTCTTTGTATAGTCCTTGTGTTTTTAGCCGATACACCAAAATCCGCTTGAAATAAATATCCATACAAAAATGTTACTAACTGATTTTAAGACATTACAGTATAATTCATTATATTTCACAGATTTAAAAGAAAAGGTATTTCAAGACTTTAATATGGCTACCCCATGGATAGCTTGAGAACATATCCTAAATATAAATGTTAACTAAAACTTTCTTCTCAATAATCTCTAGTACCCTTATCTTCCTATCTAAAACATTATTATAAAGAAAATATCACATCAGAAAAACATATTTCTCCAACACTTTCTTTGTATATCTCGATTAAACATATTAACAAATTCTCTCTTCAGAACTCAAGATGGTTCATTGATAAAAATTTTTTAAAAAATATCAGCTAGTTGGCACAGGGATTAGAGCACCAGTCTGGAGTCAGGAGGAGCCAAGTTCAAATCCTAACTCAGACACTTGACATACTTACTAGCTATGTGACTAGTCACTTAACTCCAATTGCCTCGCCTTCCCTCTCAAAAAAAAAAAATACATATAAATACATATGTGTGTGTGCATAACACATCACACCTTAAAATATACCAACTGGTGCTACTAGGTGCTTCAAAATAATAGAAATATTTTTCTTGTAGCTTGAAAAATCAAAATTATATTGAAGCAGCCTTTCATATTAATTAATGTATGTATAGCTAACTTCTTCATTAAAATGGAGCAGAAAGAAAAAAAGAGCCAAATAGCTTCTTCTTTAAATTTGTGTAACTAATAAGTTTAACACTTAAAACTCATCTTGTTGCATTATATAAACTGTGAAATTAGACAATTGTCAAATTCAGTATAAAAATTAAAACTACATATTTCATATTATATATTAAGAGTAAAAATTTAACTTTCAGCATGCTATAAATAATTCTCATAATTGGAAGGTTAAACAGTTAATATGCAAAAATATCAATAATTTAGTTGCTATAGGGTACAAAATATAATTATCTGGCTCTTAACAAAATAATTAATGCAGCAAATAGCATATTTTATGTGGAAATATTTTCATAAAGTCCTCTGCCAGTTCCTTTGATACCATCCTGATAAACACTTGCTTGAATATCGAAATCACATTGTATCAAATTTTCTCCAAGCGGCTTAAAGAACAATTTCAACTCACTGAAATTATGCGCAAAAGCAGGAACTATTTGTATTTCATGGATGAAGGAACAAGAACATAGAAAATTTAAGTGTTCTGCTTTTTGTCACTCACTGGAATATTAAATAGTCTTTGTGACATGCGGTTTTAAATTTTATCGTCTAAACTATAACTTCTGTATAACATTCCTTTGGAATGTAAAATTCAAAAACTATTTAATAAACACCTTTCAGTACAAGACATAATGATAGTTACTGAGGGAAAAAAAATTTTAAATGACAATTTAAAGAATTTAGAATTCCTCCAACCAATATCTGAAGTTCCTTACAATCTGGCTTGAACATAACTTTCTAGATAGATTGGATATAACTGTCCTTCACACTCTCTACATTCTAGCCATGGCTGTCCCTAATGTAAGTCATTTCATCTCCTAACTCTGTGATTTTATACAAGCTGTCCTCTATGCCTAGAATGTTCTCATTTTCTCTCATCCTGCCCTAGCTGTCTTTTCAAGGCAGAGTTCAAGTGCCACCTCCTACGAGAGGCCTTCCTGATTCCTTCAGTGCTCCCTACCAATCCTCCAAAATTACTTTAAATTTATTTAATTATCTGAATACATGTTATATGCCCTCAGTAAAATGGAAGCTCCTTGAAGAAAGGAACTATCTTGTTTTTGTGTCCCCAATGCTTAACAACATACATGTAAGCACTTAATGCTTGTTTAAATTGTATTATAAAATTCTATTGAAATATTCCTTAAAAATATCTTGACAAATCCATTTTATTTTCACCAGCAGAGGGCTCCAAATGTAATTTTTATTGCTTGTTACAATACATTAACATAAAAATAATCTATTTGGCCAGTAATAATTAAAAAAAACATATCCTTAGTGATTTGATTAGACATTTCACTACATATTTCTTATGATTAAGTATGTTACAAATTCTGATGTCATAAAATATATCAGATTTATAGCAGCTGAAATTAAAACAGCAAAAACTGTTATAAAAGTACAATAACATTTTCCTGTAAAGCTTTGAGGAAGACTGAAAAAAGTCAAAAGTTTTACAGTTTATGGTTAACTTTATTATATATTTTAATATTTTACCATACACTTTTATTCATATGTTTACAAGTTTACCTAAACCTGAGAGGCAGTATGGGATACCAGATACTAGATAGGCATTGGAATCAGAAAGAATTGAAGTCAAGTCCTGCCTTTGACTGTGATAGTAATGGAATATAAAGATCCCCCTGTGTTGGCTTGGTTTTCAAACTGATTGTGTTAAAACCCAGAGCTTGTTAATCCCACCTGTGGGATGGACTTGTTGACTTGAAAAGAAAGTCCTGAACTGGGAGGAGCTGGTGTGGTAGATTTGGAGAGACGAGAGAGGCAGAAGAACTTTTTGGAAGCAGCACCCTCATGGAGGCAGAGAGAGACTGAGAGGATTGCTGAGGGCCACTTTGAATTGCCCTGGACTTTTGAGACCTGCCCCCAGAGCTGCCAAGGACTGAGGAGACATGGCTGTTTTGCTGGTACTTTGTCTGTCTGTTTTGATGTTGTTTTGCCAGATTTGTCCACTGGTGAAAGACAGTCCTGTTGTTGAAGAAGTCCTGGAACCTGGCTTTTGGTTAAGAGCTCCTGAGACTGTCCTGCAGACAGAGAGTAAATACTGTCCACTGGTGAAGGACAGTGCTGTTGTTGCAGGGGTCTGGGAACCTTTCTGTTGGTTCAGAGCTACTGAGACTGTCCTGCAGACAGAGAGTGAATACTGTCCACTGGTGAAGGACAGTGCTGTTGTTACAGGGGTCTGGGAACCTTTCTGTTGGTTCAGAAGCCCTGAAGAAGGATTTTCTTGTTGTATGTTTACAGAAATCCTGGGAGAGGGTTTTGCTAATGTTTTCAGGGGTTCTAGAACTGTTTTGCAGACAGAGGATGAATTAATGAAGAGACTGGCAATGTATCTTGTGGCCTTGCTAAGCCTTGTCTCCCCAGGAACAAAGATTGCTGAGAACTTGCCTGGTGTCAAGATGAAGAAAAGACCTCCATTTGGGTATTAAGTGCTGTGCTTAAACTTGTTGTAACTCTGGGGTAGATTCAATTGTGATCCAGGGGTGGGGAACTTTTGATCTTTTTGTGTTCTATGGTTGAACAAATGAATGTACTTTACTTATGTTTGGAAACTAATCTCCATTTGAGAAGAGGGGCTTTGTGGTGGACTAAATGAAGGTACAGCCTAGGGGTGGAGTAGTATTTAGAACAGGGACTTTGTAATTGATTGGATGAATGTAAGGTCCTGGGATGGGATAGTACTTGGAGATTATTTAATCACACTTAAGAAAATGCTGTATTTTGAATGATGTCATGTTTTGACCTTCTCTGTTCTTACTTTGTCACTGAATAAAATGGAGAGCACCTATGCTGGTATTCTGAACCTTGGGAAGTTGCCTTTCCTTGGCATTACATTACATTGACACACATATCAGCTTTGTGACTATGGAAAGGATCTAACTTTTCAGGGTCCCAAAGAATTATCTAAGATTATAAACTACAAGCCATTTGTTCAACTGCATCCTCAAAGGAAGTTAATAGAGGAAATTCCCTATACAACTTTGTTCCAAATGCCTCTTACTCCAAGAAACAAAAACTGTAAATTTAATATTAAATAGCAATATAACTAAGTTTGTATAAATTGCTAAAATTGACGTTAACAAATATAATAAGGCAATATCCTATTTATCCATTCAGTTTCATTCATTTTCCTCTTACATGTTCACAGATGTTAGATACTCTGTTCTTTTGTTTTTCCAGATTTATTTATACTCATTCTTATCAATTTTAATTATATTATCATAGTATAATTCCATTACATTAATGACTCAAAATTTATTTAACCATTTCTTTGTTGTTTAGGTTGTTATAGATTTTTTGCCATTGCAACTGATGTTGCTGTGAAGATCTTCCAACAGGTGATTTTTGTTTCAGTGTTGAAAACACTCTGGAGTATATTACCAAAAATGAAGTGACTGGATTAAGAGATTTAGTTTTGCAACTTTTACTGAATACTGTCAAATTGTCTTCCAATGACATCCTACCAGTTTACAACTCCACCAACAACAAATGAATATATGTTTCTCAAAAAGTCTTACAGCAATGAACTTCTTTGTTTTTATTTTTACCAATTTGATAACTGAGTTAATACTTCAAAGTTGCTTTAATTTGCAGCTTTATCAGTGAAACTGAACAAAAAAAGTTCAAGTGATTATTCAAATGAAACTGCCTTTATCATATTCTTTTATATCTACTATCAACTGGGAGTTAGTTTCCTTTATAAATTTTTAATAGTTCCTTAAACTTACTGTGAAGTTTTTAACATCATACTTGCCATATATTTTCACAATGTATTCTTTTTCTATTTAATTACATTGTTCTTGTTGAAATTTCCAAATCTACCTTGTTCCTAATAATTTTCTATATTTGTTGAATAGTCATTTCCCCACACAACTAAGACAAATACATTATTCCATTTTCTCCAATCTTTCTTACAGTCTTCATAGAATTTTTTTTCTCACGTTTAACATTGGCATTTCACTGAAGTACATAGACATTTTTGCTCATTTGTTTTACAATATAAATTTTACTGTGATTTTATCCTCTTTCCTATCTCTGAATTCTTCTAGCACTTTCTCTGTACAATTGTTGTAGGCTTATATTCTATTTCATATTACAACTGTTTGTATACATGTCTCATCAGCCTTACTAAATTGCAAGCTTCCTGTCTTTTATTTAAAAATCTGTAACTCCACTGGACATTTAGTACAGTGAACTGGACAAAGGAGGCACTCAAAGTTTCTGAGAGTGAATTTTAAAGCTTAATATAACTTTTTAAAATATATTTGCATGAAAATATGTTTATATATCTTTATATATAATATGTAGGATATAATTTTTTAAATTCTCTACAAAAGAGAACTTACTTCTAGGTAATCAATAGTTAACTATCTAAAATCACAGAAATGTCATTTTGAAATTAAATTGGAACATTAGCTTGAATAGTTAGGATTAGAAGAATGGAGATCTCAAACTTAAAGGGAACTTAGAGGTTATCCAGTTCCATACCATCATTTCACACTGAGGCCCAGAAAACTGAGGACCAGTGTTGGTGTCAAATTCAACAGGCATTTACTAAGGATATGTAAGATGAGCGTCAGAATGGCATAGTGAAGAGACAGCAATCCTCAGAATCACCAAGTCCAGGGCACAAGGCTCACCCCTAACAAACACTGGCCTAGGGACCAAGAGCAATCTACCCATCAAAATAATCACAAGAACTATACAAATATAACTGCAAAACACTATTTACAAAGACAGAGCTAAATAACTGGAGAAATATTTATTGCTCACAGGACCCAGTCAATATAAAAATTATAATACTAACAAAATTAATTTACTTATTTGGTGACATATCAATCAAATTATCAAACTACTACTTTATAAAGCTAGAAAAAATAATGAAATTCTTCTAGAAAAATAAAAGATCAAGAATCTAAAGGGCAGTAATGAAAAACGTGAGAAGAAAGATGGCCTTAGCAGTATGTCAGATATCAAAGTATACTACAAAGCAGAAATCATCAAAATAATTTGACACAGATTAGGTATCTAACATATAGAAACAAACAAAGTGATCATTTCAGATAAACCCCAAACCCCCAGCTACAGGGGTAAGGACTCAATATTTGACAAAAATTACTGGAAAGGGGGTGGCTAGATGGCACAGTGAATAGAGCACCGGCCCTGAGGTCAGGAGGACCTGAGTTAAAATCTGGCCTCAGACACTTAACACTTATGTGACCTCAGGCAAGTCACTTAACCCCAACTGCCCTGTGCTCCCCCTTCCAAAAAGCAAAAAAAAAAAAATTACTGTAAAGGAGTTTAGCAGAAACTAGGTACAGACCAACATCTTACACCATATACCAAGATAAGGTCTAAATGGATACATGATTTAGAGATAAATAGTGAAATCATAAGCAAATTAGGAGAACATTGAACAGTTTAGCCCAATTATTATTAATATAGAGAATAAAACTGACTAATACTTAGATGAAGTACTTACCTAATTTAATGTCTCCTTCCAATGTAAAAAGAATGTTGCCTGCTTTTAAATCTCTATGGATAATTTTATTTTCATGCAAATAGTTCAATGCCTCTAAAGTCTGCTTGCAAACTACTTGTATCTGGGATTCTGTTAATGGTCTCTCAAGCTCTATAAGAGAAAAGTACAAAATACATTTTTGTATTTTTCATTACTTAATTATTTATTCCCAATCCATACCTTTATCATTGTGACAGGTTTTTAAAATTTATATGTGTGTCATATGTAAATATGGTAAATATTTAGAAGTCTATTCTATTATCATTTCTCCATTTTCAAATATCCAAATTCTCTGAATAACAACATAAAAATAAAATCAAGACAAGTCACTTATAGTGTTTCAAGTATCAATCACATCACGTAGTTGCCCAGGCTTGTCAATTTCACCTTTACAAGTTCTCTCAAACATGCCCCCTTCTCTTCTCTGACACTGCTACCTACCCTGGTACAGGCCCTAACCTCCTCATGTTTGAACTATAGCAATAGACTGCTATGGTAGTTGGTTTACCTGATACAAATCTCTTGCTACTCCAGTCCATTCCCTTGACACCAAAGTAATTTTTCTAAATCACAGGTCTAACCACGTCACACACTCCCTACTCAATAAATAAACCTAGCAGTTCCCTATCATCTACAGCATCATATATAAAAATCTGTTTGACATTCAAAGTCCTTCATGACCATACACAGACCTTTATCTTTCCAGTTTTCTTACACCTCAAAACCCACCAAGAACTCTTTGATACATTGACACCATCCTTCCTCCCGTTTTTCAAATGAGATAGTCCATCTCTAGGCTCTAGGCCAGAGGTGAGGCTTTGTGACTGAATTCAAACTTCACAGAACAAATCCCCTCATGGATTCAGGCAAAGAACCACAATTGAGGATTTAGAGGGCCACATGTGGCCTTGAGGCGCAGGTTCTCCACTCATGTTCTAGGCATTTACATGCCTGCAAAGCTCTCTCACCTGATCTGCCTCCTGGCTTCCTTCAAGTCCCAGCTAAAATCCCACCTCTACAGGAAGCCTTTCCCAATTTCCTTTATGCTTTCCTTCTGTTGATTGCTCGCTATTTATCCTGTATATAACTTGTTTGTACATAATTTTTTGCATGTTGTCTTCACCATTAGATTGTGAGCTCCTCAATGGCAGGGACTGTCTTCTGCCTTTCTGTATCAACCCATTCAGTGCTTTGTACAGTGCCTGGAACATAGTAGATGCTTACTGATCTACTGACATGGTAGGAATAAACAACATGCAGCAAATTCTGTAAGTGCTTTCGTGTTTATGTAAATCAATTAAAAATGAGAAATAAAAGAACAAATTGATACTTACCAAGCATCACAGCATCCACTGCACCACCTGCACAAAATTCAATGAGGATCTGCATGTAAATAAAAGGACACAGATTTGAAATTTCATTGGATAAAAATACAAACTAAATTTTGAAAAATTATTAATAAAATTCAAAATAAGATGTTCATATCACAAACTTAGGTATGGTTACCATTAGCATCAAAAAGGTCAAATCAATCTTTCAGAAGAGAAAGCAATCTTACAATTCAAAACAATTCCTTTTCTTAAGAAATTATTATTTCGCTAAACTTTCAAGAATGCATATACAGAAAATACCATAAGAATATACTCTTTAAATATAGGAACATTCTGTTTAAAGTTATAATGATATCATTTTTTTAGATGTTTTCAAGTACTATCTTGTGAGAAAATAGAATTCTAACATTTTAATTGGATTTTCATGTTTGGGTTGATAAAATATTTGTTATCCTTTTAATAACATTAACATGTAAACTTTGATGCCTGTATACCCAGAAACTATACCCATTAATGATGTGAAAATCCAACCTAAGTATGTAGTGACATTTATCTACTATCAGAAAGGTAACTGATTACAAATATCATGGCTGCTAAAATTATTTTAGTGAGCTATATGGTGCAGTGGATAGACAGCTGGCCTCAAAGGCTGGAAGATCCTAGTTCAAGTCCTATCCCTGAGGTATATTGGTTTTAAGACCAGTTAAACAAGTTAGCTAACCTCTCAACGTACTAGATAACTCCTTAAAGCTCCAAGTTACAGAGGAAGTGTTAACCTGTATAGATAGGTGAAGTTTCTTCACCTGGGAGTTCCCTATACCAATGAAATCACAGGTCCTATCCTTATCTTTATCCTTATCCCTTTACAACAGTTCCAAATAAAGATATGAGTATCTGGGATGGAGGTGGGACTAAAGCAGCATGGTCCAGTAGAAAACATGAAAGACTGTAATCAGTGGACCAGGTTCCAAATCCCTGCTCTAATATGCCCAACCTATTTGATCTTGGTTAAGGTAGATAACTTCTCCAAGCCTATTCATCTCTATATAAAAAGGGGATTTGGACTAAATGGCTTCTGAGATGCATTAGAGTTCTAATTCTATAATCCTATGATTTCACAGGTATAGGGAACTCCCTGTATGGAAACTCCTTACAAATTCATATCAGCAACTCTTAAAGTTTCCTGGGGCACTAGGAGGTTAAATAATTGTCAATGGCCAAAACAGTGCCATGTAACAAGAGGTAAGACTAAAATTCAAGTCTTTCTGATACAGCATCATCATCATCATCTTCATCCTCATTACTACATTTATATAGCTCTTACTATGTGCCAGGCACTATGCTACTTTACAATTATCTCATTTGGTCCTCACAACAACCCTAGGGTGGGTGCTATCATTATCCCCATTTTACAGATTAGGAAACTGAGACAAGCCGTGATTAACTGATTTGCCCAGGATCATACAGCTAGTTAGTGTCTGAGGTGAGATTTGAACTATCTACTATACATCATGCTACCTCTTAAACTCTTAAATATTTCTATACACACACACACACACACACACACACACACACACACAGAATGACTAACAGACAGATCTCTATTATTTAAAATTTTGGGCATTTTGCTAGCTCTATACAAATTAATAGGAACCTTTAAAATTAACCATTCTCCACACAATTTTCACAAAAGATAGTGTTATTCACAACACTGTGAGGTGGACAGAACAGGTGGTAAGAAACAATTTTACAGGTTAAGGACACTATGTTACAGAGATATTAAGTAATTTACCAAAGACCACATTATTAAAAAGTCTTACCAGTGACACACTAGTATTCAAAATAGTAATGTCTAATTCTTATGCTCTTTCCACTAGACTATACTTGTCTTTTCCATATTAGTTTGCCCCTGTCTCTAAGAGGAATTTGCATTAAACCAATAATGCATATAAAACAGCATTCTTAATTAAACTAATCCTTGGTCCCAAACTAGGAATTGATCTGCTATTTTCAAGAGCTGAGCAATAGCAATAATGGGGAAACTTAAAAGGTCATCTTGTCTTATCTTCCTTCCTCATTTCACACTTAAGGAAAGAGACTGAAATGACTAGCTCAAGGACCCACAAAGTTACTGTTAGAATTAGGAGAGCTAGGACAAAAATCCAGCTTTCCTGATGTCTAGGCCAGGACTCTTTTCACTAATAGTACATGATTACTACACCATAAGTAACCTTATACAGCTCATTTCAAGTCTATTATTTACAAATTACATATACAAAAATAAACATAATATACATCCATTTCACCAAGTACAAAATTCAGTCTGATTAAGACATAGAAACTTTTTCAACATTCCTAGTAACTTTTATGTAATTTGAAATAAATTCAGAGAAAGAAATAATTGGAAATCATCACCAACTTTCAGTAAAGTTCAAAGTAAATATTTAAGTCTGAAATTGTTTTATACATTAGATAATGAGATTTACCTTTTCTTAAGTCACAGAAATTCTAATCCTTATTTTGATTAACTATTATAAATTTTAAGTAGTTTTTTAAACTACTTTAAAAAGAATAATTAATAGGCTTATGCCAGATTAAAACCTTTAGTGGAAAGCAAAAACAAGAAGTTTTAAGCTTTCCTACACACAGAAGTAAAATTCCCTATGACTACATTTAGAATAAATTAAGATGAGTCAGGTTTAACTAAAATTCCAAGTCAAAATACAGCCTCAAATGTTCCTCATTATGAAACCCAGGTAATTTCTGCTGCCTTCTTAGCAGCAGAAAAGTGTGTTCAAATCCTTCCTCTTATGTGTACTGGTAAAAAACAAAAGTTCACTAGGAGCTCTAGTTTTTTTTTTAATGTACAAATTTCACCCTAAAAATATGCATAATTTACATAATTATCATATTAGTGACCCTACAATTATTTTAACTCTTCCTTAAGTCATATCGGTTATAGATGAAAAGAAGGGTTAAGATCCATAAATTATATTTTTAAACTTTATAAAAGCCTTCTTCTATTTACTCAAATAAGAAAAGGTCATTAGATAGCAAAACGCTTACCCAAAGATTATTTTCATAATAGAAGGCATCTAGCAGCTTGACTATATTTGGATGATCACATGATGCTAAAATATCAATCTCAACCATATAATCTTCAAGTTCTTCTTCAGATTTAGTGTCAATCACTTTTGCAGCAGCTAACACATTTGTCTCTTTATTCTGGGCCTAAAAATTGAAGTACAAAAATAGTATTACAACATTTAACATTGGTAATTATTTTAAAATGTAAAAACATTTAACAAATTCAGTGAGTTGACTTCTATCAATTTGTTCTTCTGGTCTTGCTCTCAATAACAAATAAATAAAAATAAAAATCAAAGTAACTTCTTACCCTCTTTTTCTCCAACTGAACTAGCTTCTATACCTTTATATATTTTGCATAATCAAGCTAGTTGAGAGCAGCTTCAATGAAAACTAAAGCTCAGAATACAATACTTGGCAGTGTTGCACTCCAAAAACAATTGTTTGATCACAGTAGTTATTAAAAAGAAATGTTTACGTTAAAGAAATGGTTTTCTGGAAAGGGGAAGAGAATTAATGTTAAGACAAAATACAACAATAATCTATTTTTAAGATGAACTCTAAATGCAAATTGAAGTACATTTCTTTCACTTTATTTTCGCTTTTTTTTGCAACATGGCTAATGTGGAAATATGTGTTGCAGGATTCCACATGTATAACACATAGTATTGCTTGCTTTCTCAATTCGTGGGGGAAGAACTAGACAGAGGGAGAGAATTTGGAACTCAAAAAAATTTTTTAAAGAATACTAAAAATAAATAATAATTTTAAATATAAGAAAAATCTATTTCAAAAGGAAAAAATACTAAAACATTTAATGTACATTCATTATTTCAGAAAAAAGATGTACCTGAATATTGGCTTAATATATTCAGATATAAAATGCTTTATAATTTATTAAAAAAGAAATCAGAGAACCACAGAATTTGGAAACTGCAAGGGCTCTCTTTTAAGAGGCCATCAAGAGACCTTAGTCCACACTCAAAAAAAAATCCCTACTATAATATGCCTGACAAATGGGTAATTTTTATTACATTAAATTTAAAAGGCTTTGTATAAATAAAACCAATGCAGCCAAGATTAGAAGAAGAAAAGGAGGGGAAAATTTTTTATGGACAGTTTCTCAGATAAAAGTCTCATCTCAAAAATATAGAGGACTTTGTCAAATTTATAAGAATATGCATGAGTCATTCCCCAACTGATAAGATGGACAAATCTAACTGATCTGACTAAAACTAAATCTGAATTACATAATATGGGCAACTAGGTGATGCAGTGGGTGGAATACCAGGGCTGGAACAAGGAAGAATTAAGTTCATATCTGGTCTCAGACAGTCAATAGCCCTGTGACCCTGGGCAAGTCACTTAATCCTGTTTGCTTCAGTTCCTCATCTGTAAAATGAACTGGAAAAGGAAATGGCAAACCACTACAGGATCTCTGCCAAGAAAACCCCAAATGAGGTCACAAAGAGCAAGACACAACCAAACAAGACAACTAAGGATATGAATAGGCAGTTTTCAGAAGAAACCAAAGCTATATAAAATCATATAAAAATGCTCTAAATCATTATTGATTAGAGAAATAAAAATTAAAACAACTCTGAAATAGATCTCATACCTATGAGACTGGTTAAAATGACAGAATTGGAAAATGACAATTCCTGGAGGGGATGTTGAAAAAATTGGGACGCTAATACACTGTAGATAGAACTGTGAACTTATCCAACCATTTTAGAGAGTAATCTGGAATTATGACCAAAGAGTTATAAAACCTTTTGACCCAGCAATACCACTATTAGATCTGTTTCCCAAGGTGATCAGGAAAAAAGGGAAAGGAACCAACATGTTCTAAAATATTTATAGCACCTCTCTTTGTGGTGGCAAAGAACTGGAAATTGAGGGGATAACCACCACTTGGAGTATGGCTAAACAATTTGTGGTATATGACTGTGATGGAATACTACTTACTGTGCTCTAAGAAATGATGAGGGAGCAGCTAGGTGGAGCAATGAATAGAGCACTGGCTCTGGAGTCAGGAGGACCCAAGTTCAAATTTGGCCTCAGACACTTAACATTTACTAGCCATGTGACCTTGGGCAACTCACTTAACCCCAATTGCCCTCTAAAAAGAAAAAAAAAAAAGGATGAGCAGGCTGATTTCAGAAAAACATGTTAAGACATACGTGAAACAAAGAAGAATGACATGAGAAGAACCAAGAAAATGTTGGATACAGTAACAGCAATATTGTTCAAAAAATAACTGAATGACTAAGCTATTCAAAGTATTATATTCAAATCAACTAAAAAGGATCTATGAAGGAAGATGTTATCCACCTCCAGAGAAAGAACTGATAAAAAGAAGTATGAATAGCATGGGTGTGTCAAATGGTGGCCTTCTCTAGCATAGGATGGGCAGGGAGGGAAGCAGACAGTTTAGCACTTAAGATGTAACCAAAAAAATCAAATTAAATTAAAAAAAATATATATATACCTGACAAGTAGTCAATCAGATTCTACTTAAAGAACTTAGAATAATCTGCTACTTCTTAAAATAATACATTGTACTTTTAGACAGTTCTAATAATTAAGAAGTTTTTCAAAAAAAAAAAAAAAAGAAGTTTTTCCAGATAACCAACAAATATATATGCTGGAAACCAAACTACTCCCTGGAAATTAATTAAGTATCCCATAACACTCACTGATTAAGTCACCTAAGATGCAATTTTGTATGACTAATAAATATAATCTTAGAATTTTACTTATTTGCTACTTACTAAACCTAACTTAACACTTGAAAACAATTTAATCACTCAACAAGATCTGTCCCCAGAGAGGCAGAGCCAAGATAGCAGAGTAAAAGCAGCAATTTATCTGAGCTCCCACTCCAACCACCTCCAATACCTGTAAAATATGACTTTAAACAAATTTTAGAGCTTTAGAACCCACAAAGTGAAAGAGAAAAACAAATCTCCCACTGAAGGCAGCCCGGCAAGCCAACAGGAAGGGTCTATCGCACCAGACTGGGAGCCAAGTGCAGTCCCGCGTGAACCACCCTGGGCCCAGACCTGGGGTGGCCCTGACCAATGTCCCAGACCAGCCAGAACAGACTTCAGGTGAGTAAATCACTGGCACCTGTGGCAGTTTCCAGACTTCTCAACCCACACCAAAGAGAAAGTAAAAGGTTAGTAGGTCAATAAAAGTTGTGTTGGAACTGGGTGGAGAAGAGCACTGTCTGGCCCCTGCTCCCAGGGTGAGAGGTGGCGGATGCACAGCAGCTGTAGTTGCTGCCACCGTGGCTACCTGGCTACCTCCAGAGCTCCTGGCCCATAGATCTTAGGGAGCCAAGCAACCATTCAGAGCGTGATCACTCTTGCTTTGACCTGCTTGAATCTGGGTCACAGTCTTGGGTGGTGATCCTAGGTTAAGTGTGCCAGAGCTTGTGGTGGCTGTAGAGAGGGCACCCTCCTCATAGTTCTGAGAACTGCAAAAATCCCAGCAATTTGGGACATAGCTCTCTCCACTCTGGAAGTAGAGTTCTACTGTGGCAAAGAGCTCAAAAGTCAAGTAATTGGCTGGCAAGATGAGCAAGCAGAGGAAGTGCAATCAGACGACAGAATCCTTTTTTGGGGACAAAAAGGATAAAAACAGGGAACCAGAAGAAGTCAACAAAGTCAAAACTCCTGCATCAAAAGCTTCCAAGAAAAATATGAACTTGTCACAGGCCATGGAGGAGCTCAAGAAGGATTTTGAAAATCAAGTAAGAGAAGTAGAGGAAAAAGTGGGAAGAGAAATGAGAATGATGCAAGAAAATTATGAAAAGCAAGTCAACAGCCTGCTAAAGAAGATCCAAAAAAATACTGAAGAAAATAATAACAAAAAATAAACTAACTCGGGGGCAGCTAGGTGGCACGGTGAATAGAACACTGGCCCTGGAGTAAGGAGGTCCTGAGTTCAAATCCGGCCTCAGACACTTAACACAAAATTACCCATGTGACCTTGGGCAAGTCACTTAACCCCAACTGCCCTCCAAAAAGCAAAAAAAAAAAAAATATATATATATATATATAGACTAACTCAAATGGCAAAAGATGCCCAAAAAGCCAATGAGGAGAAGAATGCCTTAAAAAGTCAAATTTGCCAGGCAGAAAAGGAATTTCAAAAACTCACTGAAGAGAATAATTCCTTCAAAATTAGACTGGAGCAAATGGAAGCTAATGACTTTATAAGAAATCAAGATACTATAAAACAGATCCAAACAAATGAAAAAATAGAAGGCAAGGTGAAATATCTCACTGGAAAAACCACTGACCTGGAAAATAGATCCAGGAGAGATAATTAAAAAATTATTGCACCACATGAAAGCCATGATCAAAAAAAGAACCTAGAAATCATCCTCCAAGAAATTCCCAAGGAAAAGTGCCCTGATATTCTAGAACCAGAGGGCAAAATAGAAATTGAAAGAATTCACCAATCGCCTCTTGAAAAAGATCCCAAAAAGAAAACTCCTAGGAATATCATACCCAAATTCCAGAGCTCCCAGGTCAAGGAGAAAATATTACAAGCTGTCAGGAAGAAACAATTTGAGTATTGTGGAAACGCAATCAGGATAACACAAGATCT
Organism: Petaurus breviceps papuanus; assembly: GCF_028583685.1. NCBI lineage: Eukaryota > Metazoa > Chordata > Mammalia > Diprotodontia > Petauridae > Petaurus > Petaurus breviceps. Next base: position 79,258,930 of record NW_027186296.1, on the reverse strand, counting down.
AGCAGCTTCTACATTAAGGGACAGAAGGGCTTGGAATAGGATATTCCAGAGGTCAAGGGAGCTAGAATTAAAACCAAGAATCACCTACCCAGCAAAACTGAGTATAATGCTTCTGGGGAAAATATGGTAATTCAATGAAATAGAGAACTTTCAAGTATTCTTGGTGAAAAAACCAGAGCTGAACAGAAAATTTGACTTTCATATACAAGAAGCCAGCGAAGCATGAGAAGGTAAACAGGAATAAGAAATCATAAGGAACTTATTAAAGTTGAACTATTTACATTCCTACATGGAAAAACAGTAATTGTAACTCATGAGACTTTTCTCAGTATGAGGATGGTTGAAGGGAATATATATGTATGTATATGAGAGTATATGTGTGTATAAATACATATGGCTGTGTGTATATGTTTGTACATGTATACATAGACAGAGGGCACAGGATCAGTGGAAGAGGAAGGGATGATATCTAAAAAACAAAATTAAGAGGTGAGAGAGGAATATAATGAGAGGAGAAAGGGAAAAATTGAGAAAACTGTTACAATGGAGGGGAAGAACAGGAAGGTGAAAGGCAATGGGTCAACCTTACTCTCATTGCATTTGGCTTAAGGAGGGAATAACATACACACTCAACTGGGTATCTTACCCTACAGGAAAGTAGAGGGGAAGGAGATAAGAGGGGAAATGACAGAAGGGAGGGCAGACTGGGGGAGAGGGTAGTTAGAAGTACACACTTTTGAAAAGAGACAGGGTCAAAGTGAAAAATAGAATAAGTGGGGGGCAGGATAGGATGGAGGGAAATAGAGTTAGTCTTTCACAACATAACTACTATGGAAATGTTTTGCGTAAGTACACATGTACAACCTATATTGAATTGCTTATCTTCCCAGTGGGGGTTGGTGAGGAGAGAAGGGAAACAATCTGGAAATCAAAGTTTTAAAAACAAATGTTTAAAAAAATTTGTTTTGGGTGGCTAGGTGGTGCAGTGAATAGAGCACCGGCCCTGGAGTCAGGAGGACCTGAGTTCAAATCCGGCCTCAGACACTTGACACACTTACTAGCCGTGTGACTTTGGGCAAGTCACTTAACCCCAATTGCCCTCCAAAAAAGCAAAACAAAAAAATTGTTTTTTAAATGCAACTGGGAAATAAGGTACACAGGCATGAGGTACAGAAATCCATCCTGCCCTACTACAAAGTTAGAGGGGGATGGGGGAGTTGATAAGAAAGAGCAGATTAGACTATTCAGTAGGTTCACTATCTTGGGGTGGGGGTAGGGGAAAGTGGAGGAAAAAATTTATAATTCAAAATCTTGTGGAAATGAATGTTGAAAACTAAAAATAAATTTAAAAAAGAAAAGAAAGATGTGTCCCCAGAATTTTAGAAACCAAACTTTCAACAAAAATTATTCAAAAGTATGTTCAAAGGACATAATTATTAACAATGCTAACTCATATCTTTCACACTTATTAGATAAACATTCTTCCTATGAGTACAATGTAAAATTTAAAATAACACAAACAAATAAAATTCTGACCATAACAAAGGTACTGAGATATTAATTTGAGGGGGAAAAAAGACCTTTAAAAATGATCATGTTATGACTATTATGGATGGATATGTTTTACATGACCAGACATAAATAACCTATATGGAATTGCTTGTCTTCTCAATGGGGGAAGGGTGGGAAGGGAGTAAGAGAGAGAATGTGGAACTCAAAAGTTTTAAAAAAACAAATGTTAAAGATTGTTTACATGTAACTGGGGGAAAATTAAATAATAAATAAATACCAAAAAAAGATCATGTTAGAACTTTAAATAATCATGTTTTATCTACACATAACTTGGCAGAAAAAAAAATGGAAAAGGGGAGGGGTCTTCCTCTGAATTGTCTGTATTAGTTTCATGTTCTAAAGTAGGTTGAAAGCTAAACCTTCCTGTACTACTACTGTATTTCATCTGTACTAATAACCTCACTGTAGTACTAATAAATTAAGCATGAAAGATGAAATAGATATCCAATTACATGGCAAAAACAAAATAGTCTATTCCTATCCCTAAAATAAATTTAAATGCTAAACTATACTAATTTACCTAAGAGAAATTACTTTTGGGGGGGGGGACCTTTCTGGAATGTGCAAATAAGATATAAAACTTAGTATCATACTCTAAAAGTGGTATTAATTACAAAATCTCAAAATAATTTAATTTTAGGTGTGCCACCTGAAGTAACAGTATCAGTTTGCTAATGACTGAAACATCTTTTCTTGAAGATGGCATTTTCTTAAACACTTCCATATGCTTTAAGAGTCTAACAATTTTCATAACAAAAACTCACATTTATATAAATAGCATTTTAAGGTTTGCAAAGTGTCTCCCTCACAATAACAATGAAGTACTTCTCTATCTTTTCACATTCCTCATGAAATTTGGTATGAAAAGGGTTCCTAAAGTATCACTTGAAAAAATACCTCTGATTGGTGAAATCATGTAGTATAAACTATTCATAACTTCATCAAAATTTTAGATTCCCAAATTAGGCGTAACAATATAGTAAATAAGCACAATGTAGGATCCTCAATCTAATTTTCTTATGCCTACAGTTTATAATATAATACACTTTAAAAGTTTTTTATTTAATTTAAATAAATATCTAGTTGTCACAAGTCTAACTCTAGTTATCTACACCAAGAATAATTTCTGGTCAATTAGCGTAAACATCAACAAAACTGAGCACTATATTAGTAATAAAACAGCTCAAGTTAAGCTACAAGTCAGCAAGTTGCAAGTAGTGTTAAAGTGAAAAAAATGTTCAAATGAGAATAGGATATGTTAAATATGTATAATGTATTTATAAAATACATGTTAAAGTAAAGAAAAATATACAAACATATCCTACTACTATATTTGGATATAGACAAAATAAACTCCAAAACAATAAGTGAAATTATTTCCATAGTGATATTCTAATGCATCTTTCTGGCAAGCATCACAAGCTCTAAAACAGAACTCATCTTCCTACACACACACACACACACACACACACACACACACACACACACACACAC
>NW_027186296.1:79237362-79255854 GCF_028583685.1 Petaurus breviceps papuanus | reverse complement strand
TCTCTCTCTCTCTCTCTATTACTTTTAGGATCAAATACAAATTCCTCTGGCATTTATAACCTTCATGACGTGGGTATTCCTTTCTTTCCAAATTTTCTTACAGTTTGTTCCCTTTCCGGTATTCTACAGCTCAGATACAATGGCTTACTTGCTGTTCCTCAAACATAACACTCCATCATCTGCCTCTATGCCTTTGCACACACTGCTCCTCAAAATTTTCCCCATCCTTTCCTCTGTCTCTTAATTTCCCCAGTTTCCTTCAAGACACACCCACTTTCTGTAGGAAACTTCCTGCTCCCTCCTGCTGCTAGTGCCTTCTCATCTGATATTACTTTCCATCTACTCTGTATATATTGTCGTTGTCATTGCTGTTCTGTCATTCCAGTCATGTCCAATTCTTTGTGGCCTCATTTGGCCATTTGCCTCAGCAAAGATACTGGAATAGTTGCCATTTCCTTCTCCAGATCATTTTACAGATAAGAAAACTGAGGCAAACAGGATTAAGTGATTTGCACAGGGTCACACGGCTAGTAAATATCTGAAGTCAAATTTGAACTCAGGAAGAGAACTCCTGACACTCTATAAGCACTGTCCCACCTACCTACCCTGTATATATCTTGTATGTACCTAGTTACTGTTTTCCTCTATTAAAATGAAAGGGGCAACTAGGTGGTGCAATAGATAGTGTGTCAGGCCCGAACTCAGGAAGACTCATCTTCCAAAGTTGACTCACTGACAAATATTAGCAACTCATTTTATATGGCAACTTTAAGGTTCTTTCCTTGCAAAAGTTCTACTGGCTATACTGTATTATCATTATCCCCATTTCAGAGATTTAAAAAAATATATGGCTTAGACAGGTGAAGTGATTTGACAAGAGTCACACATACTAATAAGTTGATAGAGCTCTTGAATTCATAGTTCTTCTGACTTTGAGTTCACTGCTCCTATTATTTCTACTAGATTATGCAAAGAGGCTAAGAGTTATGGTTGTCAAGATAAGGGATGATTTATGTGGTAGTCATGGATGATTTTATTTTTACCAAAACTTCTGTAAGAAAAAGGGTGAATGGAGAACATAATATTCCATACATGGATCCTAAGTTATGACCTCATAATAACCAAATACAATGGCATTTTGAAATCCTTATTTTCTTTGACATCTCTGTAGCATCTAGCACTATTGAATACCCCCAAACTATCAAACAATCTTCTACTGACTGTTTTTGTAGATAATCATCTGGTTCTTCTCCTACCTCTCTGACCACTCCTCCTCTTTCTCTTTAATGGATCTTCATAACCTTACTGACTTAAAGTAGATATTCATCAAAGTTTTGTCTTTGGTATTCCTGTCTCTATGGTATACCTTGATATACTCTTAAGTATTCATTCCCACAGCTTCAATTATCACCTCCAATAATACTAACTCTGACCTCTCTTTGTGAATTCTAGACCTGGATAACACTTACCTTGTCCAAAACTGAAATTATCTTTTAACATAAAATTGACTGTCCTCTGATCTCATCAACTTCTGTGGCACTACCATTTGCTCAGATTTCCATTTCTGAAACATCAGTGTTATTGCTGATTCCCACTTCCTCACCTTTCATATTTAATCAGTTGCCAAGTACTGTTGCCTTCATATCTCTTTAATCCATCCCCTCCTTCTCTACCCCTCTGCCACTACCCTAATTCAGGCCTACATTACCAAGTACCTAGACAACTACAATAGATTCCTAACAACTTTTTTCCATACTTGTAACAAAGTGATGCTCTTTCTTATAATTATTTTGATTATAGTACTCCTCTGTTCAAAAATCTTAAAGTGCTCCCTACTGCCAATAAGTAAAATTCAAATTCTTTTACCTAGAATTTAAGGCCTTCCATAAAGTGGCTAGATTCTAACCAACACTTCCAGTACCTTCCCACCTTATTCCTTATGCCTGGAGTGTTTTCCTTCACTTCTTTACATGATGAGCTACTATCCAACTTTTAAAGCCCAAAGCAAATGTCACATCCTTCATGAAGCTGTCTCTGATCTACCATAATACCCATCCAATCGGACCTCCACTAGTGGTGACCTCCCCCTTCCTCTTTTAGTCTCCACTATATTTGGACTCAAGTGTAAAACAGAACTTTGTTTTGTATCTTTATAATGGGTATATCTTGTAAGATTGTATATTATTATAGTTATCTATGCTCACATCTTATGCCCTAACTTGACTGCAAGACCCATGAGAGCAGGTGGACTATATCCTATCTCAAATTTGCATTACCCCAAACACCTAGCACAGTGACACTATAACCACTTAATATCTACTGAAATTGAATAAAAATTCACTGAGGCTAAAAATTGTATTTTCCATAGTATACAATATCAAGCATAAATATGATGCTCAATGCAAAATAGTTCAAAAGATATAAGAAGGATATACAAAAAATACAAAGATGTATCAATCAGCAAACATTTATTAAGCACCTCCTATATTCCAGACACTAGGCTAAGAACTGGGGATACATTAAAAAAAAAAAAAAACTAAGTCTCTGCTTACATTACAAAAGCTTATATTCTAATGGAGGAGTCAATGGACATTTATAAAGGTTTATCCAAAACAGATACAAGGTAACCTGGAGAGAACACCTTGAGAAGACTAGGAAAGGCCTCATGTATAAAGTGGCTCTTGAACCATGTCTTGAAGGAAATAAGGAATTTCAAGAGGCTGAAGTAAGGAGGGAGTATAGTCTAGGAACTGGAGATATTAAGTACAAAGGCCCAGAGATTGGAAGTAGAGGATCACGTGTAAAGAACAGTAATAAAGTCAGTTTTGCCAAATCTCAGAATGTAGAGGTTGGGATCAGATTGTAAAGAACAATTAATGCCAAGTAGAAATTTATATTTGATCCTAGAGGTAATGGAAAGCCACTGAAATCTAATGAGTAAATGAGTGACAGTCAGACCTGCACCTGGAAAACCACTTTCATGGCTGTATAGAAGATGGACTAGACTGAAGAGAGAAATGAAGCAAGTAGAATAATTGTGAGGTTACTGTAGTGTCCAAGTAAAAGGTGATGAGGCTTTAACTACAGAGAAGGGTGCAAATGCAAGAGACAGTATGGAGACGGAATTAAGATTCTGCAATTAAATGAATATGTAGGGTGAGAATAAGAAGCTAAAGATGAAATTGTGGTTCTAGAATGATGATGGTGTTCTTAACAAAAATAAGAGAAATTTAAAAGAAGAGTGGGTTTGGGAGAAAAATAATGAGTTTGGTACTGGACCTGCCAAGTTTGTGATAACTATGGGACACTCAATTCAAAATGTCTAATAGGTAGTTGGAGATTTAAGACTGGAGCTCAGGAGACAATAAGGTTGGAAATAATAGATTCAGGAATCATCTGAATAAAAATGTTAATTAAAACCATGGGAGATGAGGAGATTACCAAGTGTAAGAGTATAAAGAAAAATGGGAAGAGGGACCACAACAGAACATGGCAAAATAGAGAAGAGTTCAGACTGGTACCCCCTCATTCCTAAAAGTTATGTCTTTCAATCCAGTCCAAGATGGCATTACCTGTTGACTAACAGTTAGACTGCTGTCCACTAAAACCCCCAGATCTTTTCCAGACTGCTATCTAGTCATGTTTCCCCCAACTTTTCTCATTGAAGTCAATTTCTTGAACCCAAGTGTAATATTTTACATTTATCTCTATTAAATTTCACTTTATTAGATTTAGTTCAGTTTAATAGTCTGTCAAAGACCTTTTAGAATGATCATCTATCTGTATCCAGCGTGCTAGCCATTCTTCCTTGCTTTCCATCATCTGGAAATTAAGGGTACTATCTACCCCTTTATCGAAATCATTGATAAAATGTTTACTAACAAAGGCCTAAGCACAGACATCTGGGATACTCCAATGGAGTATCTTTTCAAACTGGCATGTAACTATAAGTGGCTACTCTTTGAGATCAGCATTTAAATGTTATTAATCCATCTAATGGTATTTAATCTTTTAACCCAAGTCTCTCCACCTTTTCCACAATCAACAAGCATTTATTCAATGTATATTAATTCATTTTTAGGAATAGCTATTTGCCACTTTTGCCTCTAAAAATAAGTGTTTCTTTACTGTGACAGGCAGGTAAACATGAATTGTCTAAAGTTTTGCCAGTAGATTTTTTTTTGTAGTTTATTTTTCTTTTTAGTTTACATCATTCATTTCCACAAGATTTTGAGTTACAAATTTTCTCCCCATTCTTCCCCTGTCTGCCACCCCAAAACAGTGATTCCCCTGAATATCCCCTCCCCCAATCTACCCTCTACTATATCTTCCCCCATTCCCCCTCCGACTTTCCAGTAGGGCATGGTAGATCTCTATACCCCAGTGCCTGTATATCTTATTTCCCAGTAACATGTAAAATAATAATATATATATTTTTAAACATTTGATTTTAAACCTTTGAATTCCAGATTATTTCCCTACCTACCTCATCACACACCCTTACTGGGAAGTTAAGCAATTCGATATAGGTTGTACATCAGTAGCTATGCAAAACATGTCCATAGTGGATATATCGTGAAAGACTGACTATATTTCCCTCCATCCCATCCCACCCCCCACTTGTTCTATTCTCTACTTTGATCCTGTCCCTTTTCAAAAGTGGGTGCTTCCAATTTCCCTCCCCCCCCGCCTGCCCTCCCTTCCATCATTCCCCCTCTCATCCCCTTCCCCCCTACTCTCCTGGAGGGTGAGATACCCTATTTAGTGTGTATGTCATTCCCTCCCTAAGCCAAATTCATTGAGAATAAGGTTGACTCATTCCCTTTTGCCTTCCTGTTCTTCCCCTCCATTGTAACCATTTTCCCTTGCCTCTTCTATATGATAATTTACCCCATTCTATCTTTCCCCATCTCCTTTCATTATATTCCTCTTTCACCCCTTAATTTCACCTTTTAAGTATCATCCCTTCCTATTCAACTGGTCCTGTAACCTCTATGTATACCTGTACACATATATACACATACTCACATATGTATTCATACACCTATATAGCCTCCTACATAGACATATATATGTATGTACATACGTTTCTATTCCCTTCAACTATTCTCATACTGAGAAAAGTTTCATAAGTTAAAATTATCGTTTTTCCATGTAGGAATGTAAGTACTTCAACTTTGATAAGTTCCTTATGATTTCTTTTCCCTGTTTACCTTCTCATGCTTCTCTTGCTTCTTGTATTTGAATGTCAAATTTTCTATTCAACTCTGGTTTTTTCATCAAGAATGCTTGAAAGTCCCCTATTTCATTGAATGACCATATTTTCCCCAAAACATGATACTCAGTTTTGCTGGGTAGGTGATTCTTGGTTTTAATCCCAGCTCCTTTGACCTCCAGAATATCATATTCCAAGCCCTTCTATCCCTCAGTATAGAAGCTGCTAGATCTTGTGTTATCCTGATTGTGTTTCCACAGTATTCAAATTGTTTCTTCTTGGCTGCTTGTAATATTTTCTCCTTGATCTGGGAACTCCAGAACCTGGCTATAATATTCCTAGGAGCTTTCTTTTGGGGATCTTTTTCAAGAGGTGATCAGTGGATTCATTCAACTTCTATTTAGCCCTCTGGTTCCAAAACATCAGGGCAATTTTCCTTGCGAATTTCTTGAAGGATGATTTCTAGGTTCTTTTTTTTTTATTATGGCTTTTAGGTAGTCCAGTAATTTTAAAATTATCTCTCCTGGATCTATGTTCCAGGTCAGTGGTTTTTTCAATGAGGTATTTCACATTGTCTTCTTTTTTTTTCATTTGTTTGGATCAGTTTATAGTATCTTGATTTCTCATAAAGTCACTAGCTTCCATTTGCTCCAATCTAATTCTGCTTTTTTTTTTTTTGGAGGGCAGTTAAGGGTTAAGTGACTTGCCCAAGGTCACACGACTAATAAGTGTTAAGTATCTGAGGCTGATTTGAACTCAGGTCCCCCTGACTCCAGGGCCAGTGCTCTATTCACTGTACCTAGGTACCTAGCCACACCTCCAATCTAATTCTGAAGGAATGATTCTCTTCAGTGAGCTTTTGAGATTCTTTTTTCCATCTGGCAAATTCAGCTTTTTAAGGCATTCTTCTCCTCATTGGCTTTTTGAGCCTCTTTTGCCATTTGAGTTAGTCTGTTTTTTAAGGTGTTATTTTCTTCAGTCAGGTGGTTGACTCTCATTTTATAATTTTCTTGCATCATTCTCATTTCTCTTCCCAATTTTCCCTCCACTTCTCTTATTTGGTTTTCAAAATCCTTCTTAAGCTCCTCTATGCCTGTAAGCAGCTTATTCTTTTCTTGGAAGCTTCTGGTGCAAGAGTTCTGACTTTGCTGTCTTCCTCCTGTTCCAAGTCCCGATCCTTTTTGTCCCCAAAAAAGAAATCCAGAGTCAGACTGCTGTGCTTGCCTTGCTTCCTTCATTTGCTCATGTTGCCACTCAATTACTTGATTTTTCAGCTTTTTACACACAGTAGAACTTTTTACCATAGTAGAACTCTGCTACCAGAGGAAGGAGGCTTTGTCCCAGTTGCTGGGGTTTTCACAGCTGCTGAAGCTATTAGTTGGGTCGCTTCTCTGAAGCCTCCACATGCTCTGGCAAACTGGTCAAGCACTATAGGACCTCCACCCTAGACAGTAATCCAGATCTAAGCAGGTTAAAGCAAGAGTGATTACCCCTCAGACTGGTCACTTGGTCCCCCTACAATCTGCAAGCCAGGAGCTCTGAAGCAGCCAAGTGGCAGTGGCTGCATGGCCGTAGTGCCTCAGCCACTTCTCCCTCTAGGGGGTAAAGACCTGACCATACTCCTGAACTCCCAGTTCACAAAGTCCACACTGCACTGACATCTCACTTTGTCCTTAGCATCTATGTGTTGATAATTCTGGAAACTGCCACAGCTGCTGGTGATATGAAGTCCCTCCAGCCAGTGGCTGGTTGTGCCCGCCCTGAGGTTTCCCAGGCTTGTGCCAGGCTGGACTCGGCTCCGAAAGTGCTGCGCTGTCCCCTTCCTGCCAGCCTGCTAGGCTATCCTCAGCAGGTTAATTTCTCTGTGTCATTTTATGGGTTCTGTAGCTCCAGAGTTTGTTCAGAGTCACCTTTTACATGAATTGGAGGAGGTAGAAGTGGAAGCCCTGCAGAAGTCCTGTTTCTACCCCACCATCTTGACCTTGCTAGATTTAAGCTCTGGAGGGTACCAAATTGGAATAGTTTCGTTATGGAATAAATGTAAGATTACTCAGAAACATTCTGTTTATATGTGATGAACTTTTCTTTAAAGAGAATCAAAAGGCACCAGATATGGCAAACAGTAAATATTCTGAAACCCTACTGGATCTGTAATCTCAATAATATTCCTTGCAACCATGCATATCACAACCATCTGCTGTCCATCTCTTGCAACTTTTATCTATGTCCTTCCAAAAGTTTGCCACAGGGAGTCCACCCAACATCACACAAAAATGAAACTGATTATTACTAATAAAGCAGTCATCTACAGATCAGCTTTCTATATACATTCAGACCACTAACTTGCTAAGTAAAAATAAAAATCAAAACCAAATTTGGAGAAGTGATAAAAATGAGATGATAGGCACGCAATAACAATAGCTTCAAACCAACCTATTTAAGCAACCTGTTGACCAAAGATTCTTAATCTTTGTGTCATGGACCCTTTGATGGTCTAGTAAAGCCTATGGACCATTTACTTAGAATAAAGTTTCTAAATATATAAATTAAAACATACAGAATGACAAATGAAATAAATTATCTTGAAATACAATTATCAGAGTATTTAAAAAGCAAGTTCATAGACTCCAGATTAAGAATCCCACCTGAAAACTCTTTTTTAAAGATAAATATATAAAAGATAATGATTTAGGACAAAATTTCCTAGAAAAGTTTAACAGATGTAAGACAGCTGCCACAACAAGGAGGCTAAAAGAACCCAGAAGTTACCTCTCGGCCAGACATTTGATTTCCTTGCCAAGAGATATGACAGCCAAGAGAAATAGTGGTTTAGACTATGAGCTCATTTGCAAAACATAAAGGAGAAAGGTGGAGAAAGATTATGAACAGAATGCTGCCTCCCAAAAGAGTGAAAGGAAAAACAAGCAAGCAGAAAGCTTGGTATTGGAGGCCACTACACCAGACCATGTCAAGAGAATTTTAAGATGAAACTGAAAGAAGATCTAATAGGTACAAAATTATTTCCCATCACTTTTTGGCTTTAGTCTCATCACAGATACTGAAATTTGGACTCTGACACCTCAGTAGCAGATGGTAGTATGATGATAAAGTCAGTACAAGTGGTTTAGCCAGACCAAATACACAAAGAAGAAACCCATACAAGGAGGAACAGAAGGGAGAAAGGGCAGTATTTATGGAAAGGATGATCATATGGAAGCCCAACACTCCTGTTTATGGTAGCCATTATGTTTTGTTTAACTGTTTTCCTTTCAGATAAAGGAATGATAGACAGAGGTGGCTGTTATTGGGTAGTAAAAGTGACATTTTTAAAAGTTGAGGTTTTTTTGAATAGTAAATTAGATAGTTTCCTTTATAATTTAAATAACCTTTAAAAGCCTGGGAGGAGAGGGGGGCAGCTAGATGGCGCAATGAACAGAGCACCAGCCCTGGAGTCGGGAGGACCTGAGCTCAAATCCAGCCACAGACACTTAACACTTACTAGTTGTGTGGCCTAACACAAGTCACTTAACTCCAATTGCCTTGCCTTCCCCCCTGCAAAAGACCAAAAAAAAAAAAAAAAAACCCTTTCTCATCTTTTCAAAGGCATGTAAGGAAGTGCAAATATACACTCAACATTAATGAATCCTAAACTTAAAGAATGACAAAATGCACAGAACTGTGCAGTATGTTATGAGAGTTGGGTTCTAGCCCTAAATCTTCCACTAAGTAGTTCTGGAATCTTGGGGAACACGCATAGCTTCCCAGAGGCTGTTAAGGAAGGAGGTTAGACTCTACTAAATGATCTCTACAATCCCTTGTTTAGTTATTATGATTCTCTAACAGCATCAATTTTTAAACTGATACAAATAGTATTTAAAATTCTTTGGAAAATAAAAGTAAAAAATGAATTACAAAAGAAAAACCCAATAATGATATAATCCATGTTTTGTTCATAAAAAAATTTTCTCCTCAACACATAAGACCAACTTATTGTATAATAATGCAATAGCTACTATAATAGCTACCATTTATATAAGCACTTTAAGATTTATAAAGTGCTTTATAAATATTATCTAATTTGATCCTTCCAATAACTCTAGGAGGTAAGTGTTATTATTATCCCTATATCACAGATGAAGAAACTGAGGCAGACAAAAGCTTAAAGACTTGCCCATGATCACACGGCTTCTAAGTTTTAGAGGCAATCAATACCTGAACTCCAGCCTTCCTTACTCCAGGTCTAACAATTTATCCCTTGCACTACTTAGTTACCTAACCAAATAAATACAATTGCCAAGAAAAAGTATATTTAAGTTATCTAAAATTTGAGGACTTTTTCAATTTGTATTAAAAGCATATTCCTATAATCTATCACATTGTTTGAAAAATTAATTTCATACACACATCATATTGAAGTTTCCAATGAAACACTCATGTTTGGGGGAAAACACTAAAAAGGACAAGTTTAAAAGGACTTTTTATGATTAAAAATACCTGTCTAAAATAAAAAATGAATGCAAATTAAAACAATACTGAGCTTTTACCTCACAAACAATCATTTGGCAAAGATTACAAATATAAATGGTCAATTTTGGTAAGGTTATGGGAGAAATACACTAATATACTCTTGGTCTGTCTACAAACTGGTATATGCATTCTGGAAAACAATCTGGAATTACAAAAGAAAGATCACTAAATATCACACACAGGGACCCCAGTACTGGACTTATACTAAGGTCAAAGATGAAAGGGAAGAAAGTCCCATATTTATCAAAATATTCAAAGCATCAATTTTTATGGTAGCAAAAAACTAGAAAAATAACTCTACAAACTAGAGAACGGCTAAACAAATTGTGATATAAAAATGGAATAACACAGCACCATAAAAAATGAGAACTAAGAGAAACTTGTGAAACTTGTTGAAACCTTAGACTCTGCCCCTGGGATGTTGGGCTCTGACAGTGAGCTTTCACCTTACCTTGCCCATAACCAGGCCTTTCCCAGTGATTTTCCAAACCAAGCAGATACCCCACTATCAATCTCCTCCCCTCTTTCAGCTCCCTTTTATGTGTTGTCCTCTCTTATTCGAATGCAAGCTAATTGAAGACTAGGATGGTCTAGTTTGTTCTTGTTTTGCTATCCCTAGCACTTGACACATTTATTCATTCATTCATATATGTATGAATTTATGCAGAGTGCAGTAGGAAAACCAAAAGTACAATATTCATTACGATATAACAATGTAAGCAAAAACAATGTTAAAAAGGTAGCTGAACTAAAATTAATTGTAATGAATAAACTTGGTCCAGAGAAAAGATGATGATACTCCTGTCTCAGTAGACAACTACCAGCACAGAATCTTGCATACATTATTTCTTGGGTGTTTTATTGGCAAGTTTTGTGTAACTGATTTTCTTTGTTAAAGGGGACATGTCAATGAAGGGAAAGATCATTCAGAAAATGATTGCAGTATAAAAAACAAAAGCATAAATAAAACTTTAATAACACCAAAAACTAGTATTATTTATAATAGAGAAACATTGGAAGCATTCCCAATAAGATCAAGGGTAAAGCAAAGATATCTACTATCTCCACTATTACTTGACCTTTTTTCTTTTACTGTACTTGTGAACCTTTGATTTCTTTATGTAGGCAACTGTCAGAAAGAGAACTCCATCTACCAATGCAGATCAGCTACTGCTGTGAAATTTATAGTCTTAGCAAGTTACCAAAGGCACTGAGAAGTTAACTGACTTGCCCAGAAATACAGAGCGATACAGGATCATTTGAGAAGGAATTAGCAAGTACCAACAACTATGGGAATCAGTCAAGTCTTACCCTAAGAGATGCCATTTGAACTAAACTTTGAAGGAAGCTACAGATTCTCTGAGGCGGAACTGAGAAAGGAATCCATGGGGGGCATGCCTTATAAAAAAGTACAGAGACTGGGGACAGAATGTTGTGTATGCAAAACAACAAGTAGGCCAATGGTTGAAACAGAATGCATAAAGGAGAGAAATGTACAAGAAGTATAGAAAGATCATCTAGAATAAGATTGTGAATAGCAAGCTGTGAAATCTTTATTTCTTTATTCTCAAGACAGCAGAGAATCATTGAAATGTCTTGACTAGTGGGTGCAAGAGAAGGAAGCTTTCATAAAACAAGTCATATGTGTGCCTGAGGAACATTATTTTGGCAGCTATGTGGAAAACTGATAGAGAAAAGGGAGACACTGGAAAGCAGGAGTACAATTAGGAGACTGATTTCTACAGTCCCAGCAAGAGATTAAAGCCTGAACTAGGTTAATGACTGGATGAATGGAAAGAAAGGGACAGATACAAAAGATGTTGAGGAGGAAGAACTAACAAGACTTAGCAACTTAGTGACTATGGGTGGCAAAGGAGTAAAGAAGAATCTGGGGGTTATTATGACTGTGAACCTGGATGGCTAAATTCAATGTGCCAAAGCAGTCTAGTATTCTATAACCTCAAGAAACACTAGCTTTTGGGGAATGAATACTTATTTTATAAGAACTGCTAAAAAAAAAACTGAATAATATTTTGGTGAAAAAGCTTTTAGAGAAGCATTTTATATCTTACAGTGCCTGTTCCAAATGTATCATCTAAATGTAAAAAGGTACAGCATAAAAAATTTAGGGAGGACTAGAAAGTCTTTTTTCCCCCTCATTATTATAGATGAGGCAAAATCAATAACCAGAAATGGAACAGAAGATAATAATTTTGATTTTAGAATATTTAAGTCTTTTGCACAAATAAAATCAATGCAACTAAAATCAGAGATACAGATGGGAAGAAAAAGTGTTTCTATAAAATATCTCTAAGAGTATGACAATATAAAAAATCTATAAGGAATTGATAAGAATTTTTAAGAATAACCCCAACATCCAAGTGTTCAGATTAGATGAACAGTTTTCAAAAGAAATACAATCTTTAACCATCTGAAAACGTCCAAAATAACTAATAAACTGAGAAATAAATATCAATCAAAAACCCCTGAGATACTCCTATAAACCTAAAATGCTTGTAAAATTGTCAAAAGAAAATTCATTTTTATAGAGATGGTGGTAACACAAGCACACCACTTCACTGCTCCCAGAATTGTTTATTCATTTAACCATTCTGGAAAATGATTTGGAATTACATAAGAAAAGTTACTAAACTATTTAAACACTTTGAACAAGAGATTACACTATACTAAACCTATATCCTAAGGAAGTAACTGACATCAAGAAAAAAATTTCTATGAATGATGTGAAAATAAAAACTGGAAACAAAATGTGTTAAATTTGGGAGTGGCTAAACATATTATGCATATTAATGTAATAGAATATTATTGTGCCATAAGTAAGGAATGTCAAATATAAAGAATTAAGAGACTCAAGAAAGTACCTGTATGAAATGATGTTAAGAGTAGAAAACAAAGGACAAAGAACATATACATTTAATGCAACAATGTAAATAAAATCAATATAGAAACAAACCTCTCATCAAATAGAAATGTTGTAGTACCAGAACATCAAAGTTAAATAAAGCATTTGTTCTTTCTGCTTATCACTGATAATCTTGCTAGGTTTATATGGTTTTATTTTTGGTGGGAGGGGGAAAAATGTACTTTCTAGACGGGTTTGCTTGGGTGTTTTTGGGGAAGTATCTGCTGCATCAAAACGAAATGTATCAACAAATTTTAAAATAAGAAAAAGACTGTTAAAGTGAAATTTGTGGACTATATAATCTAACTATGAAATACTAAAAATATTTCTAGTGCATGTAAAAATCAAGTCAAATTTGTTTTCTTGCATCCTTAAAAAAATAACAAATATTTACCAATCTTAAAAAATATTTAAAGCCTCCAAATAGCTACACAAAAGAACCCTTCAATATTCCCTGAGTCTAGGTAAAAATCAGAATTTTAAGAATGAGATAAGTTCCTTTAACATATATATTTAAAATGTTCTTAGGAATTTAAATACTATGATGCTATGTTTTTGAGATTTGAAGTCCTTACTGTTTTCATGGGAATAGGCTCCCAATAAAATGGGATGTCATCTTAACTTTATTGGATTATGAAGACTAAATTTTACATTAATAGTGTTTGCCTACTCCATAATATCACCAATAAAAGAAGGCCTCTCTTTTCTTGGTTGTCAAATGAATCAGAAGTCTCATCTAACTAAGTCATCTAAGTAAGATATTCTTGTGCATAAAGCATTGGGGACATACCAAAAAAGCAATTTCTCAAGACTAAGATATACACTATCATCAATAAGTCAAGAATATATGAAAATTATGTTTCTGATTTTTCTAAATTTCACAAAATAAAAAAGCTCAGAAGAAGCTGAAGAGTAGGAATCCTCACCCAAAAAAAGTGGAAGGAAAACTTATTTTTTAAAAAATTTTACATTAAAATGTGGTTATATCCCAAAGATGTTTTGAAAAATCACAAATCACCATGTAAAGTAAAAGTAATTTCATTTAGAAATCATATTCTCATCAATTCCATAGAAATCTTTATCAGTATGTCAAGAGTTAAACCATCAACTCATTTTATTATTTGAAATTATTTTTTTTAAATAGTTAAACACAGAGCTTGAAATCCTTTTCTAATCAAGTCAAAAGGAAATGAAATCTATAAAGCAAGGAGGAGCTGGATTTTCCAGATAGGGTATGAGGATACAGGGAAGTAGAGAAAGAGGGAGGGAAAGAATGAGGGAGGAGGAAGAGAAAGAGGAGAAATGTGGGGAAAATGACAGACAGACTTGGTACAGAAGTAAAAGCAATGAGACTACTTTGGGTAGTTTTTTAAATGCATAAACCTGGCATGTTATCCTACATGTGATTTTATCTTTGTGCCTAAGTATAACATCAGTCATAAACTCTAATTATCTAACAAAATTGTGTGCAATTTTTAAGTTTGAAAAACTAAATATAATTTTAATGGCTGACTTCTATTAAGTTTTTTTTTAAATACCAAAAGAATTTCATCAACACAAAATTAATGTAAATGAACCTATCAGAACATAAAATAAAACAAAACAAAACCCAACAGGCTAGATCAGTTTAAAATTGCCAAACAGCACTATATTCTTATATGAATAGTGGAACAATAAAAATATCTCAAGATACCCTTGTCTTCAAAAATCAGGTTGCCAATGAAAAGATCAACGAATATATGGAAGTTACCTTGGACTTCCTGGATATGGTTTTATTTTTCAACAATAAATTTTTTCCTTACACTTTTCTAGGGCTTTCAATTAAATAACCTGCTAGAATGAGGATACACCTACTCTTTATGATAAAACTCAGCAATTAAGCTACTTTTATAAAACTCCTTTGCAAACAATTAAATTAGGGTGACAGGAATTTGGACTTAACATCTGTTTCCCCCTTCAACAGTATTTCTGTAGCAGGAGAAATCAGAGAAATAGTTCATTATGGGCTTATCCCATTTCCTGTCCCATCTCATCTGTAAAGTGAGGGGGCTGGACTTGAGGTTCAAGTCCCATTCAAATAAAGAATCAACAAATTTGTGAACAAAGTTTATGAAACAAAGATCCTAAATGAAAACATCAACAAAGGTGTTTTATTCTAATTGGAAAATGAAAAGGTTCATTTAAAGAAGCTACATTAGTTTTAATGTCTTATTTCCCCAGTGCGCTAAAAAGAAATGTACAAAAATATAATTTAAATACAACTTAAGGTGCCTATTGTATAAAGCAAGGTACATTTGTACCACCAAAAGTTGTCCAGGCTATCCCACCACTTTCCTTTTACCTAAAGAATTCAAAATGCCAAAAGTAAGGGAATAGAGTCCTGGTTTTGCCACTAACTTGCAGAGTCCTAGGCAAGTTACAAAAACTATACTACTAAGGCTGAGAGAGTCCTTAGAAATCATCTAATCCAACCACTTCATTTTACAGATGAGGACACCAAAGCCTGGGGAGATGCCTAGCCCAAGGTCACACAGCTAGTGAGGAGCAAAACTGATTTCCAGTCCAGTTTTTCTTTCCACTACAGATTTCCTAGTCTTCCCTCCCACCCACCTCCCAAAACATCTCTCTCCCACTTAGACAACAAGGAATAGAGTTTCCTTTTGTATGCAGAATATGACACATCCTTCACAGGCAAAGTAGCAAGCTTTGAAGACATGAAATAATACCATTCATCCCTAACCATGACATCACACCTACCTAGACCATGGGCTCCAAACTTCCCTTAAATCTAGTATCATGACAATCTTGGACTTCAGGATTAAAACATCCCAAAATCATACTTTACATACTGTCTAAAAAAAAAAAAACAATACAAAAAAAATTGACATTAATGTCTTAGGGTTGAAAGCTCAAGCCTCTTTTTAAAATTTAACTTATCCAAAAATAATTTTAAACTATAATTTACTGTTAGCTTTGCATACACATTTTTTCTGGAAATTTTCCTTCAGAAACTTTAGTTTTGTAATGTCAATGAACTGATGTACAGATTTTGAATTTTTAAAATATCATTATTCTCATCCAAAAGTGTAAAGGAAAGATTGAGCTGTGTGCTTGACATAAATAAAACTATGTTATTCCAATAAAAATCGACCTGTTTTACACCAGGCAACCAGGATAACTCGTGGATAAAGTGCTAAGTACGGCAACTGTCCTGCAAATATGATTCATTTCTCATTAAAAGTACTTCGGGGTCAAAGTGACAGGAAACAAAACCTAGAAGATACTTTTTATCTAATTAAAACACATCTTAACAGACATTTATCTTCTAAGTGTGGAACAGTTCCTTGCCCGACTTTAGCAACCCCCTTTATTTATATAGACCCCATTTTACTCAGCATTTGACCCAAATGCCTTAGCTAGGTGATAACGTGGTGGGCTCTTTATCAGAAGTTTGACACTCCTGGTAGAAGGTGAGGGAGAAGAGATGGGCGCCAGGGCTGGGGCCCGAAGCAGCACTAAGCGACCCTCCCGCAGACTCTCGGGCCCTCGAGAGCAGCTTCCCGGACTCGGCTTACCTTGAACACTTTCCCAAAGGCTCCGTCCCCCAATTCACCTATAATTTCCCAAAAGTCCTCGGGATTCAAGTCTCTCTTCACATGCTCGTACTGCTTCTTCTTCTTGTCGCTGCCCAATTTGAAGATTTTACGGAAATTGAAAAAGGACATTTTTCCTGCGGGGCGAAGCTCCCTCCAGTCACAGGATAAAAACCACAATAAAACGCCAAAGTTTCTTTCTTTTGCTTCCTCTGGTCAGGTTTCAATCGCAAGCAGGCGGCCGGGCAGGAGGCGGGATCGGGGTCCCTCCGGCCGCCCTACTCCTTCACGCAGCCTGGCCGGGCAGGGCTGGGCCGTCCGCACCCCCGGGGAGGAGCGACCCACTCCCGAGGTCCCGGCCCCCACCGCGGGGAGGCTGGGGGAGGCGGTGCTCCGTGCCCAGCGAGTGCCGGCCAACGCGCCTCCCTGGCGGGCGGGGAGGCGGTCGGGCCGCCCGCGGCCGTCCCAAGGGAAGGAAGAGGGGGAGGGCGCCTCGCCTCCCGACCAGGGCCCCCGCGTCCCCCACCCCGGGACCCCGAGGAGCCCGGAGCCCGCTGGGGGGCGGGGGGCGGTGGGTCGAGGTGTGAGCTGTCCGGGCTCCGCGGCTACCCGACCGAAGGCCCGCGTCACGCCAAGTCCCGGGAGCGGGTGGCCGGCGGAGGGTGGCTTCTCAGGCGACGCGGGGGCGAACGGCCGGCCTCCCTCGCTCCGGGCCCAGTCTCCTTCTCTCTGGGCCCCAGGCGCCGCTCCTGCGACGTGGGACTCGAGCTGTCTCCCGTCGCCCGCCTAGTCTCCCAGGCGGCGCTCCCGCCGCGGCCGCCTCGGTGCCTCCTCAGCCTCCCGAGCCTTGGGCCTGGGGCGCGCGCACGCGGCGGCGTGCCGCTGCGGGCACGCGCACGCGCGCTCCGGCGCGCGAACTCACGCAGCCGTTGGGAGCAGCCGTTGAGGGCCGTTGCTGTGAGGACTTTGTGGTGGACGCGCCTTGTGATTGCTCCCCCTGGCCAGAGACTGGGGGTTGACCGGGATGGGGGGAGGGGGGACTCGGATGCAACGCAATCGCGGTGATTTGGGTGGTGACATACTGAGCGTGGAGGGCATCCACTACAAATATTATGGCGCCCTAGAGGCTCCCGCCCTTGCAGAAATCCTTGACTCAGGCAAGTTGCCTCATCCATCGCCTCATCCCAGAGTCTGTGACGGACGATGTGTCATTGAAGCTCCCGAGTATGGCAAACCGTGTCGGAGGCTGAGAGTGTTTTTGCACATTTGGAGACTTTTCTTGGGTCACCTCCTGAAGAGCCAGGGCAGAGCACCAGACCAACTTCAAATGACTTCCTAGTAGGGCTGAGAAAAACCTGCTGTCTCTTAAACTCGTCTTATTTCCTCACATTTTTAATCAATTAACAAGTATTAAATGCCTATTATGTGCCAGAGACTGTGGTGGGCGCTAAGGATACAAGCACAAAGAATAAACCTTAAAATTTAATGGGAAAGACAAGTGCATGTGGAAATATACACAGTATAAATATAAAGAGGATAAATAGAGAGCACTTAAATACAAGGGAACTTAGGGCATCCGCAAGTGAAGGAATCGGGAAAGGTTTCAAGTAGAAGGGAATGCTTGAGCTGTGTCTTGAAGAATGAAGAATTGTCTGAAACAGGTGCAAGGCGAGAGTGCATTGCGCTCTCCTGGAGACGGTCAATGCAAAGTCACTGAGAAGAGGAAATAGTGTGTTGGGAGTCTCTTGAGGGAGAAACAGAAGGCCAGTTTGACTAGATCAGAGAGTCTATGGAGCAGGAGAGGTGGAATGGTGCTAGAGAAATACAGTGGAGTTCTGTAGAGCTTTAAAAGTGAAATGGGAATTTATATTTTTCCCCATTGGCACTATAAAGCTACTGGAGTTGGTTGAGTAGGAGAGTCACATGGTCAAGATAAGATCTGCATTTAAGGAAAATTACTTTGGCAACAGTATGGAGGATCGACTGGAGCAGTGAGAGACTAATTAAAGAGGCTTATTGCAAATCATGTAGAAGAGAGGTGATAGGGCCTGGAATCAAGGTGGTAGCAGTATGAGTTAGAGAGAAGGGGCCTGGATGGAGAAATGTGAAGATAGAAAAAGCAAGATTTGGCGACTGATTGGATATGTGGGATGAAGGAGGAATCCAGAATAATGCTGAGGTTACAAATCTGACACACCGAAAGGACGGCAATTTTTTCAACAGAAGGAAGGGAA
>NW_027186296.1:79114769-79237352 GCF_028583685.1 Petaurus breviceps papuanus | reverse complement strand
CTGGAAAGGAACTTAGTAAAGGTTATTTTACAGATAAGAAAAAAGACCCAAGTAACAGCAGAGCCAGTACTGAAATACTGGTGCACTTATTCTCATATTCAGCATTCCACCATACCATGCAACGCAGCTCTGCTGCCTCTTAATTTCAGATCAATAGATATTTGTATTTATCAAATGTCAATAGATATTCAGAAGCTTCTAAGGGCAACAAAGCTCTGTGCTAAGTACTGAAGACAAAAAGGATAAACAAAACTTGATCCCTTACCCTCAAGAATCTTAGACCTCAGGAGGGGAGATGAAATGTACACAGATAGCCATAGTCAAGGCTGAATGTAATGCTACTGATAAAATTCTATTTTACTGCCTCATTGTCTTCTGGAAAGGTGACCCTGGATTCTTAGCAGCTATCTCAGCAGAGAGTGAGTACTGGAAGTTATTAACAATTTGAAAAGGCCTTAAGTATGGGTCTGGAGATGGATTATGTAACTTGCCTAAGATCAGCCTAAGTTTAGAGAAGTGGGTCACCAGGGGATGATTTTTTGGGGACTTGGAAAGTTGTCATTATCTATTAAGGAACAGAAGTGATGTGATTTGCATTAGTAAAATCACTGATATTTTAAAGTGCAGAAGAATGCATTGTATCCCACAAGAAAAGTAAAAACAAAATTCTTTAGGAGTTCAAAGGAGAAAGAAAAAAATTCATTTAAGACTATTAGCTCTATCCTCCACAAAGCCCTAGTTAGTAGCCAAATAACCTACTGGTAGATACAAAAAAATTGAAAACCATGAAGAAAAGTCTCTTTCCACTTCTGACATCTAGGAAATCATATAGTATCTTCTGAATACCAAAGAGATAAATCACACCCAATAAAAGTTAATTCACTCCAAAACATTAAATATATGTAAGTCAACTTTCACCCTTCTTTGAAAAGGTAGAGGACTATGTATATGAAACATATAATATTAGACTTGGATGATGGGTTGGTTTTGATGAACTTTTTTTCTCATTTGTTGTTACAAGCTGGAATAGTTCTCTGGAAGAGGGTATTTAATAAGAAATGCAGATAATATAAAAATGAATATAGCAAAAGTAGATTGGAGTGTACAGATTGGAATATGTGTAGGGATGGGCCTGTGAAAGCTCCATTCTGGGAGCTGAGTTGGGTAATGCCTATTTCTCAGCACTGAAGAATATGCACTTTAAGATGATGGGATAAGGGGCGGCCAGGTAGCACAGTGAGTAAGAGCACTGGCTCCAGTGTCGGCATGACCTGGAGATTGTATCCTGGGCTCAGATACTTAGCACCACACCCAGAAATAACTGGCCGTGTAACCTTGAGCAAGTTCTTACCCCGATTGCTTTAAAAAAAAAAAAGATGATGGGATAACTGTATTGGACCATTGCTCTCACCACGATGGCAACAAAGGGGTACCTATGTCAAAAAGGATTAGCCACTGAGCAAGAAAAAACACACACACCCAATAGCTGTAAAGGAGAGACAACCTTTTAACTCTTCTTCCTCTCCAGAACATACTGCATGGGACTCTTACTAGGACTTCTTTTTTTAGGCTGGAGGAGAGGAAATGCACCTATATCAGCTGCAGACCATACCACTTTTGGACAACTTTGTTATATTTAGCTGAAATTTACTTCCCTATAGTTTGTACCCATTAATCCTAATGCTGCCTTTCAGGAGCAAGCAAAACAAATCTAGGCAATTTTCCATGTAACAACACTTAAAATATCTGAGTATAGTGCTCATGTTTCCTCTTCCCAACATATTAACTCTCCTCTTTTCTAGAAAACCTATAACAATTTACCTCACTAATCTTTGTGTCACCTATGGCTAAGGGGGTACCCTCTTTCATGTGGGACTCTGGCTCTGGGCCCAGAAAGACTAGGTTCAGTCCTGGGGAGGGCCTTGTCCCTAAAAGGGTCAGGATTTTCTCATACTCTCTGGCTTATTATGCCACGCTCTCCGGAGTCCTGGGGGAGAATCTCTACCATAAAACTGAAGCAGGGTTCATGTCTAAAGTCTCTCCTAAAAGACTGAAAGGGGATCCATTCTAGAAAAGGTACTTAATGAACAAAATAGATGCCAGCTATACAGAATCTCGACCACAAAAAAATGCTTAAAATACAATATTAAAACACAAAAGAGCATTAATTGCCTGAAACATAAAATAATAACCTATTACTAATAATGCCCCCAAAAGGTAAAGTCATTGTGTGATAAAACAGAGACTGTTCCTTTTTACTTCAAATCTACACAGTCTGGCCAACCAAGAACAGCTTAGACTCTTACTCCATTAGCTACAGCATACACCTGGTAGTAGTTTCTTCTCTAAGAAATGATGTACCAGGGGCGGCTAGGTGGCACAATGAATAGAGCACCAGCCCTGGAGTCAGGAGGACCTGGGTTCAAATTCAGCCTCAGACACTTGACACACTAGCTGTGTGACTTTGGGCAAGTCACTTAACTCCAATTGCCCTCCAAAAATCAAAAACAAAAGAAATGTACCAGAGAAAGAAATATGGAGTCTGAATGCAGATCAAAGCATACTATTTGCTCTCTTTTTTTGTTCTGTTTTGTTTTTTCTTTCTCATGGTTCCTTCCAGCCTAATTCTTCTATACAACATGACTAATGTGAAAATATGTTTAATAAGTTATATATGTAGAACCTACATCAGATTGCTTGCTGTCTTGGGGAGGGGGGAGGAGAGGGAAGGGAAGAAGATTTAAAACTTATGGAAGTGAATGTTGAAAACTAAAAATAAATAAATTTGTTTTGAAAAAAGAAAGAAATGGCAAGTAATCTGCAGAAAGTACTTCTGACCCAAGAACTGAGGAACTCTCAAATTTTATGAAGGGACTAGCAAGGCTCACAGCAAATTCTCAAGAGTGTTGTTCGTTGACCTGTCATCAGGGAAGGAAACAGAAAGCAGAAGAGGTAGTCAGGGAATTGATGTCTCAATGCTTACCTAAGCAAGCTTATGTTCTCACTTCCAAGTGTTGAGTTCCATTGCTATCATGATTGTATTCCTCTAAACATGTTCTATTTTATCAAAGTCTTTCTAAAAATGTGGCAATCAGAACTGGATGAATGTTTCATGTGTAGTCTGGCCAAGGTAGTGGGACCATCATTTCCCTGCTACTGAACACCAAACTATTAAAGTAACCTAAAAATTTATCTCTCCACTAAAGTCTAATACTTGATCATGGCATGAAGGTCACAAGTTCTCAAAGGAAATACCAGTGTAGTACAAGCGGAATACTAACAATACTAAGCTAGAATGTATGATCTCAGTACTGGCCACAAAAATCACTCTAGCTAAATTAAAAGAGGATCATAAAAACATAAGATTTAGAATTAGAAAAGACCTGAGAGATAATCCTAGTGCTACCCCCTCATTTTACAGCTAAGAAAACTGAGGCCCAGAGAGGTTAAATTATTTGTCCAAGGTAAAAGGTTGTAAGTAACAGTCAAGATTTTAAATGTGTTCTGTAACTCTAAATCCAGTCTTTTTTTTTTCTTTTTATAATACTACGGCTGCCTCCAGTAATGCCCTATCACCTCCAGGATCAAATATAAAATCCTATGCTTGGCATTCAAAACCCTTCAGAGACCTGTCCTCTTCCTACCTTTTCAGTATCCTTATATCTCATTCATCTCCACCCATATACTCTGTCAGTGCCATTGGCCTCCTTGTTGTTCCTTGTACAAGACACTGTCTTCTGACTGATTGTCCCTCATGCCTGTATTTCTCTTCTTCCTTATCTCTGCCTCCTAATTTTGCTGACTTCCTTCAAATCCCAGCTAAAATCCCACTTTCTCTGAGAAGCCTTTCCCAATTCCCCTTAATTCTAGTGCCTTGCCTCTGTCGATTATCTCCAATATATCCGGAATCACCAAACTCTATTCTTCTGATTGGAGAATTGAAAGAGAGAGTTCAGTTCAGACATATCTCACCACACTGTATGACTCTGAGACTTCCTCTGATTTTTCTACCATGCCTCCCTCTTTGAGGACCTTTCCCCTCCCTTTCAGCCTTGTGTATTGTCTTCTATTAGACTGTAAGCTCCTTCACTAAAGCACTCTAGAGCAATAAAAGTATGCATATCCTTTGACCCAGCAAAACCACTACTAAGTTTCTGTGTACCAAAGAGATCAAAGAAAAAGTAAAAGGACCTATATGTACAAAAATATTTATAGCAGCTCTTTTTGTGGTGGCAAAAATATGGAAACTGAAGGGATGCCCATCAATTGGGGAATGGCTGAACAAATTGTAGTTTATGATTGCAATGGAATAATACTATTGTGCTATAAAATATGAGGTGCAGGATAGTTTCAGAAAAACCTGAGAAGAGTTATGTGAATTGGTGCAAAGTGAAGTGAACAAAAGCACAAGAACACTGTACACAGTAACAGCAATATTGTATGATGATCAATTGTGAATGACTTAGGTATTCTCATATATTTCATGTTCTCAATATTGTGATCCTAGAAAATTCCGAAGGATTTAAGATGAAAAATGCTATTTACCTTCAGAGAAAGTATTGATGGAGTCTGAAGGTGGATAGAAACAAATATTTTTTACCTTTTTTATTTTTCTTGGGGTTTTTTTGGGGGGAGAGTTGGTCTTTGCTCTCTTTTGCAACATGGCTAATATGAAAAAAATGTTTTGTGTGACTGCACATGCATGATCAAAGTGCTTGCCTTCTTAAGGAGTGGGGAAGGAAGGGAAGAAGGGAGGGAATTTGGAATTCAGAAATTATAAAAACTGAAATGTTAAAAGTTGCTACATGTAATTGAGAAAAATAAAATAAAAACATTAATAGATTGGAAACTCCTTGAGGATATGTACTGTCTTTTTCATATTTATATTTCCAGTGTCCAGCACATTGACTGGCACATAGTAGGACTTAAGAAATGTTTATTGACTGACCTGATTGAGACAGTCTATTGGTATACAGTTGTTTATCTGTTGTCTCCCTCATCAGACTGGAAACTTTTTGAGAACAGAATCTCTTCTTAGCTCCAGTACCTAGCACAGTTCCTGGAATACAATGGGACCTTAATAAGTGTTTGACTGACTCTGTCATGGGGCTTTGAAACACTGAAATATATAGTCCATCCTGCTCATCTATCCCCAAGTTCATGATACAACTACAATAATAATGAATTCAAAATCAGCCTTAGTCTTCAACTAACATATCTCCTTATATCAAAGACTAATGATATGTTAATTCAAAGCAAAAGGCATTTGATTAAATAGAATAGAAAGGAAAATTACAAAGAAAAATCCCCTTTATATGAAAGATCAATCTCCCACAGATTGTCATCCTGTTAGTAAAAAGAGCTTGTTTCTAGAGTTGTGTCCCAGCGAGAGTAGTTCTCAGGATTCAGTCACTTGGTCTCCTAACAACTCACTGTGCTGCACTGTTATTCTACTTCACCTCCAGAGTTCTACTTACAGCTCATCTGCAAATCTGATGCTGTCATCTGTTGCTGAGCTTCTTTTTTATTGAGCTACTACCATATGCTATTGTCAGGTACTGGGGTTTCTTTTCTTTAAACAGAATATGTATGTGTGTAGTCTTTTGTGATCTTGCCCATGCTTCAGGGCTATTTCAGCTTTTTTGATATTCAGGTACACAGCTCTATCCAGCCAGCACAACAGAGTCCCTTAGGTCACATTCTACACTTTTTGGTGACAATTTTATTCCTACTCAGAAGTACCCAAGCAAGCTCCCTTGATAATTAGGTGGTGCTAAGTAAATTCTTGCAAGTCTCATGAGCTACCATCAAGGCTCCACAAATTACCCTGGAGTTTACTTTTCAGCATGAATAATAATTGTTAGCATTTATGTAACTTTAAATTTTGCAAAGTACTATACATATATCATCTGGGGGAAAGTGTGGGATTGAACTGATGACCTTTGCCCTGCAATACTATAGCTATGATCTGATCACAAGTCCTTATAAGTAAGCTCATATTGCCCAAATGAGATGATCTCTTAATGTCCCTTCTAGCTTGAAAACCCTATGATTTTTACTAGTCATTTAGGCATTTTTTTTACTACCTAACTACTTTTATACATACTCCCCTTAAAAATAATAGGAAAATAATCTAATTTAATTCCATTTTGTTTTGTTTTTTACTCCTAATTCAATGCAGTAAACGTTTACTAAGTCAATTTTGTAATTCTGTTCTATATAAGTTAAATTGAAATAGCAAATTGTTCCTATCTTATAAGAATTTCATAATGTAATTATAGTTTTTGTTAAGAATTCTAGGAAAATTACTTAGAATCATAATAATTTCTCCCCAGAATTAAAATGTTTGACTGGTAATCCAGAAAACTCCAAAATGCTGATTTAAAAAAAATAAAAATCTTCTAAAAAAAAATAAACAACAATCAAATCATCTGACCTAACTCTTTATTCAGAAGAGCCTAAAAATATCTTCCCTTCTAATTCACTTCTCTTTCTGCGTCATAATGAATTGTTACTCCTCCATAAAACCACCACTGCTAAATTGATCCTTATGTGTGTGGTAATATAGTGAAAGGCTTTCAGAATCTTATAATCTTTAAGAAATAAAAACAAAAACTCCACTTCTGTATATCTCTCCTTCCTTACAGCTGGTATCCAGATTCCTGTTAAAAATCCAGACATACCCCATGATACATCATTTGTAATGTTAAGTACTGAAGCATTCAATATCAAATTCAGTTTGTTCAGAGGCTTAACTGAGTGGATATAAAGCAGTGAAGTTGTACTAGACACATTTGGATATATTTTCAAAGGATAATAGATTTAGATATATTTTTCAAATGATCATAGATCATAGAATTTTTAATCATTGATTTAAAGATAAAAGTGACCTTAAAAGTAATGTAGTCCAATTGTCTCATTTTATATAGGCCAATTCAACTTTACTACATACAGATGAGGAAACTGAGGCCCCAAGATATTGAGTGATATGCCCAAGGTTAAACAGGTAGTACATAATAAAGCAAGGACTCTAACCTAGGTTCTCCCAAATTCAGTATACCTTAGCCTTGCTGCTGCTAAAGGATTCTAGAGATCCCATTCCTCCCTAGTTTGGAAAGAGTGTTAGAAACACACTTGAACAATTTGGGGGAAAATGGGGTTGGTGTGAAACAGATATACAAAGCTTTTATTCTCAAAAGTGGCTCCTCTTGCATCAGATCAGGAATTTGCTAAGTTATCTGATTGTTTCATCTGTTATATCTCTTCTATCTTTGTTTTTATAGAAATACCTCAGAGGTGGTTGTATAGTGCAAAGAACACTGAAGCACCAAAGAACCCTTTCTCTTGGCTTCACTTCCTCATAAAATGAGAGGTCTGGATGAGATGGTTTCTGAAGTTTCTTCCAGCTTTTAAATTCCATGTTCTTTGTGTTCCTAATAATCTAAGACAGCCAGATCTAAAAAGCAGTCATGTGCACTTTTATAATAGGAGTGGCTTAAAAGTGCACAATTACATTGAGGAGTTTTTAAAAGGAAGTAGTTTATCAACATTTACCGAACCTTCTCTCTGTACTAACTCTGCATTCCCAGGCACTTCCTTTGAGGAGCTTACCTTGTTGGGTGGAGTGAGATTCAATATCTAGAAATGAAAACTATCTACAAATATTTACAATTTAACATGTAAATTATTATATTCCAGAGGCAAATTTCAGGTTTCTGCTGTAGAGGATTAATATTCCAGGTCCTAAAACTTCCCTTGATGTGACATGAAGCAAAGTAATGTTATTACTATGATAATCATATAGTACCTAACCTTTCTTTCAGATTTTGAATAAAAATTTTCTGCATTCCCACTCAATTCCTCCTCCACAGATCTCACATATAAATTATGAATCTGTATTTGTTGCTTATTATGGTTGATACATAGCCATTTTATATCTGCTTAGATCCTGATAAATTCCAAATTTTCACATTTCAGGCTTTCAAAAGATTCCCATTGCTACACAAATAAATGAGAAGTTAAAAAGACTCTTAGTATAG
This sequence comes from Petaurus breviceps papuanus, assembly GCF_028583685.1. NCBI lineage: Eukaryota > Metazoa > Chordata > Mammalia > Diprotodontia > Petauridae > Petaurus > Petaurus breviceps. Next base: position 79,229,313 of record NW_027186296.1, on the reverse strand, counting down.
GCTCATATCAATTAAAATATTTTTACATGCTAATAAATTGATTATATAAAATTATATATGTCAAGTTCTAAATAGCCCTGTATAAATGGGAACCACTTTTATTATTAATGATTATCACTGTTATCTTCATCATCATTATTTCATGAATTTCTCTTCATTTTCCAAAATTTTCAAACTTTATAGAGTTTGGTCTAAATATCCAGCAATTTTTCCTCTTAATAATAAAAATAATAATTGTTATTATTATTGTTATTCTAACTGAAATTTACATAGCATTCTAAGGTTTACAACATAGTTCACAAACATCTCATTTACTATTTGACAAGATATTTGTTCTAGCAATAAACATACTAAAATTATAGATAACATAGAAATATTAGCATGACCCCTATGCAAAGATGACATGCAATTAACAAAGTATTTCATATTATTTTGATGAGGCAGTGGCACAGTAGAACAAACCTGGATTTGGAGTCTAGAAGACCTGAATGCAAATGTCCACACCTTCTGTGTGATACTGACCAAGACATTTCATCTCTCTCCATTTCCTCATTTATTACATTTTGAAGTTGGATTAGATGAACCCTCAGGTCATTTTCAACTCTAAATCTATGATGCTATCAAACCAAAAAGAGAGCCCTGTGGAATGTTAGTGTAGCAAAGTCCATTTACTTTACCTTGGAGCATGCTCAGAGTCAACATTTATGGTTCAAGACAACCATATAGAAACAGGTAACTTAGCAAATCCCTGATGTTGTGCAAGAATGGCCAGATCTAATGTTTTGTTGGTGGAGTTGTGAACTGATTCTGGAGAACAATTTGGAACTATGCCCAAAGGGCTATAAAACTGTGCATACCCTTTGATCCAGCAATACCAGTACTAGGTCTATATCCCAAAGAGATCATTAAAAAGGGGAAAAGAGGGTGGCTAGGTGGCGCAGTGAATAGAGCACCAGCCCTGGAGTCAGGAGGACCTGAGTTTAAATCTGGCCTCCAGACACTTGTTACAAAAACTAGCCATGTGACCTTGGGCAAGTCACTTAACCCCAATTGCCCTAAAAAGGGGGGGGAGACCCACATGTACATATTTGTAGCAGTTCTTTTTGTGGTGACAAAGAATTGGAAATTGAGGGGATATCCATCAGTTGGGAAATGACTAAACAAGTTGTGGTATATGAATGTAATGAGATACTATTGTTCCATAAGAAATGATAAGCAGTTGGATTTCAGAAAAACCTGGAAAGACAAGAACTACTGCTGAGTGAAGTGGGCAGAACCAGGAGAACACTGTACATAGCAACAACAAAACTGTGCAGCGACCAACTTGGATAGACTTAGTTCTTCTCAGCAATGCAATGATTTAAGGCAATTCCAAAAGACCATGATGGAAAACGCTATCCACACCCAGAGAAAGAACTATGGAGTCTGAATGCAGAGCAAAGCACACTATTTTCTCTTTTTCTTTCTCATGGTTTTCCCTCTTGTTCTGATTTTTCTTTCACAACATGACTAATGTGGAAATATATTTAATAAGACTGTATATGTACAGACTATATCAGATTGCATGCTGTCTTGGAGTAGGGAGGGGAAGAAGGAGAAAAGAATTTAGAACTCAAAATTTTACAAAACTGAATGCTAAAAACTATAGCTAAATAAATAAATACATCCTAAAAAAAAGTGTCCAGTTCTGAGAATAAAAGCTTTGTATCTCTGTTTCACTCAAAACCTTCTCAATCCCATTCCCCCCAAATTGTTCAAGTGTATTTCTAACACTCTTCCAAACGAGGGAGGAATGGGATTTCTGGAACCCTTTATTCTATGGCAGTGAATAGCAGCAGCAAAGCTAAAGTGTACTAGATTTAAGAGAACCTAGGTTAGAATCCTGGCTTCATCACATACTACCTATATGACCTTGGGTATATCACTCAATATCTTTGGGCCTCAGTTTCCTCATCTACATGTGGCAACGTTGAATTGCCCAAATAAAATGAGAGAATTAGACTAGAATACTTTTAAGATCACTTTACCTCTAAATCAATGATAAAATCTTCTAGCCATATAGTAGAACAGAACGAAAAGGATTTGTGTGTTAGAATAATGTGGTAAGCCCTGAGTGTTTCCTTGGTTGTCCCCCTGCCCATTACAACAACAGGTGAACAGGGACACTGTCAGTTAAAAGAACAAATAAGCTTCCAGTTCCTTCTTTTGCCTTTGATTCTCCCACATGGCAAGAAAGGTACTCTTTGCCTTGGCACTCCCATGAAGGGAGGCGTGGGAAGATGAGTTACTGCAGCTGCTCCCATGTGGTAGGTAAGTTTGCTCCTGGGTCCCTGCCAGTCTTTTCCACTTTATGTTTCCTTTTCTGAATAGGTGACTGAAACCAAGTCTTTGAAGTGTAGCACTGTGGCCACTTATAAGAGAACTGGACTATGACTGGCCATTTTACCAGCTAGGGTTGTTTGGACAGTTCTGAACCGAGACAAAATGTAAAATGCCTAATTAACAGTCCTGCAAACTGCTTTATGTTTTCATGAAATTTAAGATCAGTGGTCCAGAAGATTATAACATTAGTTAAAAGTTAAGTTATTGAATCCTGTTCTGTTAATGTGCACTTGTGAGTGTCCTGTGTTTAATATTTCTTTTATGTGTAAGAATAAATTACTTGTCCTACATCTGACTCATATTCTATACCTCTTTTATTGACATCTTCCTAAGAGGCCCTAGATATGAACCATAAGTAAAAATCATCATTGAGGAGATACTTTGAGTTATTGAATGTGAGAAAAGGGATTCCTGTTTCATCAGAGTCAGTCTCTCCTAGGACTCAATTTGGTTAAGCCACCCACATGACCAGAGTACAAGGGGTCCCTTGCATGGTGCAGGGAGTGCTACATTACCCCAGCTCCTGTGGGCCCTGCAATAATCCCTTAAAGTTAGATTTGGAACCATAACTGTTTCTTGTGTGTGTGTGTGTGTGTTGATATGCACAATAGGAAGTCATTTTTTTTTTAAAAACAACTTTAAAAAAATACATTTCAAAATAATTTCATAAGTTCCAACTCACCTTCACATGTTTTTATTGTTAGATTTTCATGGGAATTTGTTATGGGAAGTAATTCCAAATGAATTATCTGTAGCATCTACTTATGTTCTCTTAGTTTGAATATTACTGGAAGGAAATAAAGGATCATGTTGGTAAGAAAGAATAGTATTGATGAAAAGTGTGATTAAATAGGATTTCAATCAATATCCAAATATATATTACAATGTAAAATGACAACAAGCCCTTATTTTAGAAATAAACTATTCTGGGACTATACTTCATTTGGAAGTAAACTTCCAATGTAGTTAAATTAATTTTAATAGTTGATAAAAATTAATGCTACCTCAATGGTTTCTTAAGAAATAAAGTCCTTTTCTATCTTGGCTCCATGTACATTCCTTGGACTTCTAGTCAAAATCATGCTATCTTCACAGCTACTTCTATCACTACATAATTGGGTATTATTTCTTTTTTTAACTAGGAATTCTGATTTTCTATATTGCTTCTCATTAGCCTGTGGTATTGGCTAATCCAGATACAGTGGCCCTGTCTCCCACCCCCAATAAACTTTACATCTGCCATCTTGGCTATTCTCTTTTGTCTGCCTTAGTTCTTCTATTCTCTTCCATTTATCTTGGTTCTTCTTGTAGACTCTATCCCTACCTCTTCTAGTTTTCTTTTTTCCCCTAATACTCAATCAGTTGGTCTAGATGAAGTTTCTTTCCTCCCTACCCAATCTAGGTTATCTCCCTTTATAATATTTCCATCAAAGGAGTAACAATTCAAATTTCCATTTTAAAAGCAAGCCAACTTTTTTCTACTAGGAAATTTAATACACTCAAGAACCCACAATTAAACCTTTGCATAGCTTCCCATGCCCCTAGTATCATGCAGTTTATTCTTTGTAAATGGCAATCTTTTATCGTGGAGAGCCTAAAATAATTTATTAAGTTACAATTCACATATGTTTTTGTTATTAGATTTTTCATGAGAATTGTTTTGGAAAGTAATTCCAAATGAATTATCTGTAGCATCTATTTGCATTGTCTTAGTAGGAATACTACCAGATAGGAATTAAGGATGATGTTGCTAAGCAAGAACAATATTGGTGAAAATGGTGTGAGGAGATAAAAAATATTTACAGGGCCCACGGTATTTTTAGTTTAACTCAATACAACACTACTTTAACCCATCACTGCTTTTGAGGAAATCTATATGTACTATCTTTTGAGTAATACTAAGGTTTGATTTCAAATATTCATTTCAATTGCCTTTTCCAATAATTATAATCAATGTTTAAAAATGTTTAAATTCCTAGAATTATATAATCTTAGATGAGTAATAATAGCTTTAATATTCACAAAGCACTTTATAAATATACACATATATAGCACTTTACAAATATGCACATATATATTATTTGATCCTCACAATCATCATATGAGATGCTATCATTATCCTCATTTTACAGAAGAAGAAATTGAGATTAAGGGAAACTAAGTGACTTGCCCAGGTTCACATAGCTATTAAATGTATGAGGACAGATTTCACCACATCTTCCTAACTTCAAGGCCGGTGCTCTATCTCACCTACCACACTAGTTCAACTCCCTACCCAAAACATGAAATTCTCTACAAACAAGTTCTTATCCTGAGATCCATGAACTTGTCTTTTAAAAAAAATCTGATAACTGTATTTCTTTTTTTTTTTAAGAAATTGGGGTTAAGTAACTTGCTCAAGGTTACACAGCCAGTTATTTTTGTGTGGGTGTTAAGTATCTTAGGCTGGAATCGATTCTGGGTCTCCCGACTCCAGGACCAGCACTCTTACTCACTGCGCTACCTGGCCACCCCACATAACTGTATTTCAGCATGTTTCCTTAATAATTTTATATATTTTGCTTTATACATTTAAAAACTTTTTTTCTGAGAAGGGGCCCATAGGCATCTCCCAATTGCCAAAGGAATCCATAACAGATAAAAAAAAGACAAAAGGATAAGAACATTTACAAGTATACAACATCCCTTGGGAGGCTGTAATTAGACCTCCAGTAATGGGAAACTATCTGTAATCAAAGCAAAAAGATCAGAAACTTTCCTAATTGGTGTAGCCCATGTCTCAGCTGAGAAAAAATGGACAATGTTCAGTCCTTTTAGTTGTTGTTGTTTAGTCGTGTCTGACTGTCAGTGACCCTATTTGGGGTTTCCTTGGCAAAGATACTGGAATGGTTTACCATTTCCTTCTCTAGCTCAATTTACAGATGTGGAGCTGAGGTAAACAGGTTTAAGTGACTTGCCCAGGGTCACATAGCTACTAAGTGTCTGAGGACAGATTTGAACTCACTAAGATAAGTCTTCTTACTGACTCCAGGCCCAGCATTCTATCCGCTTTGCCACCTAGCTGCCAATCCTAAAAATAAGTCATTTTTAATAATGACATAAAAAATAACTTCACAATTCACATCTCACTTGGGTAAGTATGGCAATATCTGAATTGCCTTGCTTCTGGGGTATTCAAGGCAGCAAACATGATACCAATAGTTTAAATAAGTCTGTTACAAGATCATAAATGGGACTTAGATTAGAGTCCCTTAGAAAGGAACAAACAACATCTGTTGAGAAATACCTGCAAGGTAGGTGGGATTGGAACCTCTTCCCAAACTTAATCTTCATCTGTCATCTTGGACCAGAAATTCCAGTGTCAGTCTGCTACTGGCATTTCTGCCTCATTCTAGCTTAGGAGCCCCATTCAGTTTAGTTAAGGCAGCATGCATCTATCCTCTCAGAAAAACTTTTCTCCTTTGTCTTTTCTTGTGGTTCTTTTTTTCTCCCTATCCTCTCTATACCCTCCCAATCCCCTTTCTGCCACATAATTTTTCCCCTACACTGGAGGGAAAATATAGGGTTTCCCTAACACTATCCTGACTTCTATATTGCTAACTTTGTAAAATGCAAATTAAAGAGAAAATTTTATCATTTTGTGTACCTCCTTGGGTGCCTTTGATTGTATTTACAACTATGATCAACTTTGAAACTTAGATTTTCTAGAACATCTCTTCTTAACCCCTCACAGTCTGGCTTCTGACCTTATCATTCCACCAGAACTGTTTTCATCAAAGTTACCAATGATCACTAAGTTGCCAAATCCAATGGTCTTTCCTCAGTCCTTATTCTCTGACTTCCCTGCAGTCTTGGACACTATTGATCGTCCTCTCACCTTTGACCTTCTCTGTAGGTTTTTGGGATGCCACTCAGTAACCATCTCTATGCCAATGAGTCTTAGAGCTGCCTATTTTGCCCCAGCCTCTCTGCTAATCTCCAGTTTGCATTTCCAACTGCCTTTCAAACATCTCAAATTGGATGTCTAGTAGACATCTTAAACTTAACATGTCCAAAACAGAATTCATTCTCTTTCCCTCTAAATCCTCCCCACTGTCCTACCTTCCCTAGTACTGTGGAAGGCAACAGCATCTGCCCAGTCCCTTAGGCTTGCAATCTAGGAGTCATCCTCAACTTCTCATTACCTCTCACCCCACCTCCATATCTGATCTGTTGCCAAGGTCCATCAATTTCACCTTTGCAGCATCTCTAGAATATACTCTCCTTTTTCTTTCTTTTTTTCTTTTTTGGAGGGGGGAAGGCAAGGCAATTGGGGTTAAGTGATTTGCCCAAGGTCACACAGCTAGTGTGTCCAGTATCTGAGGCTAGATTTGAACTCAGGTCCTCATGACCACAGGGCCAGTGCTTTATTCACTGCACTGCCTAGCTGTCTCTAGAATATACTCTCTTCTCTCCTCTGACACTGTCACTTCTTTAGTATAGGTCCTTCTCAATTCAAACCTGAACGATTGCAATAGTCTACTGGTTGGTCTGCCTGTCTCAAGTATCTCCCAACTCCAGTTCATCCTCCATTTAGTGAGTTTCCTAAAGTTTCCCACTCAATAAACTCCAATGGCTCCCTATCTCTTCAAGGATCAAACACAAAATCCTCTTTTTGGAATTCAAAACCCTTCATAGCCTAGCCCCCTCCTACCTTTCCAGCCTTCTTATACCTTACTCCTCACCACACATGTAATTTTTGATCCAGTGACTCTGACCTCCTAACAAGACCCTCCATCTCTGGGAATTTTCTCTGATTGTCCCACATTTCTAGAAATGCTCTCCCTCCTCAACTCTGCCTATTAGCTTCCATTGCTTTCCTTAAGTTCCAACTAAAATCCTTTCTTCTACAAGAAACCTTTCCCAATGGCTAATTCTAGTATCTTCTATTGCTTAATTATTTCCTATTTATCTTGTATGTAGTTTGTTTGTACATAATTTGTTTGCTTTTTTCCCCCTTTAGATCGTGAGTTCCTTGGGGGCAGGCATTGTCTTTTGCCTCTTTTTGTATCCCTAGTGCTTAGCACAGGACCCGGCATACAGTAGACATTTAATGCATGTTTATTGGCTGACTTCTGATTCCTATGGAAACAGATGCTACAAAATGTCCTCACCTAAATCCTAATTTGTTCCTAAATTGTAACTGAACTTTCTCTCTCTCACTTAGGGGATTATTCCATTTGGTTTTACAACTGTGCCTTTAACTTCTTCCCTCCTTTACATAAAGACAAGGATTAGGAATATATTAAGGGATAAAGGTTGTTTCAAAGCCAAGTACTACTGTTAGCCAACATCAGAACTAACACTTCAAAACAAATAAATTTGCAAGCACTAGTTTTCTTTCGGAGGGCTTCGACTTTCTCTCCCCCTCAAGGCACATGATTTATTTTCCCAAAGGGACATTATGTTCTATTGTGTTTTGAAGGCATCCAGATTCTCCAGATAAACTAATTTGTGATGTGGTACACTCTTATAAACTAGGCCAACTGAATTATTTTCAAATTACTCACTCCTTTTATTAGAGCTGGCAAGACAAGCTAGTTCAATTGTTAATATAAAAGTGCTATGAGGTGATGTGCTTCTTCAACTTCAATAAAACATCATTTTAATTTAAGAATGGGGGGGGGGACTTTAATGTAGCCAAACCATGGGAACAATGTTATATTGCAAAAAAGAAAAATGGTATTACCCCTTAATTCCTACAGCATGTATTTTATTAGATATATATGTATATGTATAGTGAACCCTCCCACCAATAAAGGGTGGTGGAAACAGATCTGTTTTGATAAAAGAAATGGAACAGTGACATATCTAATAAGGAAGACAGTATCTTTTATCATTTCACTTTATTATTTGGTTCAGTGAGCACTTGTCCTCCCAGGGAACTAGTAATTAATTGATATTGATAGGATCTTTGAATGTGAAAAGTATCCTGAGACATATGAGACAAAGGTCAAATGTCAATATTGATTCTTGCATAGTACCTTTAAAAGCACTAGCTGAGAAATTTTACTGATTTAAATATTATTATTTAAATGTGATAGTTTGACTTTTGTGACATTTCCCTGGAAAAATCCACAAAGTTTAATTGAATAGGTGTTCCTATATGACTCTTTTGTGTAGGCATATATGAGTGGATCTTTCCCCCTTTTTTAATATATATCAAAAGCTAAGTGGCTCAAAGACCTTTTTTAAGAGAAAAATTTTCTTGGATCTGTACATCTCTATGAAAGAGAGAAAAAATTTTGGCGGGGTTCAGACCTGAAACTTTATTAACATAGGGGAGTTCCTGGGAGGAAACTCTAGCCATTCATATAAGCAACTGTGCTACAACTTATAGTCTTAGAAAGTTGCCCAGGGTCACACTGTCACTATATGTCCTAGGGAGGAAATGATAGTTATTAAAAATCCTCACAAATGAAGAAAAGATGATTTACTTACAGTAATAAGAAGAGAGTATTGTCTTGAGTTTCTAGCACTTCAAACTCTAGGTTATGTTGCCTCAAGGGAAAATAGAATTACACAGCTCAAGTTCTAAGTATATGTGCCTCAATTTATATATTGATAAAATTTTATTTGCAGAATGTTGCTAAGAATTATTTTTTAATATGATTATTTACCAGGTTATTTGTGGCAAAAATTTATATCATTATATATCAAAGTTAAGCAAGGTAGTCCTGCATTTACATTTTTATAATTTTCCAAAAACTTTAAATATCCTCATTTTGCTTTCTCAAATTTCAAGAACATTTCACTCTCATATTGATAGTTAAATAGACATATAACCTTCACCTTAGTATTGACATTTCATAAAAGCATTTAATGAATTTTAAAAGTGGGTCTCTGGAGACTATAAAAAAATACTTCAAGCTGTAAAGTCACATTAACTCATTCTATTAATCTATTTTGCCAAGAAATGTTTAAGAATACTTTTTTTTTTTGCTAACCCCTAATCATAAGGGCAGCTAGTTGGTACAGTGGATAGGATGCCAGGCCTGGAGTCAGGAAGACCTGAGTTCAAATCCAGCATCAGACAATAGCTATGTGCCTCTAGGCAAGTCAATTAACCCTGTTTGCCTCAGTTTCCTCATCTATAAAATGAGCTGGAGAAGGAAATGGCAAACCACTCCAGTATCTTTGCCAAGAAAACCCCAAATGGTGTCGCAAACAGTTGGAACAGGGCTAAAAATGACTAAACAACAACAACAAACCATAATCATAAAGATATCATCATATATCATCAGCATCAATTGCAAAGCTTTTGAAGGGAGCTTGTTTCTTATAGCAATTAATTCTAATTTTTTAAAATGAGACATGAGCAAATATCAGTGAATCTAACTCTGGATGAATAGCCATGAATTTGTCAAACAGATAATAATGAAAAAATCAACAAATAATATTGCAATAAATATTACTTCTATCATATCTCTACCCCCCCTTGTCAGCTCTAAAGATAAAGGACCAATTCTTACAATTAAAAGTCAAATTCTATAACTAAATTACATCAAAGACATTGTCAAATCTCAACTATTTAGCCTGGAATCAAGACCCTTCACAATCTGGTCCCAATCTACTTTTCTCCCTGTGTACCATGATCAACCCTTTCTTCTAGTCACACTAGTCTGCAAACCTTGATTTTGCATTCCTATAAGTAACTGAGATTTTTGTTTGTTTTTTTCCTAGTGGGTATACTGGAGAGGAGGAGTTATTTTCCCAATGGTACAAGTAGAGATGCTACAGTCAGGGTTAGGCTTTTAACTGTCTTAAAGTGGTTATACCCCACTCACAAAGGTAGAATGTTCGGAGCTTACACAGCTGTGGAAAACAGTGGAATAGGGAATATTGGGTTGTAACAGGTGAAGGGTAGACATGGCTGTGTTAGCAACAAGCCCAAATCAGCTACTTCAGGGGAAGTCAGATAGTATTCATCTTCCAACCCTTCAACTTGTTAATCACATTCCCCTTGAGTGAAAAGCCGAGCTGATGATTCAGAGGGTATAAAAAAAGCAAGCTACTCAGCTCTTGGGGTTCTTTTTCTTTCTGAATACAATGCATGTGAACTGCTTTAAAATGGTCCTAAGAGCCAGGTAGTTATCTTGGCTTTCATTTGACTCCATGTGGCCAGAATAAATGGCCACCTCCGCCTCTTTTGGTTTTCTTCTTTCCTGATCTTGGGTAAATGAATATCCCATTGTTTATGTGTCTAGTTTAGACCAATTATGACCTTGTTAGTTTTGAAAGTTCTGTTTCCTCAACTTTTCACTGGAGTGATTATAATTACACATTTCACTTTTTTCTTTCAGTATAGTCACTATTCATATTCATTTCCTGGTTCTGCTTACTTTTACTCTGTGTCAATTCATATGTCTTACCATGTGTAATGTTAATGGGATCTAAGATCTTCCCTGCTCATTAATAGGCCTCACTTGGAGCCCATTAAGGGAAACTTGCTTGTAGGAAGGCTTTTGCATCTTTTGCTAATTTCTAATAAGGCACTGAGTCAAGAAGGTTGTGATGCCTTCTGGCTCTGAGAAGTGTAAGTATACTCTGTGCTGGTATTTTGCTTTGCGAGCTTGCTTATGAGAAAGAACTTGTGATTCCCTGGTCGAGATTCTGAGTGGCTGTATGTTCAGAGCTCAACTGCTCAAATGTAAAAAGGCTCTCTCCATCCAGGGACATATGTAAAGTGTATAGTTGATTCAGGCAGTCAGAACCCTGTCTGTTGGTCTTTATTTTTCTGCTTATATTTTTTGTTTTTATTTTCTGTGAAGTTCAGGGTGCTGACTTTTCCCCTGAACTAGTGAATGTATTTTAAAAAAAAGATTACTGAACCCTTAAATAGCTATCTTTCCTAGTAAAGCAGATCTAAGAACCTGTGCTAGCAGCTATCCTGGGTATGCCAGTGTGGTTGCCACTATACCATGCTTTTCTGAAGTCATCATATTATTGTTTCTTATGGGGTAAATATATAATATACACACATATATAATACATATATGTATATATTTAATAATTACATTGTTCCATTATTAATGGCTTCCATGCCTTTGCCCATGCTATTCCCCTTGTCTGTAATTCTTTCTTTGCCTCCTCTCCATTGAAATACTATTCTTCAAGTATCAATCCAATTCCCAGCTCCTCCATACAGTTACTGCTCATCCTAGAAAGAACCGGCTTCTCCCTATTCAGAACAACTATAGTACTTACTAATACATAAGATTATATATGTAAAGCACTTTGCAATCCTTCAAACGCTGCATCAATGTGAAATATTATTATTACTCTACCCTTCCTATGACATTTATATTACCTTTCCTTATAGTTTTGTGCATACCTCCCCACTAGGCTATAAAGGAAATTGTCCCCCATCGTGCTTGCATAGTACTTTGCAGACAGCAGTTACTTAATAAATATTTGTTGATTGAGTGAATAAATAAAATTTGGCAAATGGTTTCCCAGGAAAAAGAGGTCTTTAAGAATAGGAAACATTCAAAAGCAAAGTAGAAATCAGACCTGAGGAAGAATATTGCTTGCATCACATTCTAAGCTATTAGATATCTAGAAATCAATGGTTATATAATCACCCCCAAAACCTTCTATGCTATTTTCTTCAGGTAAAAACCAGAGATACATGATAACAGGGATATAAGTTTAGTTTCTGGGCCCAATTTTTTTAAAAAAGGGGGAAAAAAACTCTGAATTTTGTTAATTGCATAGTAGATGACTTTCCATTAAAGGACTCCCTACTTTCTTGGGGCCCCTTATAATTTAGAGGCTGCATGGACAGTATATTTAGCAACTTAACAGAATGTTAAGTTGATACTCTTTTAACTCATCATTCTGTTAATACTCATTTCCTTCTAACTCCTCTCATACTCTAGTTCATGAGAACAATTTTATTGTTTTAGAAAAGGGCTAAGTCAAAAGCAGCAATGACTCTGCAACATACAGTATTTTGGTTGTTGGCCACATTTGTTCCTTGGGTCTGTTGGATAGATGTAATTTACCAAAAATTAATAATATATGTCTTTCATTGCAGTACTAGCTACTGAAACTTAATCTTTTATGATTGATTCCAAAGCCTGATTTTGGCAACTTTGCTGGCAGAGAAAAATAACATCTGAATATTTTTAAATGTTATGGAAACATTTTCTAAAAGCACAGCAGAGTAATTGCAAAGTTGGAGTATATCCATCATTCAATAGAAACAAAGAATTGGGAAAAATTCACATCAACACCAAACTTTTAATCAGATTCCTTAAAAAGAAAATAGGTACAGTTACGTATTGCCTTAGTGTGTGATGTTATATCTCTGGTGCATCAGTGTCATGGATCTTAATTTAGGTATTTAATTCCTGGTAGTTATACCTAATGGAACAAAAATGGGGGAGGGAGATATATAAAAGAATGTTTTAACATAAAGTTAGGTTGAAAATAACAAACATATATATGAGGAAAAAAATAGGTGTAAAGTATCAAATTACCCACATATAGATGAAAATGATTTTTTAAATGTACTGCTTATTTATTCTTAGGCATAAATTTAAAGAAAGTAAAATAATCCAATACTTTTCAAAATTTTACCTTGTGAAGGGATGATTCATTACAATTCACCATGAATCATAATGGTCTATGCTATGAAGATTTCTAAAATAAAGGCTTTTAATATATTTACTGAAACACCATGAACAGTTCTTAATTCTAACCAGCAATATGAAAACAAACCAGGGGTGGCTAGGTGGTACAGTGAATAGAGCACTGGCCCTGGAGTCAGGAGGACCTGAGTTCAAATCCATCCTCAGACACTTAATACTTACTAGCCATGTGACCTTGGGCAAGTCACTTAACCCCAATTGCCCTGCCTTTCCCTCTCCAAAAAGCAAAATAGTAATAATAATAATCTTGTAGGTTGAATTTTTATGAAGGAAAAATAAAAAATATACAAAGGCTTATTGCTTTTTAATTTAAAAGAAGTTTTTATGTTTTCAACTTATGGGGGGAAAAAACATGATAGACTATGTCAGTTTCAACACAGTGAATACTCTAGCAAATGTTTAATTTCAGAAAAGAACCTTAATTCCTAATTTGTCTCAAGCAATTGTCTCTACTTTTTAACAGAGAACAATGGGCAACTAGGGATTGGGTCCTATTGTTTTGAAGGAAAGGAGATTTCTTTTAAGAAATAACCAATTTTATTGTTATTAATTTTTAGAATGCTGATGATAATGTCATACTTTTATGCTTATCAGACTTTTTCATATAACTTATCTCATTTGATAACAACATCTCTCCTATCTTCTTCCTTCTCTCCCCTGACACTGCCACCACCCTGGTGCAGACCCTCATCACCTTATGCCTAGACTATTGCAATAGTCTGCTAGCTGGTCTACCTGTCTCAAGTCTTTCCCCATTTCAATCTATCATTCATTCAGCTATCAAAATTATCTTCTTAAAGTATAGGTCTGACTATGTTACTTCCCTGCTGAATAAACTCCCTATTTTTTTTACCTCCAGGAACAAATATAAAATCCTCTATTTGGTTTTTAAAGCCCTTTATAACCTGGCCTCTTCCTGCTTTTCCAGTGTAGCGATATCTTACTCCCTTCCCTACATTCCATAACTTAGTGACTGTGATCTCCTTGTGTGTTCTTCACCTACAATACTCCAGTTCCAAACTGAGCATTTTCATATGATGACCCCAGGCCTGAAGTTTCTCCCCTCCTTACCTCTGCTTCCTGGCTTCATTTAAGTCTCAAGTTAAATCCCACCTTCTGCAAGAAGTCTTTACTATATTCTTTGATGTTAGTGTCTTCTCTCTGCTATTATCGTTTAATTTATCCTGGCTATATCTTGTTTGTGCATAGTCTCCCCAATCAGACTGTGAGTTCCTTCAGGGTAAAGATGGGTTTTCTGCCTTTGTATCCCCAGTGCTTAGCACATAACATGTGCTTAATAAATGCCAGTTGATTTGACTTGATTCTAATGATGACCCTATGAGATAACCAGGGCAGTAGTAACACAAATTTATTTATGAGGAAAAATCAGTCTCAGACAGATTTTGATTTGTCCAAGGTCACACTGCTAACAGGTTGCAGAGCCCAAGACCTCAGACTCCTTCCTTGTCTAGTGTTCATTAAATCATTCTTCACTCTTCCTCCAGAAGTAAATAGAATTCAGGTACCATATTCAAATTAATGACCTTTATCCATTGTGATAATTATTGGTACTTCCATTAAATTCAATTGAATAAACATTACGTGTATTACAATGTGGAAAGCACTGTACTAGGTTCTGGAGATACAAAGTTGAAAAATGACAGTCCCTGTCTTTGTAGAGTCTGTAGTCAAACAAGCTACAACTTAAGTGTGATGAAGTAGAATGTGGTGGGGGGAGGATAAAAATCTCTTGGAAAGTTTTGAAGAAAAAGAGATCACTTATAAATAGGGGCATCCAGGAAGGTTTCGTGAAGGAGTTGGCAACTGAGCTGGATTTTATGGAAAGAAAAGTATTTCAATGGGCAGAGATGGGGAGAGTGTGCATTCTTGGAATGGAAGACTATTTATATGAATGAATGAAAAAATGAGGTAAAAAAGCATTTAAGGACATTATGCTAAGCGTTGGAGTGACAAAGAGAAAAGTGATATAATTCCTGCATTCAGAGTTTACATACTATTTGGGGAGAAAACACTTAGAGAAGTTTCAGCTTTGAGTCAGAGGAAAAGATCCCATTGTCCACAGCAATATATCTTTAATGTCATTTTTACTGATAAAATAAATATCTGTTTCTGATGTAGAAACATTTGACAATGCCAAGGACTTCAGTGGTGAGAAAGTAAGACAAGATAGGAAAGTGTTAGTAATTCGATTTGACTGGAACATAGAATGTGTGAAAGGGTGTGCTGTGAAATTAAGTCCGGAAAGGTAAAGTTGAATTTGATTCTGGGGGTCCTTAAATGGCAGGCTGAGAAGTTTACATTTTAACATATATGCAATAAGTAGCAACTGTAGTTCTTGAGCAGAAGTGACATGATCATAGAATCATATACCCTCAGATTTGGAAGGGACTTGTATGGATCTATTTTGATCCCTACTGGGCATATATCCTTTCTACAACAACCATGGAAGTTATTATCTAACCTCTGCTTGAAAAATCTCTTATGACAAGGAATTAATATAGACCTTTCTAAGGAAGTTTTTCTTTATGTTAAACCAAAATCTAACTGTCTATAACCTTTACCCCCATTAGTCTTGTTCTTCCCTCTGGAGCCAAGCAAAATAAATATAATTCCATTTCTACATGAGAGTCCTTAAAATATCTGAATATAGTTCTCATGTACCCTCCTAAGTTTTCTCCAAGTTTCCTATCCCTAAGTCCTGACATTTATCCTCATATATGGCATGGTTTTGATTCCTCTCACCATTCAAGTCACCCTCTTTTAGAAGCTGGAAAACAGTGATGCAGTAGAAAGACTGACACTTGGAATGCTAAACTTGAAGTAAAAAAAACTCTGTTTGAAACCTAACTCTGCCACTGTGACCTTAGGTAAGCTATTTAACTTACTCTGGTCCTGCTTCTACCATGTTTCCCCGATAATAAGACACTGTCTTATTATTTTTTTGGAAAGAAAAACACCAGAGGGCTTATTTTCAGGGGAGGGCTTATGTTGTCCTGCCTCAGCTCTCCTCCGCGGCACTGCTCTCAATGGCGCCAGCAAGCAAATCACTGGGGAAGAACAGGATGACGCACTCACTGCTGCAGCTCTGATTGGATGCAGCTCGGAGTGCGGTGTGCATTTCAGGGGGGAGGGGACGGGGGACGGTGCATACAGAGGGTACCATAATGTAGCGTGTAGCGCAGGAGATCACCTTCACTACAGTAGCAATCTCAATAGGGCTTATTTTCGGGGGAGGGCTTATTTTAGAGGAATCTTACACAGTAAGGGAAGGGCTTATTTTCGGGATAGGTCTTATTATCGGGGAAACACGGTATATCTGTCAAATAAGAGGCTTGGACTAAACTACCAAGATACCTTCCAGCTCTTTATCTATGATCCTGTGATTTTGCTTGTCATTATTCTTTCTGGCACATAGTAGGTGTCTAACAAAAGTTTGTTGGTTTGACTCTGTTGTGTCCAAATGTAAAACCCAAAATAGTACAATAAGATTTTGATTCTAGACTTTACATTTCTATTACTGCAGCATCAGATTGCCCTACATATGCAATTTAATGGTATTGGCAACTGTATGGATGATTGATTCAAGATGAGAGAGGAGGCAGAAAAATTAATTAGGAGCTTCTCTCATATTAGTCTAGGTGAGAGGTTCTGAGATTCTGAATCAAAGTGGTACCAGTGTCAGTATAGAGAAGGAGGCAAATAGGAGATTTATTGTGAAGGTAGATTTGACTTGAATTGGCTGTGCTCTTACCAATTATTAGTACCATTAACAAGAAAGTTGAGAATGGGGCAGGTTTGTTGTAAGATGACCTCAGTTTGGGGTATGTTGACTTTAAGATACCACTGCAACGTCTAGATACAAAGATTCAGCAGAGAGATGGAGATCATAGAATAATGGAACTAGAACTCCAAGGGACCTTAAGAAGTCATTTAGTTCTCCCTGTTCATTTTGCAAATGAGGAAACTGAGGCAAATAGAGGTTAAGGGACTTGCCCAAGATTACATAGGTAGAAAATGCCAGAGGTGGAATTTTAATCCAGGTTGTCTGACTCAAGACTAATTTGGAAGTAGTCCACATAGTGGACGAGCAGAAGTGAAATGATTGATAATTGAAACTAGGGTAAATGAAAGAAATTCCTATGGGATAAAGCAAAAAGAGAGAAAAGAAAAGGTAGAGGACAAAGTTTTGGAGAACATACATTCTTAATATATCGGAAATGGGAAAAGGAGGATGAATTGGCAAAGAAGCCAAAAAGAAGTAGTAAGACAGGTAGGATACAGAATGATGGCTTTCAGGGATGGCAGGCTCAGCATTTCATAATGGGTTTAACTCACAAGGATCTTGAAAACACATCCTGGCTACACAGGGAGAGAACTTAACCTTCAACAAAAAGACCAAATTTTTGTAGTCTGCCTGGGCTGTGAGTTCAGGAAATGTCCCAGAGCAAAACTCCACTAGATACTCCACCCTATCCACATTCAGCTTGTACAGACTTGCTTGGGAGGTGCTTAAGAAAAAAACTGATCTTTCTTAATACAGCCCTTTTAAATAAGAAGTTATTTGCTCCTCTTTGCTAACGGCAGAAGGAAAAAGAGAAAGTTCTGTGGAAAGGAGAACTGGATAGTCTAAACAGAAAACTATATTGTTGAAATGTTATACCTTTTTGTGAACTCAAGGCTAAAGCTATCAACACAGATGCATAGAACTAAGTGTTTGAATAGATCTAGTACCTTTTTTCAGCTCACCTATCATGCACAAATATATAATACTTCAATATTTCTATGAGGTTATTTTCTCCATCCCTGAAGATCATACATAACCCATTATTCTAACCTGTGTGATTCTTACCAATATTCTCCCACAGGTCCTCCGCAGAAGACATACTCAACATACTAAATCTTCCTCTACTTTCATTTTTAAAATAAGGATGGGGGTGGCTAGGTGGTGCAGTGAATAGAACACAGCCCTGGACTCAGAGGACCTGAGTTCAAATCCAACCTCAGACACTTAATACTTACTAGCTGTGTGATCTTGGGCAAGTCACTTAACCCCAATGGCCCTGCCTTCCCCCCCCTTCAAAAGTGAAAATTTTTTTAAAAGTTAAAAAAATTAAAATAAAAAAATAAAAGTAAGGATGGTTTCTTATAATTTGCTTATTTATTTTCTATCCAATCTAAATTTAAAGTATCCCCATGAAGGACATACATGTGCCTCTCCAGAGTTCATTGGAAAATATTTCCCAAACCTAATTCACCCTAACTTCTTCCTCTTGTACCCTTTGCTTCAGAATTTCACAATTCTTAGGTAGGTGTGGCTACTTTATATCAGTGAGACTATACTTTTAGTTCTATGTTTACCTATTCTGAGTTACTGTATAAATTATATTTATTTCTCTATTGAGTAATTCTTTATTTTCCCTTAATCATCTTGGATGCCCTCCCTGGAAAGCCTTCTAAATTTTCTCAGTCTTTAGAGACAAAATACCACAAATTCATCTCAGTGTAATGCATCTGCATCACTGGAGGGAAATTCCCTCATTAACCAATCAATCACACATGAATGAGATAACAGATATACACTGGAATATCCGATTTGAACTCAGGTCCTCCTGACTCCAGGGCCGGTGCTCTATTCACTACACCAGCTAGCTGCCCCAGGAGTTCACATTCTAATGGGGGAGACAATATCTACATGTAAGTATAGACAGAATATTTTTTTTAAGTATAAGATAGTTTTGGGTATCTGTGGGATCAGGAAAAATTTCATGTAGAATGGTGCCTGAAATGAGTCTTGGGAGAAGTAAGGTATTCCATGAGGTGGAAGTAAAGAGGGAGTAAATTCTAATATATGAAAGTATGGGAGATAGTATGCTGGATATGGTATCAGAGTCAGGAGTCCTGGGTGTGAATCCTGGCTCAGATAATTACTTTCTATATGATCATAAGCAAGTCACTTAATTACTCTGAGCCTCAGGTTTATCTTTTGTAACATGGAGTCATATTTCACACAACCTACCACTCAGTGCTATTGTGAAGGAAGTACACTATAGAAATGTGAGCTGTCACTCTTATTATTTAGCATATAAGCAAGAGAACAAGAGGAAAGTCCTCAGAATGTTGGGGTAGAATTTATGTGGGGAATTTTATAATAAGGCATGGATGAGAATCACCGGGGATAAGGAGGTATAAATGGGTTGTGATCTACATTACTGACAGGGATCCATAAATTGGGATCTTAGATCCAGCAGAGTAAGGGAATTCACTTAATCTAATGGGGGAGACAGAACTAGGCAATATGAAGCAATGAGAACACAATTCAATGCTACACTATGTGATGCTGACTGTAAACAAAAACAACAGGGGTCAACATGTGGTAGATGGGAAGGCCTCCTAGAAGTAGAACTTCAACTTTAAAAATCAACTAGCATTTGAAGATGCAGACATAGTAAGAGAGGGCATTCAGCATAAGGAGAAAGGTGCATCTGCATCTCTGTCCATCACTCCTGAGTCTGATTTCTGGGGTCATGCCAGCCCTTCAAAGATCTCAAGAGAGTTCTTGTATCCTTCTCTTCTCCAGGCTAAATATCCCTACTTCCTTCAATAGATGTTCATATGAAACAAACTCAAGGCCCTTCACTATCCTGGTTGCCTGATTTTTAATATTCTCTTATCAATGTCATTTCTTAACTGTGGTGGCCAGAACTGAATGTTAAGTAATGAAGAAACATTTACAACAACAGGAAAATGCAGGTTTTTCTTTGCCCATAACATGAAATACAGCCTCTTCCGCAAACTGAACTAGTTTTTGCTCTTCATTTTCTTTGACTTCAGTATGATCTTAAAAATTAAGAAAATTACCTTGTATATCTGGCATAAACCTGCCATTTAATAAGGTAGGGAGCTTCTCTTAAGGAAACCCCCTTAATCTGCAAGTATTCTGCAGTTGAGAGTTATTTGGGACTTGCCCAGGGTTACACAGCCAGTACATGTCAGAGTTGGATTTGAAACCAAGTTTTCCTGACTCTGAGGCTGTTCATATACCCACTATGTTGCCTCTGACCTTGTATATAGTATGTCCTTAACTAATAGGTGTTTATGGAATTTGATGCCAGTACCAAGGTCATTAAGATGCATCATCACTGTAAAGAGAAATTATTCAGGGCAAGCAATTTCTGTGCATGAAGCAGTTTTTCCTAACATGGAATTCTTCCAAATAGCCATCCAGTAATTCTGGAACACAAAGTTGGATTCAGTGCTGAATAACCATTTATTCATATCATATCATAAATATCATCTTCTTATAAAAATTCTGTTCTTAAAATTGCATTATACACAATCCTATCTGCCTTTTCTATAAAATTGAATTATACACAATCCTATCTTTTCTAAAGATGCATGTTGCTATAAATTTTGTGTCTAGAGAATAATTTTGCAAACATAAATAAATTAATATTTACTGTACTATATATAACACCAACTGTGGACAGTGGAGAAAAAATAGAGGAAAATACCTAGTAGAAGTTCATAGTCTAACAGAGAAAATAGAAGATACAACATATCTCATATAAGACAAACGTATACATAAAACTATGACCTTTGGCATCTGTTCACAATAGCTGTGAGGATGCTAAAGCATTTGGAGCTAAGTATTGAGCATAATTACAGATAGCTTTTTGGAGTTCTGAAAAATAGGGCAAGACAAAGATTGTCGGAGAATAACAGTCACTTCACCTAGTTGGGCCTGTTTCTTCATTTGAAAAATGAGGGAATTAAATTAGAAGTCCTCTCAATGTCCCTTCCAATTCTAAATTGATGCTCTAATGATACAAAAATACTTTTATAATATAAACTCTCCCTAACTAATCAAACTCCCTTGGTTGACTTCTTATCAAACTGATCTTTTTCACTCTCAAATGATAATATTTTCAGAAGGAATTCCACAAATCATATTTTCAGAAATTGCACTCTCTTCTTTCCCACAAATTTTATGTTCCTCTTAGGAATCTGATCTTTGGAGATATCCAAATTGCTCCTCTCTTCACAACATTTTTGTGAGCTCTATAAATATAGGCAAAGATAAAGTCATGTCTAGTTTAGTTTCTAGCCAGTACATTATTGTTGATAGGAAGATGACAGTCGTGTTGAGGGCTCACTGCTGCTATGTCCAATTTTCTTTATCTGCCAACCTTACCAAATTGACAGTTTTTCTGACTTTTATCAGATGGACAAGTATTTGTCCAAGTCTTTCGAGGCAGGGTCAAAATAGGGTTGCTTTCATTCACCCCTATAAGACTTCCTCTTCCCTTCCCCCACTCCCCACCTGCCCCCTGCAAGATATATAATATGCTGGGCCCAGTAAAAATGCTATTCAGTACAGATTTTTGGATAAAATATTAGGTATATTGGGCAGGTAGGTGGTGCAGTGTATAGAGCAACAGATATAGAGTTAGGAAGACCTGAATTCAAATCCAGCCTCAGACACTTACTAGCTATGGGACGCTGGGCAACTCAGTTAATCCTATTTGCCATAGTTTACTCATCTGTCAAATGAGCTGAAGAAGGAAATGGCAAATCACTCCAGTATCTTTGCCAAGAAAACCCCAAATTGGGATCATAAAGAGACATGACTGAAACAACTGAACAAAAAAATTAGGTATATTGCATAGGTATACAATACATAGTATTATATGCCAGTAATACCACAGACTGTTCAATTATCAGAAATTTTGGCTTTAAAAGGTAAAATTCAAACCCCAGAATACATCATCCACTTTCCCTGCCAAGAAATAGCTCCTTTTATAACATCTCCAGAATAAACTACAACCCATTTGTACTCTGCCCTCTTTATCTATGCAATATAACAAATTTCTGGATCCCCTTTTACCCAAACTAGTCTATTGGTTTGGAGTGGAATCATTCAGATAAAGTATTATACTTCACCATTCTCTCACTCTGAGCCTTGACTATAACCCCTTTTGAGTCTTTTGCTCTCAGTTCTAGAAGTGCTGCAAATTATCTTGGTTTGAACTATCCCTTACTCATTTCAGATAATCTGTTTCCTGATTAATGAGCAAACTCACTGGCACCCTTTT
Organism: Petaurus breviceps papuanus; assembly: GCF_028583685.1. Lineage (NCBI taxonomy): Eukaryota > Metazoa > Chordata > Mammalia > Diprotodontia > Petauridae > Petaurus > Petaurus breviceps. The sequence continues at coordinate 79,207,124 of NW_027186296.1, read as the reverse complement.
CAATGTTTATGGCAGACAAGATGACAAGGAATTAAAGGAACTAGTACTTTATTAACAATAACCCTGTCAGGTACGTAGGTAAAATATTATTTATCTCTTGCCCTCTCCCCCCATTTTACATGTGAGAATGTTAATGCTTAGAAATTAAATGACTTACTCATAGTCATTGCCAAGGAAATAAGAGACAGTGGCAGGACTCAAAACTAGGTCTTCTAGCTCCAAGTTGGATTTTTTTCCCCATTGTACTACAGAGCCTCCCAATCAGCCTTCAGATATTCTACATCTATGGTCTACTCCTTGTCTCCTATACTAATCCTAAAATTCATTATCCCTAGCTCAGTTTAATCTAGTACCTCTAGTACCTGGACATAAAACAGTGTATCCTAAACAAGGAAGCAAAGGATAATTATTTTATTTATCTTTATATTCCTGTGTTCTCCCCAACATCAAACACAAAGTATTACACATAATAAGTACTTAATAAATATTTGTTGAATGAACAAAAGAATAATGAAATTAAAATTTTGTCACCCTGACACCCATGAGCTTCCAAGGGCACTATCTTTTTCTAGTTTTTTACTTATATTTAGGATCATAGATTTAGTGCTAGAAGTATCTTAGAAGTCATATATAAATCCAATCCCATCTTTTAAAAAAAAATGAAGATATTGAGGCCCGGAGAGGTCAAGTGACTTTCCTTTGGTCACAATAAGTAGTAAGTGGCAAAGCAGTTGAACTGTCTTTCCACTGGACCACACTGTCTCTTGACCTATATGAATGTTTCCTTTACTAGATTCTCTTCTTTCATCCCTTAAGCACTATGTTCTTGCTATTTTTCTTCAAAAACAAAAGTCTTTTTTTATCTATATTTTGTTTTTACGTTTCCTCCAGAATCCTTCCCCTCTCACGCCCACAGAGTCACCACTTATAACAAAAAAAAAAAAAAAATTAAGAGTAGGAAGAGAAAAAATTCAGCAAAATCAATCAACATGTTGAAAAAACTCTGACATTATCTATGCAATTTTTCATACCTATGAACACCCACCTCTGGCAAGGAACAAGAGATTTTCTTCTATCTCTTCTTTGGAGCCAAGCTTTGTCTTTGTAATTACGCAACACTGAGTTAATACTGGTTGTGAGTTGTTGTCCTTTCCATTTACACTGTTGTAGTCACTGGGTATATTGTTTTCTTAGCTCTGCTTGCTTCCCTGCATCAGTTCCTATAAGTCATTCCATGCTTCTCTGTATCTGTGTTCATTGTTTCTTTTTGGAGGGTAATTGGGGTTAAGTGACTTGCCCAAGGTCACACAGCTAGTTTTTGTGCTAAGTGTCTGAGGCCAAATTTGAACTCAGGTCCTCCTGACTCCAGGGCTAGTGCTCTATTCACTGCACCACCTAGCTACCCCATTGTTTCTTAATAGCACTGTAATATTGCATTACATTCTTGTACCACAATTTGTTCAGCCACTACCTAGACAAGGGACATCAACTTTATTTTTAATTCTTTGCTACCATAAAAAGGGCTACTATGGATATTTTGGTGTATATAGAACCTTTCTTTTTATCAATGACCATGTTTGGATATATTCCTCATAGTACTAGAATCTCTGGTCAATAATTTGAACATTTTAGTTATTTTATTTGCATGATTTCAAGCTACTTTACAGAATGATTAGACCAATTCAAATTTCCATCATAGTCTCTTATTATTAGTGACTTGGAGTATTCTTTCATATGGTGGTTAATAGTTTGCATTTCTTCTTTTGAAAACTGCTTGTATCCTTTGATTATTGATCTACTGAGGAATGGCTCTTGGTCTCATATATTTGTTAGCTTTTTATATATTTTGAATACCATATCCTTATCAGAATTATTTAACAACTTTTCCCCAGTTAACTGCTTCCCATTTTTTAATACTAGATGGATTAATTTTATACAAAAGCTTTCTAATTTCATATAATCAAATTTACCAAATTTATCTTTTATAATTGTCTTCTAGTCCTTGTTTGGTTAAGAATTCAGTCCTTTTTCATAACTAGGAAAGGCATATGATCTGCTTCCTAATTTTTTTAATACTACAGTCTTTAATATTCAAGTCATGTATCCATCTTGAATTTGTTGTGTAATGTGGCATGACATTGGTCTAAGCCTAATTTCTGCCAAATTCTTTCCAGTTTTCCCAATAGTTCTTATATGGACAAGGGAATTTTTTCCAATATAATTTATATTTTGGAGGTTTATCAAATACTGGGGTATGAAGCTCATTTATTTCTGATCTTTCTGTGTCTAGTTCATTTCATTCATTTACTTCTCTATTTGTTAACTAATACCAAGTGGCTTTGATGATTGCTTTAATTTATAGTTTGAGGACCGTAAGTGCTATTCCTTTTTCATTTTTACCTTTTTTTCCCATTATGTCCCTTGATATGCTAGCTCTTTTGTTCCTTCAAATGAATTTTGTTGTTATTTTGTCTAGATTTGTACAATTTCTCTTTAGTAGTTGTATCAGCAATGCCATATTCACAATGCCTATGGAGATTACAGATATGCTGATATAATTATCCATCACAAAATACATCGTGCTTGCCATATGGGGGAATAAGCTAGAAAATTTATTAAGATACCAAAAGACTGAGTCCCAAAACCAGAAAGTGAAAGCCATCAGAGTAGTTATGACATTGGCACAGGTAGATAAAGTAGAAAGCACCCACATTTTCAAGCCTTTAAAACAGAACAGGCTACCTCAGGCAAAGGTCCTCCTCTCCCCACTCACAGCAACCACCCAGCATCCGGGAAGCTCGCTCCCAGCAGCTCCGGCCCCTGGCAGTCCTCAGCAGGAGCCCTTAGCAGAAATTCTGGCTAACTCAAAAAGGGCTTCGCGCTGCCGCTGCCGCTGCCTCTGCTGCTGCTGCCGCCGCCGCCGTCACCACCACCGCCAGCCACCGGAGGAACTCTAGTTTGGCTTCCGCTTCCTCTTGCTCCGTCCCTTCCTGCTACATCAGCAAGTCCAATGGGGCATGGAAGATCTTTAAATCCCATAACCCTTACAGTAGTTTAATTGTTTAATGTTTAAATGTTTAATGATATACATGTAAATTGACTTCGGTAGTGCTGTTATTTTTATCAGCTGGACATGGCCCAGTCATGAGCACAGAACACTGCTCCAGCTATTTTTCTTTATTTCTTTACGGAACATATGTAATTAAATATAGACAGGTATTATGTTTTGGTGAATGAACTTTCAAATATTTTATGCATTTTGCAGTTATTTTGAATGAAACTTCACTTTCAATAACTGACTTTTATTATTATTATAATATAAAAATGATGTTGATTTATGTAAATGTATTTTATGGCCTGCAACTGTACTAAAGCTATTATCTGTTTCATTGTTGATTCCCTCAGATTTTCTAAAAACCATTATGAGTCACCACCATATAATTTTAGACTTTTTCTTTATGGCTTTAATTTTTTTCTTTTGTCTTATTGCCATTCCTGGCATTTCTAGAACATCTTAAATAATGCAATAAACAATAAATCCAATAAACATTTCTTAAGTGCCTATTATGTGCCAAGCACTTTGGTTAACACTGAGAATACAAGTAATAAAAAGAAACACAGTCCCTGATGTCAAGGAGCTTACAGTCTTATAAGGGGAAACAACATGAAACATGAGGCAGAAAAGCAGGATAGGGGACACAAGCAAAATGGAGAGAACTAAAGTCTAGTTTCTGCCCTTAATAAAGGAAGGCACAGGAAGGAGTTTGGTACTCCACCCTCCAGCCATCCAGAGGGTTGGGGGTGGGGGGGAAGTGGTGTCAATCAAAGCTTGAATTAGTGGCACCATGATAAGATCAGAAGAATTCAGCTAGGTGGCTCAGAAGATAAAATGCTGGACCCAGGAGTCTGGAAGACCTTAGCTCAAATCCAGCTTCAGACACATACTAGCTGTGTGACCTTGGGCAAGTCATTTAACCTCTGTTTGCCTTAATCTACAGGAGAAGGAAATGGCAAACCACTCCAGTAGCTTTGTCAAGAAAACTACTTGTCATGAAGAGCTGGACACCACAACAGAATATGAGAATAGAAATAATGAACTTAAAATAGAAAGGGCATTTTGTTTGAGGAATTTAAACCAAACAGAATAGCAGCTTATAAGTGCAAGCAAGGTGGGATTTTTGTTGTTTTCTTTTTGGAGTTCAGTTTTCTAGGCTCAGGCTAAATTGTGAATATCTGAAGGATTAATCTCCTTTGAACCTTGATAAATCACAGTTGTGCTGAGTCAAGTAGGTTTCCTGCCTTCTGGCTCTAATCCAATCAGGAGCCAAGTCTTTTTTACACATTCTGGGAGGTTGGCATTTTGCTTTGGGGGTCTGCTCATGAGAAGGATCTTTTGATTTCCTAGTTGAGACTCTGAGTAGCCATATGTTTAGAGTCCCCTGACTGCTCAGATGTCTGTGCTCCCTCAATCCAGCGATGTATGTAAAGTAGATAGCAATATGGCTTTACTCAGACAGTTGGAGCCCTGTCTGTTGGTCTTTGTGCTAATTTCTCTGGTTTTTTCTGTTTTTTCTCTGTTTGCATTTTCTTCAAGTCCAGGGTGCTGACCTTTCCCCTGAACTACTGTAATTAAATTAAGATTATTGACCCCTTTAAAAGCTGCCTTTCCTTTAAGAAAAACAGATCAAAGAACCTGTAATAGTAGGTCATCCTGGGTATGTTAGGTAGTGCTTGCTGTTACATAGCTGCAAAGTAGTGTGAGGAATATTAATAGGGAAATAACTTATTTTTCACCAGTATTTACTGGGAAAGCTTGCAGTGTTTCCTATTTTATAAAATTCTTGCTTTTAGTTTTAGATGGATGCTTTTTATCCCACTTTTAAAATTCCTCTATGCCTATACTTTGTAGGATTTTAGCAAAATGAGTGTTGCATTTTGTCAAAGGCTTTTTCTACATCTTGTTAGTTTTCTACATTATCAGCTTTTCTAAATATACTGGATCCTTTGAAGAATCTACTGTCATTAGGACATAACGACAATATTTTTTGAATTGAAGTCTTTGATGGGAATGATTTAAACTGTCTCCTCTATGCAATTTGTTGTATACTCAATCTGTATGTTTGTACCCCTGGCTTCTTGCATATTAGACATTGTCACTTAGATGTCTTTCAATCATTTCAAAATCAATGTGTCTATTCATTTAAATTCAATAACCACTGATTAAGCACCCATTATATCTAGAATAAAAGCAAACTCATTATTATGCTCTTCAAACCTGGATGCTTCCTTATTTTTATTAATTCTCCTTGTTATCCCCAGCTTGAAATTTTGATTCTTCCCAATCCTTTACTTTGTGCTCCTATGGCCATTCTTTTTTTATTCTACTTCTATTTATCAGTTCTACCCATCAAACTGATTTTTGCTTGAACCATTGCAAAAATTCCTTCAACAGGTTTTCCTGCCTCCAATTTTTCCTGTAGTTTGTAAACTCTTAAAGGGGCAAGGGCCATGACATTAATATTTATCTCCTCAAAGTACCTAGCATAGTGCCTTAAATGCAATAAGTGCTCATTAAATATTTGTTGAATTATTTACATTGTTCCCTTGCTCAGTAAACACCAGTGGCTTCCCACTCTTTTATAGGATAAAGTCTACTCTTCTTAGCTTGATATTTGAGGCCTACTAACTAGCCTCAAACTACTTCTCCAGTTTTATTTTCCACTATGTCCTAACAAAAACAAACCCTCACTTCAGCTAGCTGATCAACTCATTATCCCATGACCCTTCCTTGCTGATATCATTCCCCATATTACACAGAGCAAGATGTTCAGCTAATTTTGAACAGCCATTAAAGAGTTTAGGTCTTATCATGTGACATATGCTTATGAGCTCTGCAAATCCTACTTTGCAGAATTACAGAATTCCAGGGCTGAAAGTGCTTTCAGGGATCACCTAGGTATTTCTAAATACTTGTCAAATGACTAAAACTTTCTTCAAACAGTAACACACAACATATTCAAATTAAAATGCAATAGAAATGTTAAGCAAAGCTCTGGGTTAGAGGTCCAAGGAAAGTACAAAGATCAATAAACCATATTTCCTGGTTTTTGGAAGTTTATAGTCTAGGGATTAGAAAATAGATAGTTATTTGGATAACACAAATTAGAACAGGCAAGAGAACATAGGGATGCTACACAGAGCCATACAAGGTCAGAGGAAGGAAAAGGAAACCCGTCCCAGAACTTTGCAAAGAGGAAGATTCTATAAATTTTCTTTATCAACCCTTCTAATATAAAAAAATCTTTGGTGTCAAATTCAATTCAATAAACATTTATCCAGCAGTTTACTGACCTTTAAGGAGGTAAAGAAAATTAAAAGCTTAGCTAAGATTAAGATCCTTTTCCTCTGGAAGCTTATGAGAAATTCTTTATTGTGTCTAACTTTTTGCTTCAGCTTACATTTACTTCTTCAGGTTGTATGCTGAAATCAGAATGAAACCCTACCAGGATTCAACCATCGTATATTTATTTCAAGTCCCATGAAAAGAAGGCCAGGCTCCAAGTTAAACTTTGCACTTCTCTCGACATAATGTTCTTTACCTTCAGACCAGTTCATTCTAGTACCTTTTCCACTGGCCCTTAACACTTAACAAATTTTTTGCTCAAGTCAGGTGAAAATGGCTTCCTTTATGCAAACTAGGAGTGCTCATTAAAGGTCTGGGGGAGTTGCCAATAGGTTCCCTTGGTAACTTCTTATCTCTAGTGTTATTCCTGTGGGAGTAATTCATTAATTATCCAAAGCCTCTAAGTATGCTCAACTAGTGATTTTCTGTTTCTGCCCCACCCTGGTTTAGATACACGTGGTCTGGAAAATGTAGTTCAACCTGTCTCTTACCTCTTCCATCTGGCTCTTGTCACTTAGAAATAACCATTTTCTGGAGGGTTCTAAGGAAGAGCCTTAAATCTAAAACGATGTATTGGGGACCCTGGCAGGAGCTGAAGGCAGGCAATGCTGGAATCTACCGAGAAGTCCGTTTGGGTGCATGCAGTGCTATGGGATTTAATTATCTTCGTTCTAACTACACACATTTTCCACCCCAGTCTCCAGTTTCCACTGCACTTTTATTCTAAATGGTTTTCAGTGTGATTCTTCTGACAGCCACTTCCCCTCCCGAAATACTTAAACAGCGGTGTCTCCAGCTGTTCAGGACACTGAGATTGATCTTAAGTCAATTACTGTAATTGCCAACTACTGGTGGGAAGGGATGCAAACTCTTTTAGATTTAGCGGCTGAGCCTCCGATTTCTTGAGAAGAGGGAAGCCCCTCCGAGCAACACAGGTCAGCACCTCCCAAACCACAGCCACAAGTGACTTGCCCAGGGTCCCACTCTGCGTGGGGCCTTCCAGGATTAAGGTAGCACACGTGCTCCTGACGTTACACAATACAATCAAAACTGCACATTTTCAAAGCTCTCTTCTACCCTTAGAGGGGTATAGGAGGAGAAAAAAAGGATCCCCGTGACACAATCACCACCCGAGAAGGGCCTAATAGAGGCCGCAGCCCGGGTGTTTTATCTCTAATGGAGCTTCTCTTCATTGGTAGTTTCGGAGTCTCGGCGAGGCCCTGAGGCCATAACTCCTCGAAGAGGCTGCGGGGGTAGTGAGGGGAAAGGAGGGGGACGGAGAGAGCGGGCAGGGCGGAATCCAGGCGCGCGCAAGCAGCCGCATTCCCGAAGGTCGCAGGTGGGGCTGCCCACAAGGAGACGCCCAGCTGGGAGGGGCTTCGGGCCTGGGGGCGGTGTCTGGCCCGGCCCGCGAGCCGGACCTCCCCAGAGCAGCCAATGATTGCGGGAAGGGGGAGGGGCGGACGCCAGGGACTGGCCGGGGCTGGTCCGGCGGAGCGCTTCTCCCGGAACAGGCCTGGAAGGAGCCAGGCTTGGAAGGAGCCGGGCCTGCTGGGCTCCCCGCCTACGAGTGACGCTTCAGGAGCCGATAGTGTGCGTGCGCGAGGAGGCGGGAGAGGAGGGCGGGGACTTCTTTTTCATTTCCCTTTTTCTTTGAGGGGAAGGGGGGGGGGGTAAAGGGAGATAGCGGGAGGTAGAGCCCCACCCAACTGCTGGTGGCGGCGTGGGAGGGAGGGGGACTCGAGATCTCGTGCATGTGGCTGGCATCGCCTCCTGGTACCCAAGCCCCACGGACCAAACCAAACTGGTTTCTGTGCCTAAGGCGCGGCCTAGTGTGCAGCCCTCCGGAGGCGGGGCCAGGCGCCTTCGGAGTGCTTACCTTCGTGGGCCAGGGAAGTTCTTAGAAGGGGAGCAGGCAGAGGGGTGGTGGGCAGAGCGCCTTGTGCTGTGAGGGTAACCCTCTAAATCTCCAGTGCGGAGATTCGGAAGGGCGAGGCTCGCGGTTACCAGGCTTGTTGGAGGGACAGTCGAGCTTTTAAGTGATGTCGGAACGAGTACTTTAGAAATAACTTTATTGGTAGTGTTTCAAGTTGCCCTAGGTTCAACAGCCACAGCCCAAAGAGGATTCTGGGGATAGGGGTTCATGTACTGTCTCAGCTACTTAAGGGCACTGAGATCATGATATAAAATGAGGGGCTGGCAAGGGGGCCTTGCCAAGCTTTCCAGCTGCCCGTCTGTGAGCCTATGAAATCTCTTAAAACCTTTGGCCCCCAGTTTTCTCATCTGTAAACTGGAGCTTGGACTTCTGAGGTGTGTTTAATCGCTGTATGTATGATCCTTTAAGTTAGCCGAATTCCCCACTCAAGTGAAGTCCCACAGATTCTTACTTTTGTTTTATGTATCCAGGTTATACATTATATGCGGTACTCGACCTTTCAGGGTTAATTGGAATTGATAATACAGTTTCCAAATGCAGCCGGAGCCCAGAGAATGTGAAGAGGAGACCCCTTCCCTTTTATGGGGTTTGGATCCCGTGTTTTTAGCATTTGCAAGATTGTATGTAAAGGATATACTAAGCATCAAAGAGTCCCAGCAAGCTCCAGGTATGTAGTTTTTTAGGACAATTGGCACCAGACAAATCTGGTAAACCAGCACTTTAACTTGCCGCAGGGCTTTATCAGTAGTCTTACTGTCCACATGAGGTTTGCAAAGTGCTTAGTTGGGTACTTGGCAAAAATGTTCGATTGGTTCCTTGGTGCCTGTGAAGATGACTGTGGCACTTTTTACTCAACTCAGGGTCAAATTAAACTTTTGTTATTTATTTAGGAGCCTTTAAAAAAACAACATAAGGGGATTGTTTTTGTAAGGAACTATGCAAGTGCTTACTCTCTAGTCTGATAAATTTTTAGTTGCCTAAAAGTCCATTTGGCTTCCTTTGTACTTGTCCTTTTCTTTCTCTTAATGTTTGCTCTTACACCTTAACCTATTGGTTCCTATAAATTATCACGGGATAATACCTCACATTTCTACTGTACAATGAGCCTGTGATTAGGTATAGTCTAGGTTTTATAGATGAGGTAATGGGTGGGCCCAGAAGGATTAAAAGTAGGTTGTCCCAACCTGCATAATTAGCCATTAGTAGAACCAGTTCTGGGCCCCAGCTCTTGGGCTTCTGAGTCTTAGAGTCTAGGCTTATCCCCAAACTACCTCATGTATGCCTAACAGCAAATAAATAGTTATGCCGTATTTTAAAATGTGGTGCCTAAGTAGGAAAGAAAGCCTATTTAACAGCTCAGAAGGTTTCCTAGGCAGGTATAACCTAGGTGGTAAAGTTGTGTTATTTTGGTGAGATGATAGTAATGTTATAAATAACTCATTTATAATAAATGCTTTAATGTCTGCAAAGTACTTCACATAATGTATCTAGTTTAAGCCTCATGATACCTCTATCAGGTAGGTACTCCAAGGGCTACAGTTCCTACCTTATAAATGATAGAACTGAGGCTCAGAAAAGTTTAAGTGATTTGCCCAGTCATGGTCACAAGTCTGAGGCGAGATTTGAATCTACATCTTCCTGATTCTTAACTCCTGTACTCTATCCACTTAGACCATGGTACTGCCACAGGTTCCCCACCCTTGCACTAGACCAACTTTAGGCATTCGGTAGAATGTAAGGTTCCTGAGAGTAAAGATTGTGTTGGGACAGGGTGGTGCAGTGCCACCTGAGTTCAAATCCAGCCTCAAACACCTAGTAGCTGTGTGACCCTGGGCAAGTCAATTTCTGTTTCTCTCAGTTTCCTCATCTGTAAAATAGGGCAAATAATAGCACCTACCTCCCAGGGTTGTAGTGAGGATCAAAGGAGATAATTGTAAAGTGCTTGGGACAGTGCCTGGCATGAAGTTAGCACTATACAGATGTTATCTGTTAGTATTTATCATCTTAGTACTGCCTAGTATAGTGCTTGGCACATGGGAGCTTAATAAATGCTTCTCTACTGTTTAGTTCTACATCTCGGTAGCATTTAGATAGCCTTTTACTCTTTAATTTCTACTACACCTTTCCTAATCATTGTTGGAAATGGTATGACTCTTTGCTTGTTTCCTGTTGGAAGACAGCCAGCTTTCCCCACAGGCATCTGTTTTCCAGAACAGTCTAGTATTTTTCATAGCTCATCTCCTTAGGAAGAAACTAAATCATACCAAATGCCACCCATATGGAAAGATCCATTGTAGATGAACGAGGCTGAGGGGAGTGGAGAATGGGGGCGGGGGTAAAGGGGAGTAATATAAATCTGTTGCCAAGGCTTAACTTTTTCCATTGGATTAAAAGACTTAAAATTGCTTAAGACCAACAATGCATTCTGATCTACTGTAAAAGGTAGTATTTGGTATTTAACTAACTAGGAACATTCCCTTTAAAGAGAAAATCAAGGCTCTGTACCAGGAAATTTTTTAATTCAGGATCCCTCTTGAGTCCCAGGGAATATGGAAACTACTCAAAAGCCCTGGAGTAAAGCGGTACACTTTTGGCCCCAGAAGGCTGGCTAGGATGACACAATTCATATTATTTTTTGTAAGAGAGGAAGGATTCTGAGAAACAGTGACTAATATTCAGAAGAAACACTGGCAGATACAGATTGACCCAGCTCTTTCCTTGGTTCCTTTTTGTTGTCAGGCCATTTTTAATACTTCCCCAAACTCTATATATGTCTGTGTGATAGGATAGTATATATTGATATTTTAGGACTCTTATACATTAAAATTATACATTTTGATTTCTATGAGTTGATCAAAGTCATTAAAGTGTCATAAATATTTGTCTTCTAGGCACCAGCTGAACTTTAATTTCTTTAATTTTTAGCTCTCATACTTGTGGAAAAATCCTTGTCTGAATTGCTTTCTTTTTTCTTGTTGTCTGTTATACCAAGTAGGCCACTGGGCAGTGTGGGGCAGTGAGAAGAATACAGCATTTGAACTCAGAGGACCTGGGTTCAAATCCCAGTTTTGCAGTTTATTATTGTGTGATCTTGGACAAAACATTTAACAAATCACTTAGCCTCTCAGGACCTCAGGTCCTCTTCTCTAAAATGAGGTTAGAGGACTAGATGATCTGAATCTATGACCATATGATCTCTTTAAGGCTGGGACTTGAATATTTAACTGTTTGATAGCATAGGTAAAAAATGACATTAATAATACATTAACATTATGATTTATTTCATACATTATAGATGAGAGATGTGGACCCTGCTTCATGTTTACTTCTTTTGCAGGTGTATTTTTTTACAATGGGCACCCAATAAAACAAGTGGATATTTTAGGAACAGTAGTTGGAGTGAGAGAGAGAGAGTCATTTTTCAGCTATGGAGGTAAGATCAGTTCTCTTTTCTTTAGTTTTTCTTTTTTTTTTCTTTTTGGACGGCAGTTGGGGATAAGTGACTTGCCTAAAGTCACAAGCCAGTTTTTGTGTTAAGTCTCTGAGGCCAGATTTGAACTCAGGTCCTCTGACTCCAGGGCCGGTGCTCTATTCACTTCAACACCCAGCCACCCCTCTTTAGTTTTTCTTGTTACAGTTGTCTCCCTACTTAACCAGACATTACTTTAAAGGCACACTATCTCAGAGAACATTGGGGAATGCAAAGTAAGCTCTGTTAGAGTCTGTGTGTTGTATTCTATAAAAGAAACCTCTTGGGAGCCATTGCCTTTGAACTCTGGGGAAAGTAAGGCATCAAATTAGAATAAACATGGATATTAGCAATGAGAGGTGAGAGCTGAGAAAGGATATGGATAGATTTTGAAAAGGTAGAAAAGAGGAGCTATTTGGTGTCAGGATAGATAGTCTTGAACACTGCCATGGCCACTGAAGGTATTGTATTATGGCATTTATGAAAATTGATCATAATGGAGACTCTGAGGACTTATGAAAAGGTTGATTTATGTATGTTCTTCTTAAGAAGGCAGGGTAGGAGGGGCAAGGTATTGTAGAAATATGTTTCCATACAAAATCCCTGGTTTCAGATTTTTAAAAGTTCTAGCATATTTACTACAAAAGTACTTTGTAAATGACAATGAGCAATAATATGAGCAAGTTGGTTGTACAGTTGTTGTGTTATTGTGATGACAATAAATGAGGCATCACACCAAAACATGGTAGTGGTTAGAACATGGTTATTTTACAAAGGTGGAGCTGCCAACTGCAGCTGACATTTAGAAGGGTTCAGGAGAGTTTTCTGTGAGAAAGTTGATTTTCAATGTAATGGTCCCCGAAGGTTGAACAAGTGATTAACCTTCTGGCTGGGTGTGTGTGTGTGTATGTGTGTGTCTGTGTCTGTATCTGTGTGTGTCTGTGTGTGTGTGTGTGTGAAATCCTATTCATATTTGGCTTTATCTGGGAACAAATGGGAGAGGCCAGGTCCTAAGAGTTTAGTTTTTCACCGACAGTGATAAAAAAAAAAAGATGAAATATTACTGCATGTGTCATTGCCATGCATTAGCTTTACTAGCTATAGATTGTTTATATTTAAAGGGTTTGAGCATTGAGAATTTTTCCCAAGTCCTTTGTGTTTTCTAATTATATTTATTTGTACTCTAGAATAGATGGTCTTGTCAGGTATTCCCTGTTGAGGCTTTTCTTGTGCAGAGTTTTCTTTTTTAGTGTTATATGCTTTTATTCCCATAGGAACAAAGGGTGCTGGACCCTTCCATTTTTACCAGCTTGCTCATTTGAATAAGCCTTTATTAAGGGCCTACTGTGTGCCCAGCCCTGAGTTGGATGTTCTGTAGGAAATAAGGGAAACATGAGCCAATTACTTCCCCTCCAGGAGCTCATAGAAGAAACAGATTCAACCTGTTGGAAGGCCAACAGTGATTTTTAAAAGAATCATTACATAGACCTAAACAAGAATATTATCTCTCCCATAAAATAAATTAAGATCTAAGAAAGATTTGGGGTGTTTAACTATGATTGAATAAACTTTTCCAGAGCAGGAGTTTCCTAAGAGAAAGAAACCTTTTGAGGGCTGTATTGGGAATAGTGGAATAATTCAGAATGAAAATAACTTCTAAGCCTAATCTCTCCCACTGACTGAGTCAAAGCTCTTTCTGTCTCTGCTGTCCAGAGACCTTATTTTAGCTTTTAGAATGAATACCTGCCAGGCTGCCCCTCCCTGTTCTTTCCTCAGTTTTGGTCGGCCTGACTCACTGGAAGCTATACTTGGGCTGTTTCCTGTTCATACTGTTGGACTTGTCTCACAGCTAAAAACAAAAGGGTGACCAGGGCAGGCCTGGAAAGGAACTGTTATTGCATCAGCTAGAGAGTAGTGCCTTACATAGCACTGTGGTGATCTATCCCCCTCTAATCCATTCAGTGGCAGTGGCCTCAGAAAGCTTTTGAAAGGTTCTGGAGGGAGAGTCAAAAAGCAAGTATTAGCCTGTGGCTTCTGTCACAGTCATTAGTGGACTTGAATACCATTGACAAAACAGCATAAAACGGTATCTTCTACTGGGACCAAGAAACCTGGGAGGAACATGTCCTCTTGCTTCAAGAAATTAACTTGTCCCCAATTGAAAACTTGAGAGAGTTTCAGATTGTATAATTAAATTCTGTATTTTCTGAGTACAGAAGTTGGTTGACAAACATTGACTAAGCACTTACTATGTGCTAGGCACTTTGCTCAGCTCTGGGCATACAAAGTAAAGCAAAAAAACACAACCCTTCCCCTCAACGAGCTCACATTCTAATGGGAGAGACAATATGTAAATGACCAGATACAAGATATATGTATATATGTATACATACATATATACACATACACATATATACACACATAATCCATATACACATATACCTATAATATGTATGTATATGAGTATATATAGGTATATATGTGTGTGTGTATGTATATGAGTAAGTGTTAGAATCTCCAAGGGGAAGGTACTAGCAGTTGGAGGGACCAAGAAAGATTTCTTGCAAAAAGAGGGGTTCCAACTGAGTCTTGAAGGAAACTAGAGAAATTAAGAGGAAGAGATGAGAAAGGAGACCATTCCAGGCAGAGGGATAGGCATTGCAAAGATGCAGGAACTAGACATGAAGTGACTGGAAGTGTGGCTGGCTTTGTAATTAGGAAGACCTTGATTTAAGTCCTGCCTTTAACATACACTAGCTGTGTGACTGTCAAGGACCATTCATCTCCCGGTGCTCCACACAGTTCTCTAGGGCTATAAGTTACAAATGAGTTGCTTCTTTGCTTTGATGAAGGAGTTTTCACACCAGAGATCCCCCACACTGATAAAATCGCAGGGTAGATCCAATAAAAGTTTGTCTAGATACTTAATAATGTTTGGATTGATGGCATCAATTTTAGATCATTGTTGGGGCCAAAGTAATCTATGAACTGACCAAGAGGTGTTCCTGTTTTCAGATTCCAGTCCTGGCCCAGCTTCTTCAACTTGGTTTGTCAGTCATTAACTTTGTTCTTTCTAGACATCTTGTAGAAAAATTTTAAAACATTTTTCCCACTCAGTCTGGATTGGCTTTATCTAGATTGACTCCTGCTAAGCAGACCGCCATGCCAACCTGCTGTTTCCTATGTCACAGGAGCAGAATAACTCGTGTCCTTCCACAGATGAGTTCATGCAAAAATCATGAATAAAAGGGGAAGAAAAGAGTGGTCTTAGGTTTTTTTTTAAATTAATTTGAACACACTCGGATTTCTGTTTGTCCTGAAACAAAATAACTGGTCTAGCATGTTATGGCCAATACCTACAGTTGGCATGTAAGAGAGTTCTAAAGACATTTTTAGATATAGTCAATGAGTTGATTTGTTTTTCTTGAATTTATTTATTTACTTCAGATGGGCATCTATTAGGGGAGGGTTGGGACAGTTAGTGGGTAGTGATAGAGATGCAAAAGAAAATGTAAAACAAAGAATGTTATTAAAACATCTATAATCTGTTGTCTCTACTTCCTTTTCTCTCACCTTACTCTGCAGTCTAGCTTCTGGCCTCATCATTCAATTAAAACTGTTCTTTCCAAAGATACCAATGATCACTAAGTTACTAAATCAAATGGCCTTCTCTTGGTCCTCATCCTTCTTGACCTCTGCAGCCTTTGTCAGTCACCCTCTTCTCCCTGAAATTACTTTCTTATTAGGTTTTTGTGACACTGGGAAGCCCAACTTGGTTCTCCTCCTTCCTGTCTGAACACTTTTCCTCCAACTCCTTTGCTAGATCTTCATCTAGGTTATGCCCACCAACCGTGGGTATTCCCAAGGCCCTTTCCTGGGCCCTTTTTCCTTTACATTATTTTGCTTGGTAATCTCACCAGCAACCATGAATTCAGTATCTCTTCTATATTGATGTTGGGAGAGCTAAGTGATGGAGTGGACAGAGTGCCAGGAATGGAATCAGGAAGACTCATCTTCCGGAGTTCAGATCTGGTCCCAGACACTGGGCAAATCCCTTCACTGTGTTTGCCTCAGTTTCCTCCTCTGTAAAATGATGTGGAGAAGAAAATGGCAGACCACTCCAGTTTCTCTGCCAAAAAAACTTCAAATGGGGTCACAGAGTCAGACACAACTGAAAATGACTGAAAACAGTACTGATCATTCCCAGACATCCTTATCTAGCCCTAACCTTTCTCCTAACCTCTATTCTCATGTCCCCAACTACCTATTAGACATCTTGAACAAGATGTCCTTAGTAATAACAGTAATAATTGCATTTGTATAGTACTTTTAGGTTTGCAGAGTGCTTTCTACATATTATTTCATTTTCAAAACAAACCTGAAAAGTAGATGCTATTATTATCCCAATTTTACAGATGAGGAAACTGAGGCTGGCAGAAATTAAGTGACTTACCCACGATCACACAGTTAGCAAATATCTGATAGCAGCTTTGAACTCAGGTCTTCTTGTCTCCAGCTCTAGCATTCTATCCACTGCACCACTAAGCTGATTACTCAGCAGGTCCAAAACTGTACTCCTAACTCCCAAAACTTGCCCCCTGAAGTCCTACCCATTTTCTAACTTTCCTGTTACTTGTGAAGGCACTGTCATGCTCTCAGTCACCCAGCCTCACAAAGAGGACAACATATCCTCTAGTCTTTACTCTAATGCCCAATCAGTTGCCAAGTCATGTTGATTTGACCTTTTGATTCTATCTCTTCTATATGTTCCCTTTTCTCCTCTGACATTGTCACCACCTCATATCTAAACTATTGCAGTGGCCTGCTTGTTGGGCTCGCTGCCTTAAGTCTCTTCCCAGCCCAGTCCATCTTCCACTCAACTGTTAGATTGATCTTTATAAATAACATATCTGACCATGTCCCTCTCCTGTTCAGTAAATGTCAGGGGTTCCTGTCACATCTGAGATTGAGTAGAGAATCCTCCATCTGGCCTTCAGACCTCTTCATAACCTGCCTACCTCCTCCCTTTTGTCATCTTATACCTTATACTCCCCTCCCTTCATGTACTCTGCATTCCAGTGACATTAGCCTTCTTACTGTTCCTTAATCAAGATACTCCCATCTCCTGACTTTGAATTTTCACTGTTATCCATCATGCCTAGAATTCTTTCCGTGTTCATTTTTATCTCCTGGCCTCCATGGCTCCCTTCAAGTCCCAGCTGAAATCATCATTACAAGAATCCTTTCCTTATCCCCCATGCTAGTTTTGCCTTCCCTCTGTTGATTATCTACAGTCTATCTTGTTTACATATGGTTGTTTGCATATTGTCTCTCTCATTAGCCCCTTGAGAGCAGGCTTTTTTTTTTTTTTTTTTTGCCTGGGGGAAAAAAGTCAGCTAGGTGGCACTAGACCTAGAGTTAGGAAGACCTGAATTCAACACTGGCTTCAGACCCTTACTAGTTGTGTTAGCCTGGGCAAGCTACTGTTTGCTTTAGTTTCCTCAGCTGTAAATTTGGGCTAATAATAGCACCTACCATCTAGGGTTATTTTGAGGATTAAACGAGATAATATTTGTTTAGTATTTAGCACAATGCTTGGCACAAAATAGGCTTTAAATAAATGCTTGTTTCCTTCTACACTGAAGTCCCCCACACTGGTAAGATCATAGGTAGATCTTCCCTTTTGTTATTTTTTGTATATTGGAATATTTTGTTCTTTGATGATTCTTTAATTCAAAGTTGAAAAGATTTTAAAATCAATTTAAAAAAACAAAATTCACGTGCCAGATGTTCATGGGCTCATAAATAGTCTTCTTTTTGTTTTTTGTATATAGAAATATTTTGTTATTTGATTATTCTTAAGTTGTAATAAAAAAAGGAAAAAATAAAGCAACCAGACCAGTAGACCAAGTGTTATCTTCCATCTTCTTTTGATCCTTCTCAAAACAGTACTTTGCAGGCTGTGTGGTTTAGGGGAGTGGCAAGGATGATGCTTGAAACTCCTTTATTGGACAAGAATTGCAAGGATTGGGGCGGCTAGGTGGCACAGTGAATAGAGCACCAGCCCTGGAGTCAGGAGGACTTGAGTTCAAATATGGCCTCAGACACTTAACACAAAAACTAGCTGTGTGACCTTGGGCAAGTCACTTAACCCCAGTTGTCCTCCAAAAAGCAAAAAAATAAAAAAGAATTGCAATGATTAAGATAACTTTAGGGCAGATTCTACCCTGGAGAAGTCCTGGGCTAATGTCTCAAGGCATGCTTTCCTTTATCTATTCTGTTCTTTTTTTTAAAGCAATCGGGGTTAAGTAACTTGCTCAAGGTTACATGGCCAGTTATTTCTGGGTGTGGTGCTGAGTATCTGAGCCCGGATTTGATCCAGGTCATCCTGATACTGGAGCCGGTGCTCTTACTCGCTGAGCCACCTGGCCGCCCCAGCTATTCTGTTCTGATATGTCAGGAGCTCCATATGACCTCTTATATTTTCCAAAAAGGCCTTGTCTACTCTCCTCATGCCAGCTCTTCTCTTCTGTTGAACTCACAGGGTTTTATAACAAATTAATATTTTCATGACTAGTACTATTACAATTTGTAGAATGGAAATGTGTGTCCATGTGCACATTAGTGTGTGCATATGTGTATAAAAATGCAAAATAATGTGTTTATTATATATGTATTTACCTATGAAAACAAAACTTTGTTCTTCTGTAGTCTTTCATCTCAAGAACTCAAAGTACTTTTATTCTTACATTCTCTGTATTAAGTAAAAGTAAGTGGAAAGTATCTCAGAGCTATAAAGGCGTAAGGGTTTAAGTTAATTTCTCAAGGCCCCTTTCCATGATGATAATAGTAACACAGCATAAAACTCTAGACTTCAGGCTGATGCCTTTTCAGTGTAGGGTATATATAATTATCCCAATATATTTTATTTTAGCTAATTCATCTGTCTATGAGCACTTAAGACTAAAATGGACAGTTACTTTCTAAGGATACTATTTTGGGGAGGCAAGAATATTGAATGTCTGAAATTAGTGGGGTACAGGAAATGTACAGTTTGTGCAGCTGATTTTCTAGAGTGCAAAAAATTAACAGAGTTCAAAGAGGAATGTTTACAACATGTACAAACTTTGACATGTGCAGACAAATCATTTTTATTAGGAGTCTGGTGAGAAATATCTGGAGATATAAGGGTTTCAATACATGTTTTACACTAGATTAAGGTGTTTGTCTCTTAGGGAAAATGTTGTATAAATAATTTGTACTTTTTTATTGTCACTGACAAAAGCACAAAAGCATTGTGATAACATGCTTGCCATACAAGAAAAGCCACCATCAAAGATCTACTGTATTTATGTTTCTCTTGTAGTGGATGACAGTACAGGTGTTATAAACTGCATCTGCTGGAAAAACTCACAAGATAAGAAGCCATCTTCAGGTAAGATGACATTAATTTGCCACATTTATTCACCTTTGATTTAACCAATACATCTTATTTGTGTAAATGAATAAAAACAATATTTAAGCCTGTATTTTTAGATGAGTCCCATTGAGTTTTGTAGACTGCCAGTGACACACTTAAAAGCTTCTACCATTACTCTGGAAACTGATAATGTAGTGTAGTGTAACTTACCAGGTTTGTTCACTGACATTCTCATTATTCTTCTTTCCATCCATTTGGGGCTCATTTCCATCAACACTAATGGGAATGCCAGCAGAATGCTGTGAAAGTCCAGCAGTTCTAGACTTTGTTATTCATGGCAATTACTGAGTGGGACAGCAAAACTATTCCAATTCAGCAAGAGATCATGTTGCTTGGCCAGAGGATTTGAAATATCACTCATCTATATGGTAGCAATACCCAACTCTACAGAGTCATGAATTAGCATGACACCAACATCTCTGATCTGTTATGTGCTCCATACAATATACCAGGCATTAGGTGATCTGTGAGTAGATAGAAACATTAGCTTTTGGGGAGCATCTAAAAATATTGTTTAGAAAATAACTTTTTTAAAAAATAGATTTTATTGGCGTATTTTGTTTTTACATTGCCTAAATTTCCTCCTATCCCAGAGAGCCATCTCTTAAAACAAAACATTTTTAAAGAAAAAGAAAAGATTGATGTTTGGCAATTAAGAGATCATTGGTAACTTTGGAGAGAGCAGTTTTAGTTGAATGATGAAGTCAGAAGACAAGACTATAGAACATTAAGAGAGTGAGAGGAAAGGAAATTGAGCCATTGATTATAGACATAATGTGCCCAAAGTGTTTAGCCATGAAAGGGAGGAGACATATAGGACAATAACTAGCAGATATGGATGGGTAAAATGAAGGTCTTTTGAGAATGGAGGAGACATTGTCATTTTTGTAGATAGTAGAGAATTCACTCATCTACTGGCAGAGACAGGTTGGAATGGGATCATATATACACATATGCATGTATATCATATATACACATATGCATGTAGAGGGATTTGCCTTGATGGAAAAAGGGCCATTTCTTCATGAGACCTGGATGAAGGAGGAGATAGTAGTGGAAAGCATCTTAGTGATGGGAGATGAGAAAGAGGACTTCTCGGCAAATGTTCTGTTTTTTCAGTCAAATATGAGGCAAGGTTCTCATCTAAGAGAGTAGGAGGAGGGGGAGTCTTGAAAAAAATTAAAGAGGAATGGAAAACTTTCAGAAGAACTGCTGTGGTGAGTAGGATAGTGAAACAATTAGGGAGCTGTAGAAGGGTTTGCCTCGATACAGTGAGTGTCCAGTTGAGATTATGTAACACAAATTTATCATGGACTCAGTCAGCTTGGTCCTATGATTTTCTCTAGCTTTATTCAGAAAAATATGAATGAAAGCAGTAGATGGTGGGAGTAATCCAAAACTGAGGCTTGGCCAGGACCAGGGCAACAGTAGGATAAGAGGGCAAGAGACTTGAGGGAAAAGGGAAGTGTAGAGCTGAACTGGTTCACCAAAGGATCCAGAAGGGAGGAGAGTGTAACCAGTACAAGGGCAGTGGCCCATAAAGAACTGAGAGGTTGGGGGACTGAATGTCCCAGTGAGAATGAAGAACAGTGTTAGGGAATGCAAGGCAGAGAGAGGTAGGATGACAACAGATTATGGTCAGGTAAAGGAATTTCAGAGTTCATGAACATGGATGTGGAACTCTTGTGGATGATGGCAAGATCAAGGGCATGACTATTGTGTGTAGCTGAGGTAAGGTGAAGTAGTTGGTCACAGGAAGTAAGTTGAGAAATGAAGAGGCATTTTTGAGGGAGTATCAGTATGTGTTTGAAGCCCCCAAGTATGAGGACAGGATTTGGGGAGGAGTGAAAGACTGTGAGCCAGGCACTGAACTTGTTTAAGAATGATAGCACAAGGTCAGTAGATGGCTGCCATCAGAAACTTGATTGGGTGATGAAGATGGAATGAATGACCCTCCAAAGGAAGAGAGATTACTGAGTGATGGTGATAGACGGAGAACCAGAAAGTGACCATGAAGAGCAAGGAGTAGTCTCTGTGAAAGATAAAATAAAGTTCCTAGATGGACTGCAAAGATTAAGAAGAGAGTGAGAGGAAAGGAAGTAGTATTGATTATAGATAACCTTCCCAAGCAATTTAGTCATAAAAAGTAGGAGAGAGGGGCGGCTAGGTGGTGCAGTGAATAGAGCACCGGCCCTGGAGTCAGGAGGTCTTGAGTTCAAATCCAGCCTCAGACACTTAACACAAAAACTAGCTGTGTGACCTTGGGCAAGTCACTTAACCCCAATTGCCCTGCCTTCCCCCTCCAAAAAAGCAACAACAACAACAAAAAAAAGTAGGAGATACATAGGAAGCAGGTATGGGTAGATCAAGTGAGCTAGCTATCTTGATATTGTTTGGATCCCATTGGAGTACACAGATTGTTATCAATTAATCCTCATTCTTATTCTGTAACAAGTTGACTGCCCTTCCTTTTCTAGCCATGTAGTTAGCTCTATGATGATATTATTTACATCATTTTTTTACGTCTCACCTTGATGCACTTCTCTGGGATTTCTCCAACTTGTCCAGTGTGCCCCAGGAAGCTCATTATTGGGAAAGCCTCATCATTGAATAGCCTTGGTACTCCACCTTATCACTACAATCTGCCCCTCTGTTTGGAGGGCAAGGCCATGAACTTTAAAACTTCTATTTAAGGAGGGAGCTCAGCTTAGACATCTTTTTACTTCTTACCTGGCTGTACTGATCTGGGACTTCTCTAACTTTTTTTACTATGACCTCATGTCAGGTACTTTTCCCTCCAGTTTTTCAACTTTTAATATACTGTCTTCCCCTATTAGAATGTAAGCCCCTTGAAGGCAAGGCCTTTCTTTTTTCATATTTATATCTCCAACACTTAGCATGGTACCTGTACCATAATAGGTGTTTAATGAATGTTTATTGATTATTGACATCACTTCACTGAAAAATTATTTGATGGTGTGTGTTACAGCCTATTCACTGTCTCAGTGTATCTCTCAAGTGCCCTTTGTGTAACCATCCCACATTAACTATTTGAAGATATAGTATCACTGGAAAAATACTGATGCCAAGAAGATGAGCTTTCATTTCAGGAAGAAGACTTGAGTTCAGTTTCTCATTCGCAGTTCAGTCCTGTGTTCTTACTCCCAGTCAAATCCAGGATGAATTCATTGTCTCTCTGCAGTATGCAGTATATGTGGACTGAGGGACTGTCTCTATGGGCTGTCCATCCAACTGCATTAGAATTCCTGGAAAGTCAGCATTCTTCATTCATTTCATTCACAGGCTTTTCCTGCATAGTTAGGCTGAACTCTTTTGAATGATTCTAGCTCTCATTTAGGCATCTACACAGTGTTCCAGGGCTTGATGCAATCAGCACAAGGTCATATGTAAGGAAGAGAACTTGGAGAACTTTATTACATGGAGGGAATCAGTCCCTTTTATACTTGTGCTATGTGTTGCAGGTCCTCTAAGACAAATGTAACAAACGCCTTTGCTAAGCAGACAGGCAGGTTCCTATGCTTCAGTTGATACTAATAATCAGATGATTATTAGAGTTATCACTGTTAACATTTTTTTCAGGAAATCTTTACAGTCTTGGCATATTTATAGTAGACACTTTGTTGAAGGAGAATCTTAAGGAATCATTTTGATCTGCCAAAGAAAATGCTTTTTTATAGTCAACAAACAGTAAGCACAGTGGAGTCTTATTCTCTGTACTTTTCAGTCAGTTGGGTGATTGTAAAAATGTGGTTTGTTATAGAATGTCTCTAATGAAATTCTGCCCTTTCCCTTCATGTTCATTCATCTAGGAAACCTTTGATAAATATGTTGATTATTCTGATAAAGATTATGTAGAGATGGAAAAGCAAGCACATTGTGTCCCCCCTCTAAAGTTTATCATCATTAGGGGTCATAGAGAGAGTCTGGTTAGACAGAAGGTCTGCGAGTTATTCTATTATGTCTTAATGATCTTGAAAGAAGAATGGAAAAGGAGGAGAAGAGAAATATCCTTAGAAAGGTAGGGAAAATTATTTCACATAATTAGGTGTGCAAGTAGAAGTTTCTACAAAAAAGGAGGAAAGAGTGGAGGGAGTGGCTGACCCTTATATCTTATTCTGATATGAACTGGTTAGAGAAGAAAAGAGTACACATATACCCAGTTGGATACAGAAACACATCTCACTTAATAGAGAAACTGGAAAGGAGGAGAAGTGAGAAAGGGGAATTAGAGGAAAGGTAGATTAAGGGGGAGGGGTATCCCTAAGTAAAACAAACTCTAAGGATGTACCAAAATTATACCCCTTTTTGAGGTGGTGAAGAATTGGAATCTGAGGGGATGCTCATCAGTTGGGGAATGGCCAAATAAATATGGACATGACCAAATGCTAGTGTGCTATAAGAAATTACAAAGAGTATGGTTTCAGAGAAACCTGGGAAGACTTGTATGAACTGATGCAGAGCAAAATGTGCAAAACCAGGAGAACAATTTGTACATTGACAACAATATTGTAAAAACAGATAGCTTTAAAGGATTAATCAGTGTAATGACCAATGGGTTTCAGAGAACTAATAATGAAACATGGTGTCCACCTCCTGATAGAGAGACTTAGATTACAGAACATGTATTTATACATACGTATATATACATACACATTTTTTTTTACTTTAAGACATGGCCAATGTAGAAATTTGTTTTACTTGAGTATACATGTTTGTAATAGGGATTTTGTTTTTCTTTCATTCTCAATGTGGGATGGGAAGAAGATAAGACAGATTTTTATAGATTGTAAAAAAAAATTAATTGAAATGTGAGCACATGGATTAATGGCTGTTGATATTTTCTTGGTTATCTTCTATTTTTGAAATTAGACTTGTGTTTTTTTCCCAAGTACATAGTAACCTCCCCTTTATCAAATATCTTGAGAATTGGTCTCAACAATCCCCTAAATTGTGTCAGCTCTTATTTGGACCTCCTCTTTATAAATGATGTAGTCTAATTTCCCATCTTTGCTTTCATCGGTGCCATATGTTCCTCTTCATACAACACATCAAGGACTGTAATGTTAAATGTCCTAATGTATTCTCTCCACTGTAACTGATGAAGAAAAGAGTTTGTTTGAATATTAATAGAACATTTTCATTTTCCAGTTTTATCCTTAAATGCTGTCAGGATCATAGGACTATAGGGTTTTTTGGTTTGTTTTTGTTTTTTTTAAAGCAATTGGGGTTAAGTAACTTGCTCAAGGTTACATGGCCAGTTATAGGACTATAAGTTTAGAGATTGAAGGGACCTGGTGAGGTCATCTGATCCAGCTCTCTAATTTTATAGATGAAAAAACTCAAGCCAGAAAGGTTAAGGGACTTTCTCTGAGGTCACACAGATAATAATGGTAGAGCTGACATTTGGACTTGGATCCCACGACTTCTTCCCCACTGTCTAGCAAATGTCTCCGGTCTCTAGTTTATTTAGGTCTTTCACCAGACATTCTGTAAACTTGCTTTTTCTTCTACCTCCACTTTTTCTTGGGGCTTTAGGAAGCAGTGCTTCTCTTCTACTACCTTCTTCTTTCATAAGGTTTTGCAGATGAGTTTATATTCTGAATTGTTGTTTTAGCTTAAGTGTGTCTGATTAGCAAGAAGATAAGTGTTTCCTGGCAGAGATGGTTTCTAAGTTTGTGTGGTCTCAATGTATTGATTGATTCACAACTATTAAACTTCCTTAGGAAATGGTGTTAGTCTGTGTCAATTTCCATTCTTTTATCTGTTTCTTACTTTTTGGTTTCAGCAGCTCATTTAAATATGTTTAGTTGGAGTTGTTTCAGTTGTTTCTTGAAAAAAACACTCCTGGTTGTCTTTCATGTCTAGAAAGAAAAAGAAAAAAAGGAGGAAAGGAAAGTATGAAGGGAAAGAAGGGAAAAGAGGGCAGGAGAGAAAGATAATAAGAACTCAGTAGTGCTTTTAAATGGACTGCATGCCATATTTTGTTGAAATCAGAATTACTGTGAATATATACCTTACAATGTTGCCTATTTTTTTCTTGCTTTTTTTTTTTGGAGGGGGGAGGGCAGGCAGTTGGGGTTAAGTGACTTGTCCAAGGTCATGTGGCTAGTAAGTGTTAATTGTCTGAGTCTGGCTTTGAAATCAGGTCCTTCTGACTCCAGGGCTGGTTCTCTATTCACTGTGCCATCTAGCTGCCCCAGTGTTGCCTATTTTGATTCCACATCTTGTTAAACTATTTCATGACACTTGTGATTCCTGCTCCTAGAATCCAGGGAAGAAGGCCCTATTTCTGATGACCAGGTATAATAAAATTAAGTTGTTCCATAAGGAACACAGGTTTTCCCAGCTTTGAGGCCAGTTCTTTCTTCCCTTTGCCATGCTGCGTTGCCTACCTACAATAAGTAAAATATATAAACAGACAAGGAAGTTCAAGTTACCATAGGCCACCAAGCAAATTTTCTAAAGGACTGTGTAAATGTGAGTTAAGGTTGGTAGAAGGGCAGGAATCTGAGAAATAACATTTTAATAAGCAGGGAGAGAAGAAGAGAGATTTTTATTTTTTAAACATTTAGTTAGAAAATAAGTGCCAAACTCTGTATGCCAAACTATGTAAGAGAGTAATATATAGGAAGACTGAAAAAGTATAAAGGAGCCAGGTTCCTATGGGTTTTAAAAGCCAAACAGAATTTTTTATTTCAATCTGGATGTTGAATAAGACAGATAAGCCCATCAAATATGCCAGATTATCTGGAGAGGGATACCCTGCCTTAAAAAAAATTCCTTTATTAAAAACACTGTTGTATTGATCGGTTTTGTTTTTACATCCCAGCCATTTCTGAAAATACGTGCACTTTTGACCACCTGCCAGAGTCTACCTTCCCATGTAACAAAGAAAAACAATTGAGCAAAAGTATGTCATACGGTGACTACCTCTAACAATGTATGCAGTATTCTGCTGTGGTCCCCTGCCGCTTGTGCAGGAGGAGAGAGGGTCCAAATACATCTTAGTTCTTATCTACCTCTACAATTCTGCTTTTGCTATGACCTGATTAACCCCTCCTTAAAAATGTCTGTTAGTACCACTTTTGCTTATCCTCAAGGGGCTATTAGTTGGTGAAACTTGTTAATATGTGTGAACAATAGTGCAGTTGCCCACCATATTATCAGCATGGAAATCACAAATTCAGACATTGTCCAGAACTCTGCCTCAAGATTTTGATAGTCCCTAAGCAGAGGACTTCCCTCCTCCCTCAAGGGCACCAATCTGTCAAGTACAATCTCCCCTAATTTCCCAGTAACAAAAGCAATTTGTGCTTTATCAATTGCAAAGGGTGGTTTTGAAGACTTTCTGACATTGCCTAAGGAAGGCAAATGTCTTATGCTGTCACCAGGAAATGGACAGGGATATAATCAGACTCTCATTTGGAGCAGCTGGTATGGGAGGGGCATTCAGTGTTGGCTTCAACAGTGTGTCCCTGCTGAGCTGAGCTGGTAATGGCTGCAATTTCCTGCCCTCTCCACCCCTCATCTAGACCATTCACAGTGACAGGGGAACCCAACTGCAATTGTTACTTGTGCCCAATGCTCACTTCTCTCAGAATGAGTAATCTGCAGTAGCTTAACTAATATAATTCATAGAGCATCCCAGCTTCATCATTTAAGACCTCATTTCTGTCTCAGAGGCTTTCTGTGGGCTGTCCGGGAGAGCATGAGCCATGACCCTGGACTAGCAGATACCAGGGACAGTCTCACAGAGCACAATGGTGACACAAGGGGGAAGGGAGCCAAGACCAAACACTGAGGGCTGCAGCTGCACTGTGCTTCTCACAGATTCTCACTGTATGCATTCTCCCCACCAATTAGGGTCCATTTTGATCCAAGATACACCAGTTCCCTGCTCCCTTTATTGCCTTGACTAAAGCACTAGGACAGTCACTGCCTCTGGATTCATTTGTTTCCTACAAACTATTCTTTCCCCTTCCTGCCTCAGCTAGACCTGTCAGGGCTTTTACACATGGACACTAAAAGAGCAGGGCTATGTAGACCCACAACTTTTGACCCTAAACTCTCTATTCTTTCTCATGATATTACATTAGACAATAAGTGGGGAGGCAAATGTAACAAATATTTCTAGTTAAAACAAATTCCCACATTGGCCGCATCAGAAAAACAAGATGTTTCATTCTGCTCTCTGAATCTATTGTCTATCTTAGGGGGTGAGTAGCATGCTTTATTATGAGTCATCAGAAATTTGGTTGATCATTACATTGATCAGAATCCTTAAATCTTCCAAGGTTTTTTTTTTTTTGGTAGTGTCATTATTAATAGTTATTATTTAATAGTGTCATAAATTGTTCTCTGGGTTCTGATCAGTTCATTCTGCATCTGTTCATACAAGTTTTCCTAGGTTTTCTCTGAAACTACTGCCCCTTTTGTCAATTTTTACTGCATGGTAGTTTTCATATGCCAAAATTAGTTCTGCTGTTACTCAATTGATGGGCCCCTTCTTAGTTTCCCATTCTTTGTCATCAGCATATATATGCAGATGACCCATGAGTTAAGCTACAGTGCCATTGTCTTGAAATGAGTAAAATTTATTACAGCTATTTAAAAACATTTCTATGAATATTAGCCAAGAGGAGGAAAATTGGATGCGTTTAAATAGTTTATAGTTTAATATTTATGGCATTGGGCTCTCTTCTTTTTCACATATAACATCCCAGTGTTACTCACATAAGATTTCACAAGTTACAGATCTCTGGAACTGGTTTTGACTGACCAATTCAGTTATTGCTGAATGCCTGTTTTCCCCTGAATCTCACCAGCCAGTGATATACAGCATGTGATAATGTAACAAAAGAACAATGTATTTAAAATAGAAATGCAAAATGACCAATGAGAAAAAAATGAAAACAGAAAATACTCTCATACTACCCTAATATCCTTTTTCCTTACCTATAGGTTTCAATTTGAGTCTAGTACCTCTTCATTCCCCTTGTTTCTTAAGCAAAATATGAGAGGATTTTCCTTCCAGCAGTTTCCCTTGGGAGGTGGTAGGGAACCTTGAGATATGCTGAGCTTTTCAGAAACTATTGAGGACAAGCGTAGGAACTTTGACTGCGGTTCCATGCCTGGTTCCACATGGTTTCCCTTTCCCTGCCCAACCTTACGGTACCTTCATTTGGGAGTCCTAGTACTGGAGTGAGCTAGTTGCAGTGGTAGGTAAATATCTCCTCAGTAAGAAGTCCATGTAGGGAGTGATTGAATCCTGGAGGAAAAGCCCTTGACCTGGAAAGAGCCATTTCTTTTCTTCCCCTCATTCCACCAGTTCCTTCTCACTTCTGTTATGTACCATAACTTTGGTTCAGGCCCTCATCACCTTTTCCCTAGTATGAAATGCTTTCCATTTGGTGTTCTTGCCTCAGATGTCTTCTCTTCATTCCTTCTTCCATACTGCTACCAGACTGATCTCAAGCAGAGATCTGTCTCAACCAATTCCAATAGCTTCCTATTGTTTCTAAGATAACCTATAAACTCCTCTCTTTGGAATTTAAAGCTTGGTCCCAAGCTATCTTTCTAACTTCACTGGAAATTGCTCCCCTTCCTGTGCAGTCACCTCTAGAAAAACTGGTCTTCTCTCTGTTGTCCATCTCTTGTCATTGTGCCTTTGTATTGTCTATCCTCCATTCCTGGAATGCCATCCTTCCTCACTTCAGTTTCTTAGAGTTCCTTATTTCCTTCAAGAATCAGCCCTAATATTACCTTCTACATTAAATATTTTCTGATCCCCCCCCCAACTTGTGACTTTTTTGTCTTGTTCCTATTTTGTATTCTGTATGTTGCCTATGTTGTCATTCCCCACCCCTCAACCAGATTGACTGTGAACTCCTTGAGGGCAGGAATTGTTTCACTTTGGTCTTTTTATCACTAGCACAGCACCTGGCACGGCCTAGGCACCAGGCTTTAATAAATGCTTATTGACTGGTTGATTGATAATGCTCCTACTTTTCTCCCCTTTAATAAGGGGCTTCTGTTTGATCCAAATGTAATAGGGAACTGCTGGCATTTATTGACTAGGAGGGTAACATGATCAGATCTGTACCTTAGCAAAATCACTTTGGCAGCTGTGTGGAAGATGCCCTGCAGTGGGGAGAGCAGTAATCTGAGTGAGAGATGGAGAGTGCCTGAACCAGGATGGTCACAGATAGTAATCTAAATATGTAGCACATGTGAACAACATAGAATATCATGCAGCAAGCATGAGGACATATATATGTGGAATACTTGGCATATAAAGCAATAGAACAAAATTACTTACTCAATATGTCAGTCTCATGCAAACATGCCATGAAGTATCCTATAAAAAGGACGGCATGGTATTTTGTATTTATATTTATTAATTATAAAAAACATATATAAATAAATATAAATATATTTACTTTATATTTATTCTCCCTTTTAAAGTATGTATATATTTTATTTTTTTCCCAATTACATGTCAAAACAATTTTTAAACTTTTTTTTTTAAGTTTTGAGTTCCAAATTCTATCCCTCCCCTTCCTGTCCCAATCTCTACTTTTCTTGGGGAGAGGGGGGAAGGTTGGTTGTGAATACATGAAAATTATTTTGTTTGTCTCTCTTTTTTTTCTTCTTAAAGCTAAAGTTTGCTCCAGTATGACTGGTGGACAGAGTTTAACCTCACTGTTTAAGAAACTGCAAGAAACCATAGATAAGAAAACTAAATTGGAAATAGGGGATGTTGTTCGAATGAGAGGATATATCCGTGTATACAGAGAGCAACGAGAGATCCATGCCTCCGCTTACTGTAAGCAGTGTCTGTTTTGACTAAAATTGGAGTTTTAAAAAATTATTTAAGAAAAAATAATACTTGCAACTTAAATTGATTTTAGTTTAAGTTACTCAAAATTTTTTTGTTTTTGTTTTTTTTTGGAGGGGGGAAGGCAGAGCAATTGGGGTTAAGTTACTTGTCCAAGGTCACACAGTTAATAAGTGTTAAGACTGGATTTGAACTCAAGTCCTCCTGACTACAGGGCTGGTGCTCTATTCACTATGCCACCTAGCTGCCCCAAGTTACTCAAATTTTTACAGAGGAACATTTCTTCATTTTATTTTTAAGGATGATAATAGACTTATATGAGTTTGCATTATTCTTGGTTTTTGGTAATAATTTTGACAAATTAATTATAATTATACATATATATATATAAAATATTATGCTAATATTGAGAATTATCAGTATGAAAATTTCCTCCACGAATATAGGTTTATAACTTCTAGTCAGCATCGCCTATGGCTCTGAGAGGTTAAAAGATTTGCCCATGATCACACAGGTGGTATGGGTCAGAGACTGGACCTAAACCCGGGTCTTCCTGACACCAGACCAGTCCTCAAGTCGCAGTGCCTAACTTTGGTCATGTCTAATATATGACTGTGAAAATGCTTCCAGATTTGGATTTGAATAGCTCTTAGATATTCACTTTGCACTTGTAGAGTATATTAATTATAGTATATGTTTACAGTATAAATTTATATTATATTATATTTATTAACTTATAGAGTATATTGAGATTAAGTAAGCCTTACTATATATTATTAACTCTGTTCATTTAGAAAGAAATTGGTCAGTCAGAGGCATGATAGCTTAAGATTATATGTGGAACACCTTTTGCATTATTCTCGTAGTTCCTTTGGAAATCTCAAATGTGAAAATCAGTTTTTGAAGAGCATGGTGGGGCATGCCTGTAATTTCTCCTTCTGGGAAGGCTGAGACTGGCAGTTCTCTCAGGTGTTCTGAGCTCTAGTGGGCTAAGGAGATCAGGTATCTTTACTAAGTCCTGCATTAACAGAATGATCTTGGACAGGAGTACTACCAGGTTGTGCAAAATTGGGGTAAACTGGCCCAGGATGGAAATAGAACAAGATGAAGCTCCTGTGCTAGTCAGTGGGTAGCTCAAGCCCATGAGTAGCCCCTATAATTTCAGCCTAAGTGAGATAGGGAGACCCAAAGGATGGAAAGGAAGGAAGGAATGAGGGAGGAGAGAAAACCCTGCTCACAAGGGTTTGCTGATAGTCATATTCTGTTGTGGTCTTCTTCCCTGTCCCAGAGCATTCCCCTGGTAGTCAGTTAGGTAATAGAGGAGTTGTATTCCCTCCTGGAGATCACTTGGGAACCATTTAGTGTGCCTCAACATTAATGATCCCCTAGTGTGATCCACTAGGAGAGCCGCTGAGGGCCTCATTTATTGTTACTCCAAGTAGTGCCTTTGCCATGGGGGAGAATAGGCTTCTGTGTAACTGCTATGGCATTTTTCCATCTCCTGATAGATAAAGTGGATGATCCATTGTGGAATGTTCAGATTGCAAGAATGTTGGAGCTTCCAGATATCTACAGAAAAATTTATGACCAGCCTTTCCCAAAGGTTACAGTAGTAAAAGAAGAGGTAGTAAGGTAAGCAGTTTCTAATCACTGTTTAAAATGTGCACAGCAATATTAGTTCAACTGTGTAATTATAACCTTTACACAAGAGAATAGTTGAGAAAATGTACTTTGCTCACCTCTTTTAAGAGGTGGAGGACCATGGCGTGTGGAATAGCACATATGCTGTCAGACTTGATGGGATGTATTGATTGTTTTTGCTGATCTGTTTTTTTCTTTTTAAAAACAAAAAAGAATGACTCTTACTGGGTAGGCAAGGAGCAAGGGATATATACAAAAACAAAAGATAACAATTATAAAAATAAAATTTTAAAAACTGTATTTGTTAGTACTTAGGCAAATTGGTCATAAGGGTTGTTTTTTTTTTTTGCCTTGAAATGTTGTACATGTTAAATAAAAATTTGTTGTTGTTGTTCAGTCTTTTTTCAGTCATGCCTAACTCTATGACCTCAGTGTAGATTGGCGCTTTCTCTGCTATGTCTGATCTTAGAGAGTCACCTCAGGTACTTAGAAGTTAAGTGACTTGCTCAGGGTCACATGACCAGGATGTTAGAAGTGAGACTTAAACTCCGTTTTTCCAGACTCTGAGATGAGCTCGCTACCTACTGTATCACACTGCCTCCTGACATGTAAATTAATGAATTTCAAGACATATCACTTTTCACATGAATCACTTAAAGTTGCAAGTTTAGGAGCTAATTTTGAGCTTTTAAGAAGGGAAATGCTTTTGTCAGGATAGCTTCAAGGCTCTTTCAAGAACTTGCCCCTGATACTCAGATCTTGGTTGGTCCCTTAATTTCCAGTTGCTCATTTTAAGGAGTTACTGGTGTTGTGTATTATTTTAAAGTACTGAGCTTTTATTGATTTTTTTTAAAACCCACATGTACATATGTATATATATGTTATATGTGGGTGTATATATACACACACATATTTCTGGAATGCACATATGTTCTCTAGAAAAAGCATAACAAAGATGTGCAAGATAGTCTTGGTGTTTTCCTGAAATTTTCTAAAACCCATTCTCCCTCTGCAGCAATCCTGGTACCCTGGACCTTTCTAGTCAGACAGGTTTGCTGAGTGAAAAAATTCAAGACTTCCTTGTTGAGAACAAAGTGCAAAGCTTTTACCAGCAAGAGCTAGAAGCTGTGGAGTCTTTGATGGCTCTAGCCAGCCAGCCTATTGTTGACAGGTCCTGCTCTGAACAGGTGAGGACTTTCTCAAAAATGCTTTCAGCCATGCCCACAAACTAGAGATGAAGTGGTGACAGTGTTACTGCTGGGATTGGGCAGCTCCATCCCCAAACTGCAGGGAGGGAGGAGAACTGTGGTTTTGTGAGGTCTTCTTTTCATTTCAGCAATGTACCTGGCCACAGAGAAGTCTGAGATGACAGTGAACCAGTTTTTCACCTGACTCAATTTTGCCTCATTTGGCTTATTCTGTGTGCCTAGGAAAAAAAGCTAAGGATTTACCTACTATTAAAGTAATTAGAAGCCCATTGAAATGGGCTCTTAATCCCAGTGGATTCCAAGTAAGACAAAATGGAAGAGACTGTATAGTTATCAGTCCAACAACAACAACAATAATAATAGCTCATCTTTTTATGTAGCACTTGGCAATTTACAAACTATTTTCTTCATCTGAAACCTGTGAGGTGCTTTGATGCATCTCCCTGCACTAATTCTGCCTTCAGTCTTTCCTGGCCCACTTCCTGGTCCTGACTTTTCTAGACTTCAAAATTCTGCCTTCCCCAAACCCCTTCCACCCTTTTCAGCTCTCTTTTCTGTGTCATCTTTCCCCATTAGAATATAAGTTTCTTGAAGGCGGGAATTTTTTGTCTCTTTGCTTATATCTGTACCCCCAGAGGTTTTTCTGGTTACACATCTTGATGATTCTAACATTGCTTCTATTCAATTCTGCATGATATATTACAGCCTGCCCACCGTGAGCCATTTGTATTCCCTACCTAATGGTAATCCTATGAGGTAGGTGTGATAGTAATGGAATATAAAGATTCCCCTGTATTGGCTTGGTTTTCAAATTGATTGTGTTAAAACCCAGAGCTTGTTAATCCCACCTGTGGGATGGACTTGTTGACTTGAAAAGAGAGACACGAACTGGTAGGAGCTGGTGACGTAGATTTGGAGAGACAAGAGAGAGGCAGAAGAACTTTTTTGGAAGCAGCACCTCGTGGAAGCAGAGAGAGACTGAGAGAATTGCTGGGAGCCACTTTGAATCGCCCTGGACTTTTGAGACCTGTCCCCGGAGCTGCCAAGGACTGAGGAGACATGGCTGTTTTGCTGGTACTTTGTCTGTTTTGATGTTGTTTTGCCAGATTTGTCCACTGGTAAAAGACAGTCCTTTTGTTGAAGAAGTCCTGGAACCTGGCTGTTGGCTAAGAGCTCCTGAGACTGTCCTGCAGACAGAGAGTGAATACTGTCCACTTAGTACATATTTGTAATGCCAAGCAAAGCCAACTTCCCAAGGTTCAAAATACCAGCATAGGTGCTCTCCATTTTATTCAGTGACAAATTAAGAACAGAGAGAATCAACATATAGCATAACTCAAAATACAGCATTTACCCAAGTGTGATTTAATCAAGTACTACCCCACTCCTGGACATTACATTCATTTAATCAATGACAAAGCCCCTCTTCTCAAATGGAGATTAGTTTCCTATCATAACTAAAGTATATTCATTAGTTTAATCACAGAGCACAAAAAAAGTCAAAAGTTCCCCACCCTTGGATCACAATTGAATCTACCCCAGAGTTACAGCAAGCTTAAGCACAGCATTTAATACCCAAATGGAGGTCATCATCTTGACACAAGGCAAGTTCTCAGCAATCTTTGTTCCTGGGGAGACAAAGTTTAGCAAGGCCACAAGATACATTGTCAGTGTCTTCATTAATTCATTCTCTGTCTGTAGAACAGTCCTGAAAACATTAGCAAAACCCCCTTCCAGGATTTCTGTAAACATACAACAAGAAAATCCTTCTTCAGAGCTTCTGAACCAACAGCAAGGTTCCAAAACTTCTGCAACAACAGCACTGTCCTTCACCAGTGGACAGAATTCACTCTCTGTCTGCAGAACAGTCTCAGGAGCTCTGAACCAACAGCAAGGTTGCATGACCTCTGCAACAACAGGACTGTCTTTCACCAGTGGACAAATCTGGCAAAACAACATCAAAACAGACAGACAAAGTACCAGCATAACAGCCATGTCTCCTCAGTCCTTGGCAGCTCTCAAAAGTCCAGGGCAATTCAAAGTGGCCCTCAGCAATCCTGTCTCTCTCTGCCTCCAAGATGCTGCTTCCAAAAAGTTCTTCTGCCTCTCTCTTTTCTTGTCTCTCTAAATTTGTCACCAGCTCCCTCCAGTTCAGCCCTCTCTTTCCACATCAACAAGTCCATCCCACAAGTGGGATTCACAAGCTCTGGGTTTTAACACAATCAAACCAAAAACCAAGCCAATACAGGGGGATCTTTATATTCCATTACTATTTCACTATTTCTTCCCTCCTTTTCATTTGCATTCCATCCAAGCTAGATGCTTGCTATTGCCTGAGCCCTATGTTCAGTCTCCTGCCTTTTGAATGCCTGGGATCCATGTGTTCCTCACAGCCACTTTTGTACATACCCAGTTTGTGCCTTTAGTCAAGTTTGATCTGGTGCTACTTCTGAAAGGAGGCCTTTCTTGATCCCCTCAGTGGTTAGTGCTCCCTCCCCCATCTTCTCAAGTTATCCTCTGTGGGTGTGAGAGAGGTGGGGGTGAGTGTGTTTCTCTTTACAAACTGGAACCTCCTAATACAATATCAATTCCTTGACCATAGGGCCTGTTTTTCATTTTGTCTTTGTTCCCCCAATCAGCCTTGTACCTTATACACAGTAGGTACTTGATAAACTAATTTCCTATGAAGGATAATTAGACTGTAAAAATCTATTTCCCTCCTTCAAATAGAACCTCATATCTACTGTAGGATATTTCAGTTTTTCCAGAATTTCTTTGATTTCCTCCTTGTCTGTAAGATGAATTTCATTTCTCTTGTTTCTAGAGATTTTGTTTGTATTCAGCGTTTCTTTGGGGTTTCTTGGAGAGATTGAGAGGTGCCAGCTCCCTGGTATCTACTCACTCTTCTGTCATCCTCAGAACACTGAACTTTAACACATTAGATCATTATAAGGAGGCTGTCTCCAGATTGGCTTCCCAAAACATCTGGTAACTACAGCAGAAGATGCACTTGGAAGTGAATTTTTGTAGCCCAAAGAGAAATATGAAGACCATATCCTCCAGATGAGACCAGCTTTTTTTTTTTTTAAGAGCTACAATCAGGTTTAATTTTTGTATTTTGAAGTCCAAGTGACTCTTTTCTCCGAAAGGATCTATAGGGAGCTCTGAGTTGATGTCTTTAAAGCATTGTACCATCTACTGTGTCTGCCCATTGCAGTGTGTTCTAATGGAAATTTAGCATTTGAAGTAGCTCATCTTGTCTTTTGAAAACAGTTTTTCAATCATTCATGAATCTTCCCCTCATATTACTCCAATTAGGGAGATCAGTGTGATTAAATTCTGCTTAGCGAGTCCCTGAAAAATAAAGCCACTGATCAGTGGTGAAATCTGATGTAACCCGAGATCCTCCTGTTCTTTTGTGGCACAAATGGGAGCTTTCCACAGAGGCTTAGTGACAGCCTGGAGTTTAGAAGCAGAAGGAGAGCCTCATTCCTACTGGCCTCACTGTGGATGGCACAGTGTACAGAATGGCTATTTCTCATTTTCATTTAAAA
Organism: Petaurus breviceps papuanus; assembly: GCF_028583685.1. Classification (NCBI taxonomy): domain Eukaryota; kingdom Metazoa; phylum Chordata; class Mammalia; order Diprotodontia; family Petauridae; genus Petaurus; species Petaurus breviceps. The sequence continues at coordinate 79,170,575 of NW_027186296.1, read as the reverse complement.
AAAATTTTTAAAGTTTTAACTCTAAATACAAATATAATCAACTGAATTTGCTTGATAACTTTGCATTTTAATTAATTTTAAGAATCATTCTTTGCCATGTGATAAATATTAAGTTTATTTGATGATGAGAGCTTTAAATGTTTGAGGATCCTGGATCCAGTTGCTGAACTGGAGTAATGGGCGTGAGGCAAGGGTTGCCCTGCATGGTGTAATGGCTGCTTTTTCTTGTAGGATTGTTTCCCCAAGTCCCACACCTCATCCATTGGCCTTTATCTTCTTGTCCAAGACAGGAATGCAGCTGTTGTACTCCCTGGAAAGCTGCCTATGCTTTGGACCTGGGCTGTTCATAATCAGGACAGGCAAATATGCATTTAGGTCAGCTGAGGCTAGTTCAAAGCAGATGTTTCACACACTGTTAATGTTTACAAAAAGCCTTTTTCTATTAGGTTCACTTGTACACATGATTCCAACTGATTTTTAAAAAATATCTTTGTTATGTGTCTAGAGGTAGGAACCATGGCTTGTAAATTGTCTGTAATATTAATACTAATAATACTTGATGTTCATATGGTACTTTAAAGTCTACAAAACACTTACTGTACAGTATCACATTTAATTACTGTCCCTATTTTGCAGATGAGGAAAACAAGGCTCAAAGAGGTTAATTTGATCACCCATGGTGACTCAACTAATAAATGTCAGAGGCAGAATTTGAACCCAGGATTTCCTGACTCCAATACTATATTCAATAGTCCACATGTCTACTGTATATCATATAGTTTGTTAGGCAGTACCCGACAATCATCATTAAAAGCAGTTATTGTATTACCAATTCTAATCAGGAAATTTCTGCCTCAGTAAAATATTTAAAATGCTTGACCAGTAGAATTCATATTCTTAAAATGAACTTTTATGAAGTGCTACTGAATTAAGATTGTACCGAATTTTGAAGATTGCTACAAAAGGCATGATTCTTTTGGTTCATTATGTTCAAGAGGATCTGTGAACATGAAGAAGAATGGTTCCACAAACCCCTCCTAAATGTCAGGATCACCAGATTGTTCCATTGCATGTCTTGAAAATGGACACCACTCTGGCATTTATTTGGCATATTTTTAGTTTCCAAATAGACTGGAGATTGAGTATTCCAGTGAACCAATTAGTTCACATAAGAGTTATATGCTAAGTCAGCCTTACTATAAGAAGGACTTTGGGACACCCATAATGTTTATTAGCTAGAAATTCCTGGCTGGGTGGAGTCCTTTTTTTATAAAGCTGTGGACTATGGGATGGGTGCCCTTCAGGCCATGTTTGATGATCTTTCATAAATCTTCCTTCCTGCCCCTCTTCCAGGCCCCTTCTTTTGTAGCTCTCTGTCTAGCCTGCCTTGTAAGCCTGCACATACAGAATTCTCTTAATTTGCTTCCTTTACAGTAGGGGCTTTGGCATGAAATTGAACTGACTCATGGTTGCACTTCTTGAGTAAGTTTGTCCTTTTTGCTTTTTTTGATTAGTTTCTTTCACATTAAAAGTTGGTTGCAATCTTGAGAGAGAATTCCTTTGCCAGCAGCTTTTCCTGTAGTTGAAACAAACTGGATATCATCATCTGAATGACAAGGAGGAAATAACCCTTTTAATTGGAATATGGGAGGGGCCCAGAGCTCTCTCTGTAGCTCCTAGCTGTGCAGCCTGAGGAAACACCCAGGCTATTTTAGGAATATGAAATGATGTCTTTGGCTGCCCCTCGAGATAAAGCCTTTTCTTAGAGAATGGTGGTTTTTACAAAATCTGAATCTGTGATTTCATTGATGTGGGGAGCTCCCAAGGAAGAAAATACCTTCAGGGATGTATATTGGCCCTTCCTCTGTGACTGGAGTGCAGACCAGTGCCCTGGTGTTATGCCTGGTTTTCCCCACCCCCCTGCCTCAAGGAAGTGAGCTGACAGCGGGGTCAGCTCTGCCCTCCCCCACTGGGTCTCCGGGCTTTCCTGGTCAGCTCACCTGCATAGAAGTGGGCAGGTTTCTGGATCAGGTGAGGGAATTTCAAGGGGTACTGACCAATCACTGCTTACATAAGGCCCCCTTTATAAGCTGAGGTTTTGCCCCAGATCTGGGGCTGTTGCTGGCTGCTGCTACTGACGTTGCTGTACCTGGGACATGTGGTAGTAACTGCTCAGCCCGTCAAAAAGGTCCATTCTAAAATTATTACTTGGGTCTTGCTCGCGTTAATCAAGGTACAGCAAGCTGAGTAGCAGTATGGCAAAACAGAAAGAAAGATAGATCTACAGTCGGGAGAGATACCGGGTTCAAATTCCACCTTGGACAACAGACTAGCTGTGTAATCAGGGGCAAATACTTCACTTTTCAGACCCAAGTCTTACATCTACTGTGGGGTAAGAACACCTGTTGTACCCACTTCACAGGTTGAAGTAAGAGTCAAGTAAGATGGTGTCTGTAAAGCATTTTCTAACCTTAATGTCAGTTAATGACAGTTCTTCAAGAGACAGAAGCAGAATGGCTTAGTGGAAAGAGGGACAGTCTGAAATCAGCAAGTCCTGGGTTCAATTCAGGCTTCTGATTCACCATGACAGTGTCTGTAACCAAGGGGCAAGTCATTTAGTCTCCTGGTGCTATACCTTGATTAACGCGAGCAAGACCCAAGTAATAATTTTAGAATGGACCTTTTATTAAAATGCCACGTGGCCTAATCAGGCCACATGGCAGGCTGAGCAGTTCTACCACATGTCCTAAGTACAGCAGCAACAGCCCCCGATCTGGGCCAAAGCCTCAGCTTATAAAGGGGGCCTTACGTAAGCAGTGATTGGTCAGTACCCCTTGAAATTCCCGCACCTGATCCAGAAATCTGCCCACTTCTATGCAGGTGAGCTGACCAGCAAAGGGTGGGGACCCAGTGGGGGAGGGCGGAGCTGACCCGACCGTCTGCTCTCCTCCTTGAAATAGGGGGGTGGGAAAAATCAGGCACAAAAAGCTGAACTGAAGAGATGTTGAGAGATAAGATAAAGAGCCAGGATATCAGAGGAGAAATAGGAACTATAGAATACTTCTTTCTAAGCTCTTCCATTTTCTTCATTCATTTCCTATGTAGTATTCAGATGTGTCCCTGGCCACCTTCCTGACCCCAGATGGTCTTTGATAGGTTCCTCTACAACTCTGGACCCAACCATTCCTATCTAGAAAATGGCCATAGAATTGTAACTTTGCCAGGATTGTGTGTGCAATTCTTTGAGATCCCTGAGAGAAAGAGCAGCTTATGATGAGTGGCCACAACTTAGATATCAATAAAGATACAAGAGTCCTGTGCAGGAACCAAAGAATTTTGAATACAGTTCTTTAAGGTTCACAAAGTACTTTCCTCACAACAGCACTGTGAGACAGTAGTACAAGTACATTATCTAAATTGAGAGTTAGGGGAAGTGAGGGGAGGATGGTCTAGTGCAGGGGAAAAGAACACTAGATTTTTAATCAGGGGACCCACATTTGATTGTCTCTTACTACCTTGAGCAAAGCACTTAACCTCTGGGCGAAGTTTTCTTCAACTTTAAAATGAGGGAGTAACCTAAGTGAATTCTAAGGTGCCTTTCAGCTCAGAATTTGATCCTTGGAGACCTTGACATGACGGAAAGAGCTCCAGAGTCTGAGGATCTGGGTTCTCATCTTGGCTCTGCCACTTTCAACTTTGTGCAAGTTGCCTAACTTCTCCAGGCCTCAGTTTTCTCTGTAAAATGAGGTGGGGGGGGGAAGATCAGACTAGATGACCTCTAAGGTGCCTTCCAGCTCTACAGCTCTCATTCTATAATGAGAACCAGGAAACATAACTAGTAAGTGTTAGAGTTGAGACTGGCATCAAGTCTTTGTCACTGGTTAGGAGGAATTAAAAGGCAGTGGGATTGCCTTGAGGGTTTTTTCCATGATGGTTTCAAAACAAAAACCCTACAGCTAAGTTTCAGAGTAGTTACTTGTCAAACACCTCTGAAAGAATGTCCTCCCTAACCTCCTCAAATGCCACTCTAGCCAGCCTGCCCAGTTCAAGTTCTCTCGGTAGACACCTCCATTTTTTGACTCAGTGTAGAACAATCCCATCAGACCAATTCAGAAACCAGTTGGTTTGGGAGAGTTGCTCCTAGGCACAACCCAGCGAAGTTTTTCTTTCAAGGTTTCGTTTATTTTTTTCTGATTATTTTCTTTCCACAGGTGAATCTAGGAAGCCGTCCAACTTCCAAAGCAATTCACAGCATATTTAAGGAAGCTATACAATTACTGTGGAAAAAGGGAATCGTCTTCCAGAAAACGCATGGCTTTACCGACCTGTACTATGTAAGACAGCTGCAATGCTATCCTTGTTCTGATACTTCAGGACTCAGCCTTGCTGGCCAAAAGCTGGGTCTCAACTTTCAGAGTGTCCAGAATTGGGCCGTGCTACCGAGGACTAATGCTTTGATAGGTCTGATTCTTCTGGAGATAAAAGAAGCTTCGCCTGTGAAGCAGTAAATTCAGTAAAGGTTAAGCATCCCCTATGGGCGAGGTCTGCAAAGACAAACCTGAGACAAGTTCCTGTTCCCAAAGAGCTGGGCTTCTACCAGGGACATACACACATAGACTAACAAGTATGTGGTGCAGTGGAAAGACCACTGGGTTTGCTAGCAGAAGACCTTACTTCCTGTCCCTGCTGTTCATTCTCTGTGTGACCTTGGCTAGTTGGCTTCATCTTTTCTGCCTCTCAGTTTCTTCACCTGTAAAATGTGAGGATTAGGGGAGGCTAGGTGGCTCAGTGAATAGAGCACCAGCCCTGGAGTCAGGAGGACCTGAGTTCAAATCTGGCCTCAGACACATAACACAAAAAAACTAGCCGTTTGACCTTGGGCAAGTCACTTAACCCCTCCTCCCAAAAAAAAGCAAAAAAAAAAAAGTGAGGATTGAATTGGGTGACTTCTAATGTCCCAGAGAGCACTGACACCTACGGGGATCAGTAAAGGCTTCCTGTAAGGGGGCTGCCCAGCCCACCCACCTTCTGAGCCTTGAAAAGATGGACATAGGAATGGAAGACCTTCCATGGTTGGGGGCATGGTATTGGGAGAACAACATGTCAGGCAGTTTGACTGGAATGGAGAGTGTAAAGAATATAAGCTAAGTCTTCCCAGGCAAGGAAGAACCAGATTGTGAAGGGCTTTAAATGCTAGACCAAGGAGTTTTTGTTCATGTCAGAAACAATACTGAGATTTTTGAGCAGGGAAGTGATATGGTCAGACCTGTGCTTTGGGAGTATTATTTTAGCAGCTGTTCAGAAGGTGGATTTGATGAAGAGAGAGACTAGAAGCAAGGACACCAATTAGAAGGGTATTACAGTAGTCTAGATAAGAAGTAATAAAAGTGGTGGCCATGTGAGTGGAAAGAAGGAAATGGATTTGAGATGATGTGAATGTGACAAAACTTGGCAACTGATTAATGAATGCTTGTGGGTTGATATGTGGAGAATAAGGAAGAAGGTAGACTCGTGGATTAATTTAGCTTTATGAACCTGAGCTACTGGAGGGAATAACAAAAACAGGAAAATGTGAAGGGGTGCATAGATTTGGGGGGAAGATGATGAAGTCTTTTAGACATTGAGTTTGAGAAGCCTATGGGACATCTATGTGGAGCTATCTGGCAGCTAGTTGATAATGGAGAATTTGGCTTCAAGGAAGAGATTAAAGCTATTTTATGTAGATTTGGGGAGTCATCTGTGGGGAGATCACTGAAGCCATAGTCACTGATAAGCTTGCCAAGAGAAGAGGGCTCAGGACAGAGCTTTGGGCAACACCCAGAGTTAGCAGGTGTGATATTGATGACAGTCAGGAAAGGAACCTAAGAGAACAGTCAGACAGGTAGGAAGAGAACCAGGAGAGAGCAGAATGAGCAACATCAAGAGAGGAAATAGGTTCTAAGAGGAGAAAGAGTAGTTGACAGTGTGTAAAACTAGAGAGAGGTTAAGGAAGTGAGGACTTAGAAAAGGCTGTTGGATTTAGCAATTAAGGGAACACTGGTAACACTGGAGAGTACAGTTCCTGTTGAGTGATGGGGGTGGAAGCTAGATGAGAGATAAATGGGAGGTGAGGTTGTGCTGGTGGTGAGTATGGGTACTTTGGTTTGGTTTGGTTTTTGTTTGTTTTTTTCCAGAAGTTTGACTTGTGAAAGAGGAGAGAGGGATTTTATCTACAATTTCAGGAGTCAATTAAAGGTGCCTTTTAAGGATATGGATGACCTGGGCATGTTTGTAGGCAGCAAAGAAGCAGCTAGTACATCGGAAATTACAGATGAGAGACATAGGGAATGATTAAAGGAGCAAACTCTTAGAAGAGCCAGAGAGAATAGGATCAAAGGCATAGATAGAGCTTTGGTTCTTGCCAACTATAAAAATTTGGAGCAAAGCAGAGAATAGGGAATGATGTGAAGGGGTTTTATGCTGTGGGGTATGGGGAAAAGTGGTAGCTCATGACAGATGACCTGGATTTTCTCAGTAAAAGTAGGAGGCAAGGACCTTTACTGGGAAATAATTCCTAAGGAGCATTCTTTTTTATAGAAAATTTGCCGTATGCTAATTTCTTTCAGTGATTCCTGAATTTAGAGAGCTTTTTAAAAATCATTTCAGCATTTTCATTCAATAATTTGAACATAGAATCATAGATTTAGAGCTGTCTCCAAAATCCAGTAGTCTGTCCACTACACTGTGCTGCCTAATCTGTTGTGTAACAGAACATATTGAAACCTCCTGAACTAGAGCTTCTTTTCCTGGTTTTAGGGGTAAACACTGCTAGTTGGTTCAAAACTCTCCCTTATGGTGATTAAGAAACCTACCTTTTTTTTTTTTTAAAGCATATAAATCAGTACTTGTCCCTTGTGGAGTCCTCAGTAGACAGTGGTTCCTGTGGTCATATTTATTTTGTTGATATCCTTTGAACTCTGCATCCCTCCCAGTCTGCAGGGAGCAGCTCTTCCTTGTGAGAAATAGCAAAGTGGGTAATTGGCAGTGGCGTCAGGGTGTGGCCGGGCCGGTGCCACTTCTTCCTGTGAATCATTAGGATCTACATTGACGGGATTGGAACTCATTTCTTATATACATCACCAACCCCATTGCTGATTCTCCTGCTATAACTACTCCCACTGCATAGGAGCTGAAGGTTTTTACCTTGTGATTTTACTCCAGAAGTCTTTGGGCTGTTCTGTAAGTTTGGTTTAAACCAGACCGCCTTTCCTGACTGCCAGATCATTTATTTCAGCAGTATTTTATTAGGTGACTGCTATATACTGAGCACCATGCTAGGCACCATGGTTACAAAGACAGAAAGAAAACAGTCCTTGTCCTTGAAGAGTTTACATCCTACTGCCATTTAATATTGCCATTATTTTATTTTAATATAATTTGTATTCTGTATCAACCAACAGGAATTTATTAAAGGCTTATAATTATGTGCCAAGAACTATGGCTGAACTCTAAGAATACAAAGAAAAAGCAAAAGCCACCTCTTTACTGAAGGCTCTTACACTTTAATAGGAAGATAAACTTACTCATTCAGGGTGGATATTGGGGATAGCCTTCCCAGAGAGATGATAGTTTATAGAGGCAGCCTCAGGGTCAGGAAGACTTGAATTCATTCTCTCCTTCTAATACATACTGGTTCTGTGACTGTGGGCAAATCATTTTGGTGAGCATTCTTAATGGTCCAGAGGACCCTCTAAGACTTTAGTTACTGAAGAGTTCTCTATCTGTTGGTAGAGATAGTTTACACAGCAGGAGTTCCCAGTATTATTGAAGGTATAGGTCTGAACAATAAATAATTAGTGCTTTCTATGCTAATGTATTTAATGATTCACTTAATAAATTGTTGAATTGAATTAAATAATTATAGTAAAAATAACTTCATGAATTAGAAAAGCCATTTATTAAGCACTTAATACATATGAAGTCTAGAATCCCTCTTCTTAAGGAGCTCCCATTCTAATTGGGGTAAACAACAGATGAAGAAAGGTTCATGTTCATGTTCAACTCAAGGCAGAGGGAAAGGCCAGTTAGTACTTAAGCTACAAAAGTAGCAGAGCAGATGGCAAGGTCCTGAGGACCTTGGGGAGTAATGACAGGTCAGATTGTTGCCCGCCAAGGGTTGGGGTTCAAGGGTTAAAGTGGTGTAGGGCTCTGGAATATCTTCAACAGAGGTAAGGATGTAGGGATTCAGCATTCTGCCAACAGTGGTTGTCCTGTAGGTGCCTGGTGGGAACTGGGCCATGGAAATCAGGGCAAAGGAAGTTAGAAAAGATCCTTAGTGAGGGAGGTAGGGCATTCTCTTGCATGCATGAGGAAGCAAAGAAGGTGAGTGACTCAAGCAGGGTCACACAGCCTGGAAGTGTCATAGGTGGGACTGAGACCTGGATCTCCTGCAGGGCTCTGTCTGATACACTGGCTTGCCTTTGAGCAAACACTTGAAGTGACATCTACTTTCCTGACTGATGATGCAGACAGTAAGACATATGCAGATGAGAGCCCTTTAATTGATGCTCACATGTTCTGTAGAGAATTCTCTTCCATGCAGGGATCCAGGGATGGGGAGGCCACTGAAATCCCTTCTACCTTAAAATTCTGTGGCAGGCTTGATTTGTGTACTCTCTTTGTTGTCTCTCCTGTTGTGACTCTTTATTAATCCTCTATATTTTGTTGGCTATCTTTATTCTTCCTACCAAAAGCAAAAGATCTCATACGGTCTAGCAGAAAAAGCCCTAGCCTGAGAGTCAGTCAGTAAGCATTTATGTGTGTCCTACTGTGTGCCAGGCACTGTGCTACTGATACCAAGAAAAGCAGACATCAGTCCTGCCCTTGAAGAGCTGACAGTCTGACGGAGAGACAACATGCAGACAGCTGCGCACACAGGACACAGATATAGGATGAAGTGAAGATAGTAAACAGAGGGAAGGCACTAACATTACTGAGGACTGGGAAAGGATTCCTGCAGAAGGGGGGATTTTAGCTGAAGCTTAAAAGAAGCTGGAAGTCAGAGATGAGGAGGGAGAGGATTCCACACGAGAGGCTACTGGTGGAGTATCTTACTCAAGAAACAACCAGAGAGCCAGTGTCCGTGAACTGCAGAGTATATGGAAGGGGGGAGAGGATAGGCAAGGTCAGAGGGGGATCAGGTTAGGAAAGGCTTTGAACGCTTTGATCCTGGTAGGGAGTGACAAGAGTTTATTGAATAAGGGTAAGGGGAGGTCACATTTGCACTTTAAGAAGATCAGTTTGACAACTGAGTGAAGGATGAACTGGAGTCCCCTCCAGCTCTGAATCACTTGAGATTTAGGCAAGAGAAGTGGGTTCTAATCCCATCTCTATCACTAATTGTGTGACCTTGAATGATTTCCTCTGTAAATCCTATGTAAATTATTCCACAGCATGAAAGTTTCATTAGCTGTTCAGAAGAAAGTTGTCATATAGATAGAGAAGTATTTTTCTTTCCTGTATAGCTCAAATGAATCGTCTCCTAACAGTAGGCCCTATTGTCCAAGCAAGTCCTAGGGTTAGTAACAATTTGATAATATGGTTAGTGTTCAACACATGTTATCAGCATTGGAAAGATAATAGAATTACTTTGGAATCTATTCTAAATATTGATTTAGAGGTTTAGATAGTACAGCTTGAGTATTAAAAAGCTTTCTCTTTCACTACCTCCCCTTTTTAGGTGACAAGTCAAGATAAGGAACTGCACAAAAAAATCCTCAGTTTCATTCAAGATGATTGCCAGAAACCAAGGCGTAAGTTGTGCAAATAGATCCTTTGATGATATAAAAAAGGAATGTTCCCTGCCAATGGATATATAAAGGTATAGAAGACAATGTGACATAGCAAGGAGAATGGGAATTTTAGTTTCAGCTCTGCTCGTGCCAGGTTTTAATCATGAAAAATTCCTTGATCTCATTTCTGTGATGACAGTGAGGTACACAGACTATATGAAGTCTATAACCTTACTAGGTGTGTATTTTTACTGGTAAATGGTTGGGAAGGAGTGGGAAGAGAAATTGGAATAGGTAACCTTATTTCCTGTTTCTTTTGTCTCTGGAGCCAAGGCTAAGTTTCCTCATATATAAATTTCAAAGTTAATGACGTTATACTATGCACTGGAGGTCATTAACACACCAAATAAGACATTTAGCAAGGAACTTGGAAATTAAAACCTTAGGGACATCTAAATCTAATTTCTACCCTCATCCCCTTTTACATACTAATGAGGAAACCAAGGTCCTGAAGTGGTTAAGCAGTTTGCTCAAGATTGCATAGGTAATAAACTGCAGTCAGGATTTGAACCTTGGTCCTCTATCTCCGGTCCAGGGTTCCTTCTGCTATAGCACATTGCTTACCATTAAAGGTTGGAAAAAGAATTGACTTGGAAAGTTATTTACTTTAATGGAGTCAGGTCAGCCTCTAGTGGTTAAAGTATCAAACTGTAGAGCAGGCAGACACCCCATACTCTCATGATTATAAGAAGTTTTTATTTTTTTTTGCTTTTTGGGGAGGGGAAGGTAGGGCAGTTGGGATCGAATGACTTGCCCAAGATCACACGGCTAGTTGTGTTAAGTGTCTAAGGCCAGATTTGAACTTAGGTCCTCCTGACTGCAGGGTCAGTACTCTATTCACTGTGCCACCTAGCTGCCCCGAAGTTTTTATTTTTAAATACTTATCTAGAACATGCCACCTTAAATGATCATTTCACAAGTGACTTAAATGTATCCTTGTGTAGAGGTGACCTTGTGTTCCTGAAGGCTGTTCTACACAAGTGTGTGCACAAGACCTGGCAGGTTCTACTCAACAGGAAAACTTTTGACACACTCTTATCTAGGAACCAGCCTAGGACAGAACAGAGAGACTTGTTGGCCACTAAATGATGGAATGATTTTTAGGCCATGGCCACACATGAAATAGACAAAAAGCACAGAATGATCCTCAGTATACACATTAGTTTTGGGGGTGCAATTTCTGCAGTGGGAGTAGAGGCAGTATTTCACATCTAATCTCTCTTTCTCCCTTAAAATCAGAGAGGAACTTGGGAGACATTTCATGCCACTATTTTAGAAAGAAAGAATCTTTCTTTAGCACTGAGTACTTACTATGTGCATATTCTACTGAAAATGTTGGTGGGGAGGAAATTACTTATCTGGAAAGAATAGCTTGGTATGAGGTTTCTTAGTGACCAAGGTTCATTTCCCTCATGGCTTTGTCTTCTTCAAAAATTTCAGCTCTGGTAGCTTACATCCACCCATGCCTGACTCAGAGGAGAGGAATATGGAGATTTAAACTAGTCTTTACTGTGCCCAGCCCGTTTAGCTTTGAAGAACCGATGAGGTCACAGTGCAGGCAGGCAGGATTGTTATATTTTAAAGGGATCTCAAAGGGAGCGTTAGTTCAGGGCCTTCTGATGTCTTGTTTTCATTCCCTGGCTCACATCTTATTCTCTTATGAATTCAGAGCCATAGGCACCAAGCTTGTTTAAATTCAGAAGAAAATATTTACCCTTCTTTTGGGGTCATCTTTGGAATTTTGAATGGAATGATTTAATCATGTATCAGAATAATTGCTACCAGAGCATCAGTGTGACACATATTTCACCGGAGATCAAGAGGTATAAGGTATCTACATTCTTCAAGAATTGATATATACCGTCAGTCACTTAGCTGGATCTGCACTAAGGGCCTAGCGAAGCAAATGAAAAAAATTTGCATTTCACTTCTTACAAAAACCAAACAACCTTTTGTCACATGGAGGATAGCCTTTCTCAGACATCTCTCACTCTGCAAGGCAGCTCCTGCGGATTTGTGTTGTGCTAAACAGGCTCTGCCAATCACATGGTAAATAGGAGTATTGTTATTGAGTAATCATTGAATTGACTGAAACTAATAAATTTTTCAGAAGCTGAATTTGGTAGGGTGACTAACTGATACTATCTATTAAAACAATAATAAAGTTCTCCCTGCCCCAACTAAACTTAAAAAAAAAAAAAACCTTCTTAGTGACTATATTAGAAGCTGATACTGCCTCCTCTGATGCTCAAGAAATAGTGATTCCATAGTGTTTTATTTTCTCTGCCTAACCAGTAGGAGGATTTGAAACAAAGCTTTTCAATGAGTCTCTTGGCAAGGGCTTGCTTAGAATACTAGAATCATAGAGTTAATTTAATACCATTACTAGAAATGTGAGGGACTTCAGAGTAATGAATATAGAGGGGTAGCTTCCACATCAAGAAAACCTCAGTTTAAGGTCTATCCCTGACATATGGTGGCTGTATTGTATGACCCTGGGTCAATCATTTAACTTCTCAGTGGTCCCGGACAACTCTAGGACTAACAGCTAGAGGTCTACATTGTAGAGAGAATTTTTTCACTGGGAGTTCCAGACTCGGTCTTTAGGATATAATCCAGCAATGGGATGGCTGGTTATAATTGGTTTCGGGACTCTTATGTTGCCAACCAGTTCTTCAAAATGTACCAGACTACAGTCTCCTCAATAATATACAGCATCCCATTTCCCCAAAGAAGAAAGAACCACATACAAACAAGACATAGAGGCTGAATTGGAGATCATAGTAGAGGGAAGGCACTAGCATTAAAAGGCTTCTGGCAAAAGAGTGTCAGAGATGGGAGTTGAACTGAGACTTGAAGGAAGTCAGAGAAGTCATAAGGTGGAGATGCTCAAAGGAGAAGAGCATTCCAGATGTGGGGGGTGGCCAGCAACAATGGAAAGAGATTGTAGCGTATGTGGAAGGGTGAGAACAGCATAATAAGGCAGAGACCTGTTCCACCTTTATCCTCTTCTCTCCAGTTCTTTTAGTGGAACATAATACAGTTTTGAATTACTCACCAGTTTACTCCTCACTAATAAATGAAAATAATTTCTCTCTTCCTTGAACTCTTATTTTGTGACTTTGATTCAGCCAATCTTAATAGCATTTATTAAGTGCTTACTACGTGCCAAGCCCACTGATTAGCTGGATACAAAGAAAAGGCATAAAACAGTTTCTGCCCTCTAGGAGCTTAAATAAAATACAAGCCTAGTATACTGGAAGCTACAAGCCGATTTGGGAGGGACCAGGAAAAGGCTCCTAATGTAGGTGTTTGAACAAAGTCTTGTAGGAAGCCTGGGATACTTTAAATTACTGTTATCTGTGAGTATATCTTATCTCTCTTACTCAACTGTTGGCTCTTTGAAGTTCTGGATTATACCTTGTTAATCAGTAGCTTGCATTGTGGCTTGTACCTAGTAAGTACTAAATGCTTGGGTGAATTGATTAACAATGTTTTGCATTAAGCTTTTAAAGAATTACTGCTTGAGTTGTCCTAAGATGCCCTTTCTTGTTATCAGAAGAGATTGTTCATGATATTTGGTAAATAATGGTTTCTATAATAAGAACTGACTTTATGTAATACTTTAAAATTTGCAAAGTGTTTTACATATGTATTACCTCATTTGAGCCTCACATCATTATGAGATAGATTATAGATTTTACCCTTCGAATTGAAAGAAATGAAATGAAATTTTAAAAAGATTAGTGGTGTGGTCTATTTATGAATAAATTTATGAATAAATTGAGGTGTCAAAAGGGTAACTAACTTGAACAAGGTCACATGGCTAATATGTAAAAGTGGGATTTGAATGCAGGTTTTTCTGAGCCAAACCCTGTGTCTCCTATATCAGTTGCATTAATAATTATTTTTGTTTATTCCAAGCCTCTGTGAAGAAAATAGTTTAGAATAAGATCTCTAGGAAATTTTATTTTGTACTTTTTTCCTGGTGGAAGCAGGCTAAAGGCTAGGGAACATGGACAGAGTACAGTGTGTCTAGGGGGTTAAGTAGAAACAGTTTGGTAGATGTGATCGTGAGAGGATTAAATAGGATTTGTGATCCAAGTAAAATATTTTGAATGTTACTTTGGGGCTAGTTCTCAAAATTATGAACTGTCTAAAAGGTATAGCATATTGAATGTTTTAAAATAATAGGTTACAAATAGATTAAAAACCTGTAACATAATGTATTGCATATGGTAGGTGCTTAATAAATGTTTATTAATTTTAATTGAATGGCAACCTTTTTCAGCATTACATTTCTTAAATAGAATATTTCTACTTTTTCCTTAAACAAACAAAACTTCTTGATTCATCAAGTGCTGAAATAGCAAAATGTTTAAATAAGCCATACTGCTAATCCTTTTAAAATTTCATTTCTTTTTTTTAAATTAACAAAAATCTTTTTTTTCCTTCTTGCCACCCTGTCTACCCCTAGTTGAAAAAGAAAAAAGAAAGCCTTTCTAACAACAAATAAGCATAGTCAAGCAAAATAAATTTCTGCCTTGGCCATGTCCAAAAAGATGTTGTCTTACACTTCACCCTGAGTTCATTGCCTCTCTGGGTAGCATGTTTTATCCTCAGCACTCAGGAATCACAGCTGGTCATTGTATTGCTCAGAGTTCTCAGGACTGTCAGAGTTGTTTCTCTTTGCACTATGTTTGTTATTGTACACCTTGTTCTCTTGGTGCTTCTTACTATATTTTGCATCAGTTCATTAAAGTCTCCCCAGGTTTCTCTGAAACCATCCTTTTTGTCATTTGTTATGACTCAGTAGTATTCCATTAAATTCATATACCATAATTTATTCAGCTGCTACATCCCATATAACTAATCTTGAAACAATTCAAGTTAACATTCATTGAACACCTACTGTGTTCAAGACATTCTTTCCATAATGAGAATCAAAATTCAAAAACTAAAAACTTACCGTCTACTACAGGGAATACACCTCTTACACAACAAATACAATACAAAGTATAGAGTGTGATAGGTGCTAAAGAGAAATCCAGATATAAATGCCTTAAGAAAAATTATGCCTTAAGGGCATAAACAGCTGCAGCTGAGGGGATCTGTGAAGGCTTCATGATGAAGGTGATACTGAATTGGGGCTTGAAGAGGAGAAAAGGATTTCAGCAGAGGAAGATGATGAAGAGTGAGTAGGAAAGGAGAGTAGAAAATAAATGTGTCATGGTAGGATACACAAAAGAGAATAATGTGAAATATCTGGAAGGGTATATTGGAATTAGATTGTGGAGGACCTTAAATGTTACAATAAGGAATTTGCATTTTATCTTGTAGACTACAAGGAGTCTTGAAAGGTTTTGAGCTGGGAAGAGACATTGCCAAACCTGTGCATAGGAACAATGTGTACAGGAACAGGTCATTAACAATGTAGAGCTGATGTATCTGACCTTGGTTTTGACCCATCAAATAGAATTAGCTATTTTTAGATCTTAAATCAGCAGGATGTAAGGATGAACTTCAGATAAGCTACTCCATGAGAAAGTGCCTGGAAAAATGTTAAAGTATTATGATTAGTATTATTATTTTCTCTACTTTAAAGCCATATTGCCAAGGAGTGTGCACCAAAGACCTCCCCTAGAAGCTATGCATAAGCAAACCTCCAGAGAATTTCAGTTTGATCTCTAGGGAAGGGCCCATTCCATACAGGGTAGAGAGATTGTCTATTGGTCAGTCCCTTGGATGTGGGAAGAGCACACATTTCCCTGTCATTAAAATGTCTTGCCACACTGCCTTTCCAAAGACTAGCTGAGGAGTCTCTGTCTACTTTAATGGTATGACATCATCAAACTTAAAGGAAAATATTTTGCTAATGCCAGCCATGTCTCCTTCAGGGTAATTGTAAAGAAAGTGCTTTTGCAAACCTCAAAGCATTTGTATAATTATAATCTGCTACTGATGATGAGAATGATGATGATTTTGGAAGAACAAGTCGGGGTCCCTAACTCACATGTAGTTGTGGAATACAATGACTGGCCCATCTGAAGAATATTTTGCCAACCATAGAGACCCTTTATAGAGGATCAGCTAGATAGGGAGTCACTTCACAAGGTACCCTGAAGGCTCTGTTCCACCTTCAAATACAGTAGTTCCTGTCCTGTTATTCAACTGTAAGCATTACACAGATCCATTTATACAAATGCAATACAATATCAACATCTGGACTTTGCCATCTGACTCAAAGAATCCCCTCTCAGGTTATTCTAGTGAAACTATCTCCTTGACAGTCCTATACTCAGAGGGAATTCCTCAAAGGTACTCCCTTCTCCATGTCTTCATCTGTAAGTCATGATTCGTGCACAACACCACAGTGACACAGGTATTTACCCTTTTATCACAGTTGTCAAGTTGTGTGTGTATGTTGGAGCTAGAGATGGAAGCTTTGGATGGAAAGATGATACTTTTAAGTGGTGCCAACAATACTTTGCTAGCTCACCTCCGCCATTCATTGCCCTCTGTTTTAAGCAGTGGCTTCTTAGACTTCTCTACACTGCGCTCCCTATTTGAAGGGAGTCTGGGGAATCTGCCTGTGAGGAATTTGGGACTTCTTAGTGTATATCCCCTTTAGCACTTAGCACAGGGATGTGCACATAATAAGTTCACAGTTAGTATAGTTACTATGTCCTAAACAGTGTGACCCTAACCTGCCTACAATCCAGACTTTCCCACTACCATACTAAATGAACCTTTATCTCCAAAAAGACCTGGTTTCTTCTCTGTTTCTATCTTCATTCATGCCAAATTCCTTCCTTCCTTCCTTTGTGCGTTTGCTTAAGCTACACTGCCCTGGAATTCCCTTCCTTCCATTCTGCCTACCCATATCCTGTCCAGCTTCTGAGAACCTGAATCAGTCCTGCCTCTTTAATGAAGCCCTCCCAAGACCATTCTAGCCCATGGTGATGGTATTTTCTAATGAATTTCTGCAACATGGGTTGGATATTTGTTTTAGCCTTTTGTCTGTATGTCATGTCCTTCCAACCAAAAAATGAAATTCTAGAAATGAAATATTTTATGTATTTTTCTTCCCACAACACTTGACAAAGCACTAAGCACATTGTAACACACCCTATAAATATTTGTTGAATGAATGAATGATGGAATCTTAATAGAAGCAGCCCAGAAGTTTAGTTTCCATTGTTAGTGGAGTAGGTCCTCCAAAAAAAAAAGTGGAAATGGTGAAACAAAATGACCACTAGATGGAAGCATTTAGCAAGTAGTTCTTAGTCTAGGCCTATGTTCTTAAAGATCTGGCCATATATCGTGCCTCTAAGAGTTTAATGAGATCCTATGAGGTGATCTAACCCAGCCCTTTCATTTTCCAAATGATTTAGTTAGGTATAAGTGGCATGCTGGCCACATTTGCAGATGGCACAAAGCTGGAGAGCTAACGTGGTAGATGATAGTCAAAGCCAGCTTTTGATGGCCTAGACTACTAGACCATAGCTAATCATAATAGCTAATGTTTTATATAGTGCATTAATTTTGTGAAGTTTTTGCATAAATTATCTAATTTTATCCTTACAAGAACTCTTTGAGGTTGATAGTGTTATTATCCTCATTTTAGAGATAAACAAAAGCTGAGACAAGTAAAGTGACTTGCCCAGGGCCACATGACTGATAAGTGTCTGAGGTGGGATTTCAATCAGGTCTTTCTGGTCCCAAGTCAGACACTCTAACCATGTGAAATTATAATAGTGATAAATGTAAAACACAAGGTAGGAAAGGCAAATGTAAAGTACAAGGTAGAGGAGATGTGGCTAGACATCATTTTGTCTGAAAAAAGGACCTAGGGAGAGCATGACAAAAAGCTAACATCATGTCAGGCTGAATGGAGAGAGGACAAATGTCCAGAATGAGAGAGGTGACATGACAGTAACTCTTGATTCTCCTAGCTCCTGACAGTTCTCTCTGTCCCAGGGATTTGACGTGTATTGATAA
Organism: Petaurus breviceps papuanus; assembly: GCF_028583685.1. Lineage (NCBI taxonomy): Eukaryota > Metazoa > Chordata > Mammalia > Diprotodontia > Petauridae > Petaurus > Petaurus breviceps. The sequence goes on along the minus strand of NW_027186296.1, from coordinate 79,152,744 downwards.
TTGAAAGTTATAAGAGTTTGCTTTGGGCAGAAGGTGTGAGATCAGAAGTACATCACATTGGGAACATTAGTACAAAGAACATTAGATTTGGAGTCAGAGGACATGTATTCAAATCCTAACTCAACTTGCTGTGCAACTTCTGATAAGAAATTTCATCTCTCTCATGCTTGTTTCTCACCTGAAAAACTAGGGGATTGGATTGGATGAACTTTAAGCTCCTTTATAACAAAAACACTTAAGACCAATTAACAAAGTAGAGGTCTCTGACAGTTTAGGCCCTCTCACTTTCCTGTTAATTTCCCAACTCTTACTAAGATGATGGAAGTGTTTGACCATATATTCTCCCAGGACCAAGATTGGTTATTGCAGTTAATCTGAGTTAATCTGCCTTTTAGTGTGTTTTGTTTACATTAGTGTAGATGACATGCTTTCTGGGAAATAGGGGATATTAGTTATTGTTCAGTTGTGTTTGACTCTTCATGACCCCATTTGAGGTTTTCTTGGCAGAAATACTAGAATAGTTTGCCATTTCCTTCTCCAACTCATTTTATCGATAAAGAAACTGAGGCCAGCAGAGCTAAGTGATTTGTTGAGGGTCACACAGCTAGCAAGTAGCTGAGGCTGAATTTGAACTCAGAAATGAGTTCTGACACCAGGCCTGGTGCTCTATTCACTGCGCCATCTAGCTTCCCTTGGGATATTAGAATGGGTGTCTAGTCTTGGCTTTGTTGTAACAGGCTGCATGAGTTTGGGCAGGTCCCTTCCTCTCTTTAAGCATCACTTTCCCCATCTGTTTAGTCAGGGCATTAGGTCATATTTAAGGTCCCTTCCAGTTCTGAAAATTCTAGGATTATACCAGGAAGATTACAGGAAGAAAGAACATAAAGAACATCATTAAGTCGTAACTCAAAAAGAATGAAGAATTCTGAATAGTGGAAGGTTAAGTTTCTGAGTCACTTCTGTTTCATAATTTTCCAGTAGGGTCCTAGGAACAGGTTCTTTGGGTGAGAAACTAAGGATAATGATGCAGATGTTCTAATTCTCATCTTTTTCAGTGGGGTTCAGTAAAACTGGTCCAAAGACAAGTCACTGTTCTGCTGTTACTATTCTCTGATAATCCATGTTCTGTAGACTCTTGCACAAGAGGGTAAAGTAATTGTCTTTAGGAGCAGAATTAAACTATTAGGATGTATGTATATACTAATTAGGCCCAATGGAAGTATTCTGGTCATACCTCCCATGACAATTAGGACAGTGAGGTGATTTATACTTCATCTTATTCCCATATGATTTTCATCTCCTCTGCCGAGTCTCCATGGTTTGAAAACGTCATCATTCAGTATATCTTGGAGAGGATCTGGCATGGTAACATCTATTTAAAATGTCATTCTTAAGTATTTGTGGGTTATTGTGTCCAGGAGATTGAGGATAACAATTTGGCCTGTGATTTGGCCCAGTTCTAGTACATTTTATTGGATGAGTTCTCCAGGATATTTTGAGATCTGTATTTGTCATATGGGGGTTTGTCATCGTCCAGTACATGAAAGATAGTCAGTAATCATTTAGTAAGTGCTTCCTATGTGCTGGGCCCAGTGCTGAGCACTGTTCATCTGACGGATGATGCTAGGTATTTGGTAGGTCGTGAATTTGTACAGCCTGCCACAGTGATGTGCTGCCCAGTTATTATTGTGATTGTTAATGATATTTCTATGGTGTTTACAAAGCATGTTACCAGATTCAATCCTCACAGTAACCCTGTGAAACAAGCACTACAATTATTAACCCCATTTTACAGATGAGGAATCTGAGCCACAATGAAGTTGTGACTTGTCTGTGTTCACAGAGGTGGGATTTGACCCCAGGACTTCCTGACTCCACATCCAGTATTCAGTCCACTAGGCTAGGCTGCCACAAGTGTAGTTTGTTTCAATTCTGTGTGAGAGGGAAGAGCCTTTCTTGTGGGAGGATCTGCAGGCATGTCCAGGCTTAGCAGTCTGTCTCTTTCCTTCCGACAGATTCTGAGAAGGGTTGCCATTTCCTTCACATCTTGGCCTGTGCTCGCCTGCACCATGACCCCAGCATGAGTGAGGCGGTGCTACAGCGAGTTTTGGATCTCCTGGAGGACAAGAGTGAAATAGTCAGCACAATGGAAAGGTACTACACAGCGTTCTGAGAGGAAGGAATTCATTCTGAAGCAAGATAGCCTCTTAGACCAGAGGGTTGGGACTGGAGTTGTGCCCAGCAAGAAATCTGCTTTTGGAAGACATAGAAGGCAGTATTCATTCATCACATTTTAAAATATTTAAGTGGCTACAACTTTGGGGAAAAGTCACTTTACAATAAAATATGAAAGCCATTACTGTTGAGAATCCAGTTTAATCTGTGTCAAATGGTGGCCTTCTCTAGTTTAAAGTGGAGAAGGAGGGGAGAGGGTTGGAACTTAAAATGTAATGAAAATAAATAAATTTTTTAAAAATCTTAAAAAGAATCCAGTTTGATCGTTGCCTTTTCTCTTGGTTGCTGTGAATACACAAACCCTTCAACAATCCACACTGACCTTATAAATGTCCATATAATTCAATATATTTTAATCACTTACAGACCAGAGCATTAGAAGGAAATAAAGTCAATGGATTGCTAAGCGGTCACTCTGAACTAATGTCCCTTTGCCTTGCTTAATGATGGACATTCCCAGCTAATGTGTTACTTTATAGTGTAATCATTCAGGAACTGAGAAAAAAAATATAGCAGCAAACTTGCACAGTTCTTGACTTCAACGCATAATTCACAAAATACCCCAAGTTGGCAAGAACAGCAGGGGCTGTTTCTCACACAAGACACTCCCTTTTCAAATTCTTACATTTTTACTGACTGTCACCATTTTGCCTCTACCTCCTGGCTTCAAATTAAAAAAAAAAAAGAAGCCTCTCCTGATTCTAGTTCATTCTCTCTGTTGATTACCAATCTATCCTGTATATAATTTGTACATAGTTCCTTGCACATTGCCTCTCCCATTAGACTGTAAGCTCTTTGAGAGAAGGGATTCTCTTACCTTTCCTTGTATCCCTAGCACTTAGCTTAAGTGCCTGGTACTTAAATGCTTGTTTAATGACTGGCCTACCCTTAACTGAAAAAGAATTGCCTCTAACATACTGTCATGGAGAGGTCCTCTAGCTACTGGCTCAAGGTCTCCAACTCTTCTTTTTCTGAGACAGCCCATTCTGGCTTTGGATGACTCTAATTGCTTGAGGTTTTTCCAGTTATTAAACCTACATTTGTCTCTGCTATTTCTACTCATTGCTCATAGGCCTGCCTTCTGGAACCAAGCAGAAAAAAAAGACTCAGTCTCCTAAAAGAGAGACCTTCATTGTATACCCTTGAGTTGAGTTTTCTGCAGGCTTGACATCCTTGTTCCCTTACTTAGTCCTCCTAGTGGCATGAACTCAAGGTTCTTCATAATTCTGGTTGCCCTCAACTGGGCTACTCTGTAGCTGATCACTTGTAGGGGAAAAATATATATTCTATTTCTGGGATGGATGACCGTTGAGATATCAAAGATGTGCTCAGGAATCGGCTCTAGAAGAAAAGTGGACTTTAGATAACGGTCACTGCAAGACATATTCCTGGATACTTGGTCCTTGTAATGTCTTAATGGATCCCTCCTTTATCAAAACTGGAATGGGAATAATGGCAAGATATATATATATATATATATATATTTTTTTTTCTTTGAAATAGACCTTAGTGCATACATCCTGCATGTCTGATTTACTAATTTCATCATCTGCTCTGCTCTTGTCACGGAACACCACTGGGAATTTTAGCCAGTTACCCACAAAGCCATAGATAATATATTTTAAGACTTGTCAGTTTTCAAGACACCAGACAAAGTCTTCAATATGTACTCATACAGGTGGAGTCATGCATTGACATGGATGTGAATAGGAGAATAAAAAAAGAAACCAAAGTATGCACCAACTTGTCCTAACAGGGAGTTAAGAGATCCATGTAGCAGTCCAGGCAAAAATAAATAAATAAATTTAAGAGAAAGAATTGGTGTTAATTTCAAATAGTCCACAAAAGGCACCAGTGCATTTGTCTCATGTCTTGTAGGCTTTCAATTTTGATCTAATAAGCTCTACGTGTCTCTGCTAGAGATTACATTTGTCTAGAATAGCTCATCTGCTCTGTTAAAACTAGATGATTTTCATTTTCAGAGCAGGGCAGGGGGAAAAACAGCCTTTTGGATGCACTTAAGAAGCACCTAAATGCTGAAAGCTGGCACCACAGCTACGGGCTATCACCACTAACTTATCTCTGCGCAATGCATAATAAGCAGCTATTCAAACAGTCATAGGTAGCAATTTTTGCACTTGGGGCAAATGGCATAAAACAAGATGGAGGAAAGGGGTACACAGTTTTCAGAACTCCCAATGTGCTCAGAACAAGCAGAGTCATGCATTACTCAGGATAAATGTGAGGAGGTGGGGCAGGAGATCTGAGTGATGCAGCAACTTACTCCAGTGGTGGGGGATAATAGCATTCATTGGAGAAGGGATGGTCAGGAGGGACTCACCTGGAAATTGACTGCCATTGGGGAGGAAGTATGCCATAGGCCATTTCAAGGTATTGATGTAGAAAGATACGGCAGTTTCCTAGCTTAACTAATTTTTCTTGCTAAGTAGGCATGAAGCTCAGTTGTTTATTGGTTTATTGTTGCTTTTTTTTTATGTTGAGAGACTGCAAATAGCCAACACCTCATAAGTTTCTGTACTCTGTGACAAAGCTCTTGTAATCCTGTGCTAGTTACAGCTCTAATTCAAAATGCAGAAGTAGTTTAGTAGTTAGAAAGGGGTCCTATAGAATTGGTTCTTAAGTATTTGGAATGGTTTCCAAATAATATAATTAGGAGGGGCATTGTATTCCAAATAATGTGATTAGGAGTATTTTCTCTCAACTCTGTGATTTTTTGGACCACCTTAGTCAAGAGGTTATATCATAAAAGGATTGAGAATCAAATGTCCATCTTGCCCGTAACAGGAAGGCCCTAAGAAGAGTCATAATAGAGAAGATTCTCTTGTGACCAATGGTTTTCAGCTTCATAATAGTAAGAATTTATATAGCACTGGAAGATTTGTACAATTTTCATTTGAACCATTCAACATCAACATGAGGTAAATGCTCTTATTTGTACCTTGTTTATAGATTAGGAAACTAGAATTGACTAAGATTAAGTGACTTGCTCAAAGTCATAGCTAATAAGTAAGGCAGAATTTGAACTCAAGCCTTCCTGACTCTTAAGTTCAGCACTCACCCACAACACCAGCTACCTCTCTAAAAACCAAGACTCCAATATTAGTCCTTTAACATTCAGAAAGTATTGAAATTATTTTATTCTTTCTAGAAAGTATCAGGGTGAGTAAGAAGTAGCATTCAGCAAGCATCATGCTTTAGCAATCTACAAGCACATGTTTCAGGAGGTGTGAAATAGGCTATAATTTACATAGCTAAAACCAAAAGAAAGTACTTGCCATTTGTCCAGGAATTTGTTTGAAGCTCTTTGATTATATCCATATGGTACATCACCATAACACATTCTATCTACCTTTGGTGTGCTGGAACGCTGGTCTGGAAGAAGTCAAAATAAGAAAAAAGAAAGTCCAGTGATGAGAAGCCAAATTGTCTCCAGGTATTAAAAAAGAACAAGTAAACATTTTTCCAATGGATAATATGTCTGCAAAAGTTTATTAGTCTATTTGCTAAAAATGACATTTATAAAGATGGTCCAAAGAATACTTTTATTATTTATCAAATAAACATGAAGCATAGGGACAAATCCAGCCTGTGAGTGGAAAAGGCCTACATAGGGAGGCCCAGGTATTTGAGGAAAATGAAGCAATGAAGACTATGCACAACTGAACTACTGATTATCATTCTGTTAATCACAAGGAAAAGTAGTATAGTAAAGCCTGAAATATGAACTCAAAAGCACAAAAAGTTAATAATGTTTTAAAAATCTCCTTTTTATCTTTCTTATAAGTTAAAAAAAAGGCAACAAAAAACAAAAATGAAGATATCTGTTATCTCATCTCTGGATATCTGTTCCATGTTTATTAAACATACCAGAAAAGGTACCTCAGAGCACAACCTGGTTCCCATTCTTTGCCCCTCAAACATTTACATCAAAACCTAAATAAATAAACTCAGGTCCATTAGTAGGATCCAGAGAAGCACAGGTCTGGATCTGAGGATGGAAGAGCTTTCTACTGAGTTAAAGTGGTAAGTCTTAAGTCTTAGTTGTAGAACACAGAGAAAGAAATTTTAATTCTAGGGAAACACCCATCTTTTTTGACAGAGCTTGAACTTGTCAAACTTAAAATATTGTGGTAAAAACCTAATTTGTACAGCCTCATTTGAAGAGAAACCTGTATGAATCAGTTATGACCCTGAAGAATTGCTATTTTATTGGTTGGTATAATGATGCATATTAGCATATGTCAGTGGGTCACCACTTCAACTGTATACTATCCTCTCCTCTTCTTCCCCTTTTAATCCTCCCATCCCCCACCTTACTTCTTCGTTGCCCTGCTCTCTCAGTGGAGCCTTCCCTTTTTACCAAAGACATTGAGACCATTTGACATGAGTTCCTTCTCCCATTCTCTCCATCTCCAAACCCTGTGATGCTATCTGCTACTCTTCTTTCCTTTAGCTCGGACAAAGAGGTAACCTTTGTTGCCAAGGCCAGTCCCTCTCTGTACATACTTGATTCCATTCCTTCCCATCTTCTCCAGAAGTTTAGATCCTTAGTCATCTCCTCCCACATCTCAAATTCAGCCTCTCCTTATCTGATTCTTTTCCTACTACCTTCAAACAAGACCATCTCCCTCATCTTTAAAAAAAACTGTCAGTAGACTCTGCTGTCCCCTCAAACTAATCCCATGTCTCTCCTCCCTTTCCTAGCCAAACTCCTTGAAAAAGTGATCTGCATTAGTTGCCTTAACTTTCTCTCCTCTCCTCAACCCTTGGTAATATGGCTTTCAACTTCATCACTCAACTGAAAATGTCTAAAGTTAAGTGTGATCTTTTTTTTTTTTTGCTTTTTGGGAGGGCAATTGGGGTTAAGTGACTTGCCCAAGGTCACACAGCTAGTTTTTGTGTTAAGTGTCTGAGGCCAAATTTGAACTCAGGTCCTCCTGACTTCAAGGCCGGTGTTCCATTCACTGTGCCACCTAGCCGCCCCTAAGTGTGATTTCTTAGTTGCCAAATCTGATATTCTTTTGGCAATCCTAATCTTTTTAGACCTATCTGCTGCATTTGATACTTGACCACCTTCTTCTGAATACCCTCCCCTTTCTAGGTTTTCATGACAATCCTCTTTCCCTCCTAAATGTCTGCTGACTTCTCCTCAATCTCCTCTGTTGTCTCCTCATCCATATTAAGTCCACTAACTCTGAGTGTTCCCCAAGTTTCTGTCCTGGGCCTGTAATGCTAATGAGTTTTAAGATCTTCCCCACCCATTAATAGGCCTCATGTGGAACCCATTAAGGAAGCTTGCTTAGGAGAGGCTTGCTTATAGGAAGACTTTCACACCTTTTGCTAATTTCTAATTAGGCACTGAGACAGGAGGGTTGTGATGCCTTCTGGCTCTGAGAATTGTATATATACTCTGAGTTGATATTTTGTTTTGGGGGCTTATGAGAGGGATCTTGTGATTCTCTGGTTGAGATTCTGAGTGGCCATATGTTCAGAGCTCCCCAAGTGCTCAGATGTAAAGGCTCTCTCAATCTAGGGATGTATGTAAAGTGCATATTGCTTTGATTCAGGCAGTCAGAGCCCTGTCTGTTGGTATTTATTTCTCTGCTTGTATTTTCTCTGAAGTTCAGGGTGCTGACTTTTCCCCTGAATTAGTGAATGTAATTAAGAAAGGTTGTTGACCCCTTAAACAGCTACCTTTCCTAGTAACGCAGATTTAAGAACCTGTGCTAGCAGCCATCTTGGGTATGCCAGTGTTTGCCACTACAGGGCCCTCTTTTCTTTTCCCACTATTCTTTCTGTCTTGTTACACTCATCAGTTCCCATGGATTTTAATTTAATGTTATTTTATATCTAAACTATTTTTAGATATCTGAACTAGCATAGTCCCCCATGCCTTCAGGCATGACTCTACTCCAAGACATTTAGGCTTAAACTTTTTGTGGTAGAAAAGAATTGGAAACAAAATAGATGTGTATTGACTGAAGAATGGCTAAAAAAATTGTGTTATGTGAATATAATATAATATTACTGTATTGTAAGAAACAATGAATATGATAAATACAGAAAACCATGGGAAGACTTTCATGAGCTGATACAAAGTAAAGTAAGGAAAACAAGAGCAGCCACAAAACAAAAAATAAATGATATTATAATGATCAAGCTTTTCCCACCACAAAGAAAAAAATGGGAGAAGATGCTTTCCTTTGCTTATTTCATGTTCTTTTTTTTTTTTTTAAAGCAATCGGGGTACAGTAACTTGCTCAAGGTTACATGGCCAGTTATTTCTGGGTGTGGTGCTAAGGATCTGAGCCCGGATTTGATCCAGGTCATCCCGACACTGGAGCAGTGCTCTTACTCACTGAGCCACCTGGCAGCCCCTTTCCTTTGCTTCTTTGCAGTAGTGAAGAACATGGGTGTGGAACACTGCATGTAACATTAGGCTTTTTTGATAAGTTACTTAGTATATTGAACTTTGAATTGTTTTTCCTTTTTATTCTTTATTATAAGGAATGACCCTCAACTCCCTGGGAGGGGTAGAGAACAGAGACAGTGGGAAATGTAGGTATTGTAAAAAAAAATATATATATATATCAATAAAGTATATTTATAGAAAAAATGATAAGGACTTAAAATGAATTCTTATTATTTCCTTTGTGGGAATATAATCAGGTTACCTGCCCTTGGGGGCAGGGACTTTTTGCCTCTTTTTGTATTCCCAGCCTTTAGCACAGTACCTGGCACATAGTAGGTGCTTAATAAAAGTATACTACTTGAAATAATAAATTGCTAAGTTATTGTGGTGACAAAAATATGAACATGCAAAGGTGCTATTTAGAGTAGCACTCTAACAGATTCAGAATTTGGGGGAAGAAAGGGACTCTTAGGGGAGAATATTACCTTTCTGATACATTTAGAGAGTTCATAAATAGGCTAATTGAGGGGTAAGATTTACTTGTCACCAAGGAGTCAGGGACAATTGAGATTCTTCCTCTAGGTTCTTTTTTTCTTTTTTTTTCTTTTTGGAGGGGCAATTGGAGTTAAGTGACTTGCCCAACGTCACATGGCTAGTATTTGTGTTAAGTGTCTGAGGCCGGGTTTGAACTCAGGTCTTCCTGACTCCAGGGCTGGTGCTCTATTCACTGCTCCACTTCCTCTAGTTTCTTATCTAAGCAATGTTTAAGGCTTTAAGTAAATTTTCACATCCCATGAGATAGGTTTTGGTCAAGTGAGTTCAATGTTAACAGAGGACAGACTTTTAGTTAACCAGAATTTGCAGGAGAAATGAAAGAAAATTAAAAAAAACAAAAATTCTCATTACATTACTTAGACATCTGATCCAATTTCATTTTTTTAGATGTGAAAGCTGAGGTCTAAAAGGGTTAAGTGACTTGCCTAATGATATTTGGGTATTAAGTGACAAAGCCAGGATTCAAACCCAGACCTCCTTGATTCTAAGATTTTTTCCACCATACCAGAAAAGAAATGTTGCTAACCCATGCAGGAATGTCAATTTAATAAATGATCTTTTCTGGACTGCCTACTTCCTCACTTAATTTCCTTCAAAACTTCACTCATATGCCATGTTCTATGGGAAATTTTTCCTGATTCCCATAGTTGGTCATGCCCTGCCTCCTTAAATGATCACCTATATAAAGTTTACATGTTGTATCCCTCTAGTGCAATGTTAACATAGTTGCAGACAGGCACTATTTGCTATTTTGTCTCAGTATCTCTGGCATCTAGCTCAGTATTTTGCACATAGATTGGATGGGATTGTTGTACTAGTTATACTTGTCTATTTTTTTTTTTAAGACACCCCTACCCTTCTAGAACCTAAATTCACATCCTTAGAGAGTCATACTCAAGCCTTCACTTCCCATAATTAATAAATTGCCTCTTTTTTTCCTTCCATTCTGTCAGTGACATGACCACAGCTCTGGTTCATGCCCTTATCACCTCTGATTTGAACTACTGAAATAACCTTCTCATTAGTTCTCTACCTCCTAGTCTCTCATCTTCAGTCCATTTTCTATACAGCTGCCAAAATAATCTTTCTAAATCTTCCTAATCTTCCCTCAGTGGCTGGAATCTTCAATGGCTCCCTATTGCCTCTGGAATAAAATGCAAACTCCTCAGCTTGGCATTTAAAACCAGTCACTGTTTGGCTCCTGCCAACAATTCCCATCTTATCTCATGTGAACTCCCTCAATTGTCGATGTTCCAGGCCAAATGACCTATTTGATGATGTTCTCTGACCTCAGCATTCCATCTCCTTTCTTTGCCTAGGTTGTCCTCGATGAGTAGAATGCATTTCCATCTCCCCTCCACCTCTCAGAATCTTTAGATTCCTTCAAGGGCAACCTTAGATTTCACCACTTCTGAGAAGCCTTTCTTGATTCCCCAACCTGGTACTTACTTTTTTTATGTAAATGTTATAGTCTCTCAGTAGAATCTAAGTTTCTTGAGGGCAGGGACTTTTTTCATTCCGTTTCTATTCTCAGCCCTGGGTCAATGCTTCACATATCATATTGTTGTTGTTGTTGTTCAGTTGTGTTCAACTCTTCATGATCCCATTTTGGGGTCAAAGATACTGGAATGGTTTGTCATTTCCTTCTCCAGCTCATTTTACAGAAGAGGAAACTGAGGCAGACAGGGTAAAGTGATATGTCCAGGGTCACATAGTGTGTCTGAGGCCAGATTTGAATTCATGATGAGTCTTACTAACTCTGCCTGGCACTCCATCCACTGCACCACCTAGCTATTAATAAATGTTAAACAAAGATACAGTCACTTGGGTTCAAATAGAGTGTGTTCTATGAGCTAGCACTGTTAGCAAGTTGGTGAACTATGTGAGAGGCATCCCTTCTAGGAAGTCACTGAACTAATCCTCTCGGTGAAACCATAACAGTTGTTTTGGTTTATTTTTAAACCTACAGCAAAAACAGTTGGAAGTGGCACAGAGGATGTGTGTGTGTGTGTGTGTGTGTGTGTGTGTGTGTTTGTGAGGGGGGTGGTTTCAGAGGATATTTCATAGGGGCAGTTGTTCTGGGAGAGATTGACTTTTACCAGAGGGGATGAGGGGAAAAGGGGTGATGAAAATCATTGCAGGATGTCCTCCCCAGCCTCCCGCCTTTCCACAATGTTATATCCTGAGGATAAGTCCTTTACCACTTAGGCCTGTCCATAAAATATATTCACCTAGTCCAACTTTGAGATAATAACCCAGGGACTTCTAAGGTGAAATCCTAGTTAAAAAGAAATCTTTAAGGGGCGGCCAGGTAGCACAGCAAGTAAGAGCACCAGCTCCAGTGTTGGGATGACCTGGATCAAATCCGGGCTCAGATACTCAGCACCACACCCAGAAATAACTGGCCGTGTAACCTTGAGCAAGTTACTTAACCCCGATTGCTTTAAAAAAAAAAAAAAAAGAAATCTTTGTATGGAACACTGATGAAAAATGTAGCAAGGAGCCTAAACCTCAGATTCCCTAATTACCACTTCAATTGCTTGGCCACCCTCCTGCCCAAGTAGTCTGTGTAATTGTACAGTAATGGCAGTCATTACAGAGAAACCAACCATGTCCTGTTACTGGCTAGAACTAGAACCTCTAAGTGACCAGATGCCCAAAACCATTGATTCAGTAAAACTGCCCAGAGTCATAGTAATGAGAGAAAAAGATGGGAATGTTTTTTGGAGTAAATTATAAATTATAATTAAGTGGGGGAAAACTGTTGAGGAATGGATATGGTCTTGATTCTGCTTCCATTTGAATCTAGGTCCTCAATAGTGTAAGCTTTCATTTTCATTGGTTTTGTGTACAATACACTGAGCCATTTGATAGCCCCATTTTAGGTGTGTTCACTTGGAATTGCTTCCCGGAGAGAAGAATGTCTTGTTCATTCTGAGCTAAAACTAAGGAATTGTAAAGAATAAGGTGACATAAACAGGAGTGGTTAGAAGTGGGTATTAAGTCTAAATCTTCTGTGCCTACCTTAAAAGACAGAGAAAGAGTAGTGGGGGAGCAATGTATGTAGCAGTGTAGAATTATGGAAAGACTATTGGATTTGGAGTCAGAGGAGTTGGGCTGAAATCTTAGCTCAACTGCAGGACTATCTTGACCTTAGTTAAGCCATTTTTATTCTCTAGATATAGAAGTTCCTAAACTTATTTGGCCAACCGCACCCTTTTATAAAAAAAAAAAAAAACTACTCAGTGGCCCTCTTCCCCTCATCTACTTTAACTCTTTAACGTTTTTGTTTTTGCAATTTGCATCATTTAAAAAAATACTGCCCCTCTGAATCATTCCAGCACCCTACAGGGGGCAGTATTGTCCACTTTGGGAACCTATGCTAGAAAATATAGAGAAATGAGGTAATTGGATTAAATGAACTCTTCGGTCCTTTTCAGCTCTAAAGCTATAATCCTAAATATGTCTGTACCCTTGGCATTACCTTGGATCTCAATCTTTTCATAGACTCCTTCCTGCCTTACCAACCACACTATTGACAAATGAAGAGACCTTTGAAAGAAGGACCTTCTTCAATTCAGTGTTTGTGGGAGAGAAATTTAGGAAGTAAGCCAGGAGCCTCCCTAATCCAGGAATTATCTAGAAACTCAAAAACAGCCTAAGGAATGATTTTTTTCTCCCAACCTGAAAAAGCTTGAGGGATCCTTCCCCACTTAGCTGGTTCAGCCCAGTCCAACCTATCTTTTTGGGATGTGCCAGCACACAATGCCTAGACCTGTGTTTTCTAACTCTAGTTAGGGCTTGCTTTGCCGTAGTGAAAAGGATGAAGTGGAAACTCCCCTCTAGGGAATGAAAACTACCATAGGGTATGCCTGCTTGGGAAAACTGGTGTAAGCAATCTGTTAGTGGTTTCTGAGATCAGAAAGAGCAGACACCTGGTTAGGGTGAGCCAGGGAAGTGAATAAGTGATATGCTGTTTCTGTTCATCTGTAGTTAGTAATATGATCAGGCCTGAGTAACGAGGAAAAAATGAAGAGGGAGTCAGCTTCTTTGCCATAATAGACAGATTGGTCCTAGGTGAGCTATCAGAGGCGATAGGAAACTCAAGAAACAGTGCAGAGGTAACCAGACGTTCTGAAGAAATCATGTGTCCCTGGAAATAGTCAGAATTACAACACACTGTCCATGTCTATCCATATGATTCTATCTCTAATTGTAGTTGGAGACAGGTGGGGAGAATTTTCCCTTTCCGAGACATTGGTGGTATCCCAATGATTTATGCCTGGAAATTCCTCACTGTAGAAAGCAGGAGCCAAGGTAACTGGATTCCTGGTCAAAGGAATGGTTGTGGCTTAAAGGATAAAAGGCACAAAATAAGAAGAATTTGAAACTAGATGGCTCTAGGGAAAGGATTTGCTTAGTAGCTTTCTTCATCCTCTAGAGCTTTTAATTAGTCTCTGCTAAAGCCTGTCGTTTTGTCTTACATAGCTGCAAGCAGGAAGCTTCTCCCTGAAGGATTTATGGGACTAGCTGGCTCTAAATAGCAACACTAGCCGGCTCTAAATAGCAACACTAGCCTATAAACAAATGGGCGCAGACTTAGAGGCAAAGCTTAGAGGAGAAGGAAAAGAACAGGTAGGTAGTTCACCACTGTGGACTTAAAAGTCTGAATTCAGTTCAGTAAACATGTATTAAGCCCCTGCTATGTGCAAGCACTGTGCTAAGTGCTAGGCAAAAGACAGTCCCAGCTCAAGGAGTTTACAATCTAATGGGGGAGAGAACATGTAAACAAATAGATACAAAGTAAGCTATTGTAATGTTAATGAACATAAGATCTTCCCCATCCATTAATAGGCCTCCTGTGGAGCCCATTAAGGCTTGCTTAGGGGGAGGCTCGCTTGTAGGAAGGCTCTCACACCTTTTGTTACTTTGTAATTAGTCAGTGGGTCACTAGGGTTGTGATGCCCTCTGACCCTGAAGAAGTGTATGATTTGAGGGCTCCCTCATTGGAAGAGTGCCTTCTGATTTGACCAGATGAGACTCTGGGTAGCTTTTAAGGAGCCTCCCTCCCACCTAGCTTTGAAAAACCCAGATGTTGGTGCTTCTCTCTCTAGTAACTATGTATGCCTTGGTCACACAGTTAGAAGTCCTGTCGGTCTTGTATTTTCTGTTTTCTTTATTTGAATTTTCTTTGAAGTTCAGGGTGCTGACTTTTCCCCTGAACTAATGAATATTATTTTAAATGATTGTTGACCCCTTGAACAGCTATCTTTCCTAGTAAAGCAGATCTAAGAACCTGTGCTAGCAGCCACCCTGGGGTATACCAGTGGCTACCACTATAGCTATATACAGGACAAATGTGTTGTTGAGTTGTTTCAGTCATGTCTGACTCTGTGACCCTATTTGGAGTTTTCTCGGCAAAGATACAGGAGTGGTTTGCCATTTCCTTATACAAATCATTTTACAGATGAAGAATTGAGGCAAAGAGGGTTAAGTGTCTTGCCCAGGGTCACACAGCTAGTAAATATCTTAAATCATATTTGAAATTAGATCTTATTGATTCCAAGCCCAGAACTCTATCCTCTGCTCCACCAAGCATACCCACAAGCTATGTATAGCATAAATAGGAAATAATTAAGAGAGAAAACACTGAAATTAAAAGGTGTTAGGGAAGGCTTCCTGTGGAAAGTGGGATTTTAGTTGGGACTCAAAGGAATCCAGGGAAGTCAGTAGTTGGAGTGGAGGACATGGGGGACAGCCAGAGAAAATGCTCAGAGTCAAAAGATGAAGTGTCTTGTTTGAGGGACAGCCAGGGGGCCAGTGTCACCGGACCTAAGATTTCTTGTTGGGTAGTGAGGAGTGAGAAGACTGAGCTAGGCTATGAAAGTCTTTGATTGCAAACAGAGCATTTTGCATTTGATCCTGGAGGCAATAGGGAGTCACTGGAGTTTATGGAGTGGAGGAATTAAGGGGGCAACGTGATCAGACTTGCATTTTAGGAGAATCCCGGACAATGTCTCACACTTCTTTCTTTAAATCCTCCCACTGCAACCACTATTGCCCTGAGGACAAAGTTAAATGCTTACTCAACTCTGATCGAGTGAATTGAACTCGAAAGCATTCCTACTTTGGTATCTTGTACCAAGGTAGGATTGCCATGACCTCAAATTCAATCTGTGCCTTTCAAAAAGCATTTCAAAGTAAAGTGTCACGTTGTTTTAGTGCTTTTCTATCGAGAAAAATGTTAGCTATCCAAAGGTAGATAAATTGTTCAAGGGCAGCTAGGTGGCACAGTGAATAGAGCACCAGCCCTGGAGTCAGGGGGACCTGAGTTCAAATGTGACCTCAGATGCTTGACACACTTACTGTGTGACCTTGGGCAAGTCGCTTAACTCCAATTGCCTTGCCTTCCCCCCCTCCAAAAATAATTGTTCAGAAAAAAAAATCCTTTATCCCAAACGTAAACAAGAAAGGAACAAATTAGATTTTACCCAAATAGATTCCACCTGGTGCACAGAAACCCAAGGTTAAGACTAGAAGCAAAGAAGGAGCAGGTTGGTCTTTGTCTGGTAGAAGAAGAGCTCTGCTTGGTATGTCACCCATGTAATTGAGGACAAAGTCCTCACTTTACACTTAGGGGGAATGTTCTCAGCCAGTGGAAGGGTGAGCTAATGATGATTCCAAATTAAGTTGAAAAATTAGTGTTGACTGATGGGCCTTGGCCTCACTAGGTTGGTTAATTGATAGATTTTAATGATGACCTATCTTTAAGTCAACAAGAATTCCTTTCAGAAAAAAAAATTCCTTTCAGAAGAGAGGGACTTCTCCTTTTAATAACAAAGCTAACCCAAACAGGCCAATGATGGGGGAAAAAATAGGTCCCCTATGCAACAGAATATTTAGCAGCATTTTTTGGTGGTAGCAAAGAACTAGAAACAAAACTGTTCCCATTTATTAGGGAATAGCTGAAAAAAATTGTGAATATAATAAAATATTATTGTGTTATAGGATATGATAAATATGTTGAATACAGAGAAACCTAGGAAGACTTTATGAACTAATACAAAGGGAAGTAAGCAGAATTAGGAAAACAAACTCAATGACAGTGCCAATATAAATGGACAAAACAACAAAACAATCAACTACAGTGACTAAACTTGGCCCTAAAGAAAAGATATGAGAATGTACTTCCTTCCCTTCTTTAAAAGGTTGGGGGACTATGGCACTAAATATAATGCTGGATTTTTGATATTTGGATTAATTTTGTTCAACTGACTTTTTCTCTCTTTTAAAAAATTCTTTACTATAATGGATGGCTATCTGGGAGAGAGAAGGAATATTTTGGGAAATGTCTGGGATGTAAAAAAAAAAATCAACAAAATATAAAAAATGTTTTAAAGAATTTAAAGTTAGCTCTCCTTAATAAAAATTCTGTCATCTTTACCTTATAATCTGAAGGCTTCACTTTACTGAATATAAAAAAAGTTGTATTGAATAACCCAAAATATTCCTGAGATCTCCCAGAAGGGGAACCATCTCCTAGAAGGGAACCATGTTGTATCCTTGGCCATTGTATACATGCTCATTTAGCATTTCTGTCCCTGAGCCTGATGCTATGGTGACGGTTGCTATGGAGATGCCTCAGCTAATGGATGAAGCAAATCAACATTATCCTCCAGATAGTTTGGGGCTTTCTCTTCTGTCTGAGTATCTGCAATTTAGAATAATCCATATTTTCCTGGAAATCCTACCTCATTTTCTTCAGAGGATTTATCTTTGAATATGTAAGTTCCTTAAGAGCTCACAGGGGTGGCAAGTTAAACTCTAATAATAACAGATGGCATTTATATAGATTTCCAAAGTGCTTTTCAGGCATTATCTCATTTCACAACAACCCTATAAGGTAGGTGCTATTATTACTTTTGTTTTACAGATGGAGATCAGAAAAGCTAGAGCAATTTGCCCAGGGTCACACAACTATGGAGTGTCTGAGTCAGGATTCAAACCCAGGTCTTCCTGACCCCAAGTCTTAGCCCTCTGTTTACTACAAAAATAACCTAGGATCATGGAATATGAATGCCTGAAGGGAGCTTAGAAATCACATAATTTTACAGAGGTAGAAATACAGGATGTCTCAAAAGTTTTGGTGTAGTTATAAACTTTAGCTGTTTAAAACACTCCAGGACTTTTGAGATACCTTGCATCCCTCTCAAAAAGTAGAAACTGCTTCCGAATTATAAAAAAGGCACAGATCAATTAAAATGATTGCTGTGAACGTATCACTTGATACTGTTAATGATTCTACCCCTCTGGGATTATTGGATTAGTTATCTTATTTTCTAAACCAAAAATTATGGCCTGTGGTCAGTCAGCTTGGATTGGCTCACATAATTACTTGGGCTTTGCATATTAACACAGGTAGTATGTAGCGGCACATTAACCTGACATTCTCAAACTTTACACCTAGTAATGTCAGAGCCAGTCTTGTACCTTGCCACTCCTACCATGCACATGGGTATTATATACATGTGAGCTAGCTTGGGCATGCTTTGCTGAGTAATTTTGATGCTTCTTTCAACCTCTGGCTCTGTACCTTTTGAAAGCTCCTCCCAGATTCTCCATTTAAAGAGGGCACCCAAGGCATCCATCTCATCATGTCTACCTGACTGTACTTCTCTGGACTTCATTATGCTCCCACCTGGTATCCTCCCTTCCTTCATGCCCCCTCTTTTCATCTTCCTTTTATGTGTTGTCTTCCTCCATTAGATTTCTAGCTCCTTGGGGGCTGGGACTGTCTTTTGCCTACCTTTGCATCCCCACTGCTTAGCAGGGTGTCTGACACATAATAGATGTTTATAAATGTTTAGTGACTGACTTTCTGGCTCTCATGTGTATATTTTTATTGTGATGTTCACTGAGGATTCATTCAATTACTTTTTTGGGGGGATGAAATATCAGAATTTCCAGCATGTTTCAGTGCTTGATAGTGACAGAACAGTTTGTTTTCAGTCAGTCAGGACTATCCCACTACAGTTGCCATGATGCTACTAGGGAAGAAATCCTTTTGACTGAGAATCTTTTCCTGCCTGTACCAGGCAGTGAAGTAACTACAGGGAATGGGCTTCCCATTGCCTTCTGGCAGAGAGGGCATTTCTGTAATGCAAAGAAAAGAAAAGAAGCAGTAACCACCTTACTCTCTGGAGAGAATAAGTGCTTTATCTTGTTTTGGTTCTCCTGAATCTTTCCTTACCCTGGAAAGCACATGGGGTCTTAGAAGGAAAAGTATTTCTCTGCCATTCCTGGAGAAAGAACTGCAGAAAAGCAGAGCAGCTAGAGAGGTTGCCTGAGTTCTTTGCTTATTTGTGTCACTTACACTTTGGATGCGATTTAAAGTAGGGCTTCTTAAGCTTTTCCCACTCAAGACCCCTTTTCACCTGAGAAATTTTTATGCAACCCCAGATATATAGGTATATAAAATAGGAATACTAATATAACATTTACTGATAATAAATCATAAGGAAATTTATTTTAAAACAATTCTTTGGTATGCATTTAATTTTACCACTTATTAAAGATGAAAGCAAATGTGTGTATTAGTGAGATGTATGTACTTGTTTATTTTTACATAAAGAATATTTGATACTGCCAGATGTAGAGCATCTTCAGCATTTTTCAGAGTTGATTAATATTTTGATTTTATAATCATTAGTGCTGAGAATGCTTCTTCAAATAAATATGTAGTACAAAATGGCAGAAATACGTTTAGGGCCATTTCAGAAGCTGCTGGAAATTCTGTCCTAATCCCAAGCCAAAATTCATTTGACTATTTTTTAGGGAACTCAAATTTTAAACCTGCATTGCTTGGTAACTTGGCAAATTCTTCTTGAACTTTTAAAGACAAATGACTGATGTTTTTTTTATTTCAATTGAATGTGGTTTATGAACCCAACTTAGTTTTTTTTTTTTAATTTTTTTTTTCTTTTTGGAGGGGAGATGACAGGGCAACTGAGGTTAAGTGACTTGCCCAAGGTCATACAGCTAATAAATGTCTGAGGTCAGATTTTAACTCAGATTTTCCTGATTCTAGGACCAGTGCTCTATTCACTGTGCCACCTAGCTGTCCCCAACTTAGTTTTTTAGAATCAAAATTTGAAGGGAAGTATTTATGAAACTGTCTCCAGGTATTTCAGATGATCAATTATAGCTCTTACAATTAAATCTTTGGGAAGATTATTTTCAATTGTAAAATCATCTGTAGATGTAAACATTTCTAAAGAACCATTTCCCAATCTATTCTTCTATATGTTAATTTTATTAGTAAAACTTTTAATTTTTTCTTTTAACATAAATATTACATTTTCTTGGTAACATGTTTAAATCATTGAGTTTTTCAAAAATATCTGACAATTTTGAAAGACATGTCATTATGAAAAAATTAACAAAATTGGATTTCTGCTCAGTCAAAAATATAACAACTTCATATTTCAATTTCAATAATCTGTTTAAACTTCACCCTCTTGTGAGCCACCTTACCTCTGCATGTAGTAATAAGCTTTTGTAATCAGAATCCACATCTTTGCAAAAGTTTGAAAACAAATGTTAAGAGCGCAGGTTTTAATGAAGTTAATGATTTTGATAGTATCTCAAAGCACAACATCTAACTCTGGTGATATTTTTTTGGCTATAAGTACCTCCCAATGGATCATGCATGAGTAAAAATGATGTGTTCACTGTCACCAGCTTTAACTTTTGCTACAAAATACATTCTTTCCCATTGTTACTCCAGCACAGCCTATTCAGAATCCAATGCAATATTTCTACTGTAAATCTACATTTGTGAAAAATTCATCCACTTTGAGATATTTATCTTCCCCTCTTGTATGTCCTTCCAAAAGGTGACAAAATGATAATTCCTTGGGGTGGCCAGGTAGCACAGCGACTGAGAGCACCGGCCCCAGTGTCGGGATGACCTGGGGATCGAAACCGGGTTCAGATACTTAGCACCACACCCAGAAATAACTGGCCGTGTAACCTTGAGCAAGTTACTTAACCCCAATTGCTTTAAAAAAATGATAATTCCTTATGTATGCTTCCTTCATAAACATATCTTACATAAAGTAACAGCTGTGCCGTGTTAGAAATATCAGTTATTTCATCTAACTGAATTGGATATTTTGGACTGTCCTTAAGCCTGGTAATATTTTAATAGCAGCAGGTAACATGAGATTTTCTCCTATCATGTAGGGTTTTTAGTTTTTGCACTTAAATAAGAAATTTTGTAAGATGCAAGCAAATACTTTTCATTGACAGTAACAAATTTCTCAAAACATTGTTTTTCTTTATTTGAAGATTATAAAAGTCATTCAAAATATTCCCTTTGTTTATTGCAGTACACTGTATGCTTGGTATTAAGACGTCATTTTAGTTTGACTGGTTTCATGCTCTCTGCAGCCAAAACTGTATTACAAATTAAGCAAAGATGTTGTCTGCAACATCATCATTATTAGAAGTAAATCCATATTGCAAAAATGATTTGACATATTTTCCTTTTCTTGTCAGTTTAGGTGTACTACAACCTGGTAGCAAAGACTCTTGCCACATTGTCATCAATATTTTTTTTTCTTCTGTCTAAATTTAGCCACTTATCCATAACTAAAAAAATAATTTTCTCCTAAAATATAAATGAATATTTCTAATAATTTCTCAACTAAATACCAGTTTTAGTTTGTGAAATTACATTTACTTGTGCTTAATTTAAAAAAATTGGTGTTCACACTTATATACAGCAGTGATGGAGAAATATTATTAAAGGGCTTTTGTCTTTACTTGCTTCAATTGAATACTTATGTTTCTATAAAAGAAGGAAATAACAGCAGTTTCTAAAATCAAACATTCTAACACAATACAACCCAAAGATATACTAACGTGATACTTAACATGCTGAGGAATTATGATAGGAAAATATTAAAAGTCTTTATTTTCTATAATTAAACTATTATATTTCTGTAAGAGCAGAAAACTTTGTATGTACAGTAAAAACACTGTAATTCATAATATACAGTGGTCTAAAATCTAAGCCAAAGTGTTTTTGGTAGCATTTGTTGGCATTGCATGGCATGATAGCATGTACAGTGCAAAATGTACATGTTGTATGTTCAGAAACAAGGTTGCAGTGAAGTTGCATGTTGCAAAATGGGCAAGCACTGCCAGAAACACCTTGGATTCATTATGCATTTGATTTTGAATTAATTTTTAGTTGTTGCATGTCCAGAAACCTTTTACTGACATTTTTTTTTGTGACTCCCACATTAAGTTATATGACCCACAGTTTAAGAAGGGCTGATTTAGAGAACTGATCTTGGATTCTCCCTGAGGGGGGATTTTTGAAATGTAGTCTGTTTCCATTGGTCATTTTATATTGGTCATTTCCATTGGTTTTGTAGTAACAGTAAAGGGCAAGGGATTTTGAGGGAAAAAAATCAATAATTACTTTACTAATGGTGAAAATAGAAGCATGCTCCTTATTTATCCCTTGTGCCAAGATAATAATAGAGGAATGGCATCATTTGGTCATGAACTTTGAGTTGTGTCTTCAGTAGCAGAAAGAGGTTGTACTGAGCTATTCCTGTTCTCTTACTTGACTCAGTTTGAAATGAACAACATACCTTTGCTCTCACATAAACTTTTTGATCTGTTAGCATGGGACAAAGCTTCTTTTCTTTAAGAATCAGACCTCAATGGGGAGCAATGGCCTTGACCTCATTTAGTAGTGTCTAGTACCTAAGGTAAGGGTTTAGGGGAATAGACATTTGATGAGGTTACAATTTTTAGTTCCATTGTGAGAGCCTCTGTTTCATGTTCCACCAGAACCTAGAAGGTGACCTGGCAGTTATGAAATAGGACTTTGTAGCATAGTTTGATTGTTCAGATTCGGTATCAGAGGACCTGGGATCAAATCCCAGTTTTGGCACTTGCTATTTGTGTGAATTTGGGCAAGTCAGCCTCCCTGGACTTCAGTTTTTTCCCCTATAAAATGAGAGTACACCAGATGACCTTTACATTTCCTTCTGTCCACTAATTGTGGGTGTCCCCTAAAGCTCTGTCCTGACCATTCTTCTGTTCTCCCTCTGCTATTTTACTTGCTTATCTCAGCAGCTCTCATTGATTCAACTATCATTGCTAAGTTGATGTTCTCAAATCTATTAGCCCAGCCCTAACCTCTTTCCTAACATCCAGTCTCACATCTCGAGCCACCATTGGAAATCTTTATAAAGTAGACATCCGATAGATATCTTAAATGCAACATGTTCAAAACCAAGCTGACTATCTTTCCCCCCAGACTGTCCCCTCTTCCTAACTTCCCTATTGGTTGTTGTCCTTTGTTGTTGAAGAGGAACAAAATGATATCACTATGTTAGAGTAGAGTTTTAGTGTATCCAACTGTGGCTGACCAGACCAGTATGAGCTTGGAATGTTTTCCAAGAGGCTGAGCACAAATAGTCCATAAGAACATTTGGGGTGTATTCTCTAATTTGTGCATCTCACATTTCATTTGAGCTGTTTCAGTTCTACTTTGCTCATGGAGCACAGCACCTTTTCTGATGAGGGCATACCGTGCTGGGCTGTTCTATGCCAGTGTCTCCCGTGTCACATAATCAATTCCACAGTTCTTAAGAGAAACCTTGAGAGCGTCCCCCTTGCATTGCTTCTTCTGACCACCATGTGAACACTTACCTGGTGGGAGATCTCCATAAAAGAGTCTTTTTGGCAAGCCTATGTTTTGCATTCAAACATCGTGACCAGCCAGTCGGACTTGTGCTCTCTGAAGCAGAGTTTGAATGTTTGGCAGTTCAGTTCAAGAAAGGACCTCAGTGTCTGGTACCTTTTCTTGCTAAGTGATCTTCAGAATCTGCTTAAGACAATTCAAATGGAAGCGATTCAGTTTCCTGGTATGGTACTCTAGTAGACTGTCTGAATTTCACAGGCATATACAATGAGGTTAGTTCAATGGCTCTGTAGAACTTCAGTCTGGTAGTCTAATACCTCTTCTCTCCAACACTTTCCTTCAAAGCCTCCCAAACACTGACCTAGCTCTGGCAATGCATGCATCAACCTCCTTATCAATGTTTACATCCCTGGAAAGTACACTACCATGGTAAGTGAACTTATCCACTGCATTCAAAATCTGTCCCATTTGTTGTAACTGATGGTTCCTCATATGGATGGTGTGGTGGTGACTGATGGAGTACCTGTGTTTTCTTGGTGTTAACTGTTAGGCCAAATTAGCACAAGCAGCAGAAAATCCATCCATACTTTTTTGCATCTCAGCTTCAAAGGCTGCATTGAGTGCACAATCATCTGCAAACAGAAAATTATGTACCAATACTCCCTCCACTTTGGCCTTGGCTTATAGCCTTTTCAAGGTGAAGAATCACAGTGGGATTTCTCTCTCAGTCATTACTGTCAAGATTCTTGCCAGAGTCCTCCTTTATAGGGTGATCCTTCACCTAGAAGATGATCGATCATCTACCTGAAAGCCAGTCTGGCTTCAGAAAGGGCTGAGGAACAGTCAAGAAATGCCAGGAGCAGAACAGAGGTCTGTAGACAATATTTGTATATCTGACTAAGGCCTTTGATACTGTCAGCCATGAGGGCTTATGGAGAACTATGTCAAAATTTGGTTGCCCAGAGAAGTTCATCAGCATTGTACATCAATTTTGTGGTGGCATGCTTGCCTGGATTCTGGATAACGGACAATGGTCTTGTGCTTTCCTACTAACCAATGGAGGGAAACAAGGCTATGTGCTTGCTTCCTTGCTTTTTAGCATGTTTTCATCCATGTTGTCAAATGCCTTCAGTGAAGATAAATAGGGCATAAATTCAACTTCCCTGTTACTGCCAAGTGTGCCACCACCCTCCCGGTCATTCAGGCTTACAACCTAGGTGTTTTTCTCTATTCTTTGCTTTCTTCCACACCACAATATCCAACAATCATTTATTAAGTGCCAACTATGTAGCAGACACTTCATTAACCACTGGGGATATAAAGAAAGGCAAATATGAACAAAGGAAAACAGACCCAGCTCTCTTGGAGCTCACCAGGGGTCGAAAGGAAGAGGTGACATGCAAACAAGGATGTACAAACAAAAGAATATATGCGGTAAACTGGAGATGATCTCAGAGGAAAGGCTCTAAGATTCAGAAGGGTGGGACAAGGCTGCTTGCAGAAGGGAAGGTTTTAGGTAGGCTTTGAAGCCATTCAAGGAGGCTAAAAGACAGGGATGGGAAAGGACAGGCAGAGAAAATGCAAGGAGTAGAAAGATAGATGGAGTGTCTTCTGCAAAGAGGTCAGTGTGACGGGATGCAGATTAATTTGGAGAAGTAAGATGCAAGAAGCCTGGAGGGGGGCAGGTTATGAAGGGGTCTGAACATCAGACAAAGGATTTTGTATTTGATCCTAAGGGTGGTAGGTAAGAAACCACTGTACTTTATTGAATAGGGAGGCAATAGAATCAGGCCTCTGCTTTAAGAAGATCACTTGGACAGCTGAGTGGGGGATGCATTGTGGTGGGGAGAGACTTGAGGCAAGAAAA
This sequence comes from Petaurus breviceps papuanus, assembly GCF_028583685.1. NCBI lineage: Eukaryota > Metazoa > Chordata > Mammalia > Diprotodontia > Petauridae > Petaurus > Petaurus breviceps. The sequence goes on along the minus strand of NW_027186296.1, from coordinate 79,127,928 downwards.
TCAAGCAGCAGTCTATTCTTTTTTTTTTTTTTGGCAGCAGTCTATTCTAATAGTCCAGGCCTCAGAATAAGGACCTGCACCAGGGTCAAAGGAGAGAAGGGGACATTATTATAAGAGATTTAGGGATAGTAAAATTGACAGGATTTGGCAGGATTGGATATGTGCCTAGTTCCTAGTTGTGTGACCTTGGGCAAGTCACTTAACCCTGTTTGCCTCAGGTTCCTCATCAGTAAAATGAGCTGGAGAAGAAAATGACAAACCACTCCAGTATCTTTGCCAAGAAAACCCCAAATGGGGTCAATATGAGTTGGATATGACACAACCACCACCAGCAGAACAACTTTCTACCTTTAGTCAGATAGTTGACTGGGGTCAGGGATATAGGATCATAGTGTTTTCAAGTTCCCAACAGGCATTAATCTTCAGGATTTGGGAATGAGAAATTGGAATTCCCAATATCATGTTATTATATATTCTCCATAACATTTTTTGTGTTTTTAAATAATAATGAGTGACCATAATAATAAATAGTAAATCATTTTTCTGTGATAGAGTTACATTAAAAACTTCAGATGTTTTCTGTTATTAAAAAAAACAAAACAAACCTACCTAATAAGAAATGCATGCTTTGTCACTATTATTATTATGAACTAAGATATTTTGACAATGATTTGATTTACAACTTATTTTCTTTCTTAAAATACTTCCAACCTTTTTTTTTTACTCATGTGGAAATAGGTGCCAGTTCCTGTGCCAAGCTATTTATATAAGTTACCGATATTCTTTCATTTAATCATCATGATAACCCTGGGAGGTAGCAGGAGTTATGATCCTATATTTTATAATTGAAGAAACTGAGGGAGACAGAGATTAAGTGACTATCCAGGGTCATAGTACTAGTAAATGTCTGAGATCAGATCTGAATTCAGGTCTTTCTTCCTAACTCCAGGCCTGGAGTTCTATCCACTGCACCACTTAGCTGCCCCAAGATATCCTAGAAAGGTTAAATAGCACTCCACAGAATCTTGGGTCAAAATCGCCAGTTTAAGGACTTCTTTTGCTTCCAAAACATGTTATTTCCTGCAACATCACTCGTAAGATTTGTATAAAATATAACGTGTATATAAACTTATTAATATTTATTTTACTTGCAAAAATGGCTCAGCAAATAGGGCAAAGAATATACACTTAGAACAGTTAAAAAGAAGACTGATTTAATAGACCATGAATAAATCTCCTATGTCCTCCTGCCCTGCTTCCCAGAAATATTGACTTTAACTTCCAATTCCATCCTTTGGAGATTGGCACTCTTGATTTCAACACGACATCAATGTATTCCTTTGAACCAGTATCATCTCTATGTTGATTGTTAACCTTTAATTCTTACAGGAGAATTTCAATATTTTTTTTCAGTTTCTCAATGGATATTTTTTCTCAAGATTCAGAAAAACACAAATTTCCCAATAAATGCCAGAAAGGAATTCTCACATGGAAATACAAGGATCATAAGATCATAGCTCTAGAGTTGGAAGGAATCTCAGTGGTCATCTGATTCAATTTCCTTTTATTGAAAATTGAGGAAACTATGGCCCATTAAGGTTATATAGTTAGTTTAAAAAAAAAAAGATGGCCTTGCTCTTAATGTGAAGGTATCATCAGGCCTTTACTAGCTGCCAGGCTGGGTGTTATCAATGTAGACTGAAAGCTACTGGTCTCCCTTTGAAGGAACTCAGGAGTCTTTGTAGCCTATCAGATGGTAGCAGAGATTAGCAGAAGGTCTAAAGTGACTGAATGAAGTGCCAGTGAGCATTACAGTATTATGGACAATGGAAAGCATATTCCTCATGTGAAAAAATGGTTGCACTTTTGTCACAAAGTGAATATACAGAAGAGATTTAAAAAAAATACTGTGTTCCTTCTCTATTCTCTTCTATTATAATCATAACTTCGCCCCACACACACACACCCTTTTGGCCAACAAAATACTTTGAATCTAAGGTAGCTTTCTGGGGGTCCCCCCAGTGCCACACATACATGGAAGATGGCTTTCTTTGAGTCAGTCACAAGGTATGTTCTACCTCCATATTACACCCCTTACCAGTCACCAACAAGAGAGCTTGTAAATTCAGTCCCCTCCTGAGAGAACAGAAAAGAACAGTAAAAGGCTTTACATTTTTCTACAATCCAAGACAGGTCATCATTCTTCTGTAAAAGAGATTTTTAAAAAATTAATTCTGTAATACTTTTGTTCCTTGTGAAGCCGTCTATTGAAGGAAAACAATACAAGCCATGAGAGAGATTTGGGGAAAAAATGACCAATTTCTTTATCTCTATGTATATATAGATATACACACATATATATACACATACATATACATATATATGAATAGGAAAGGCTGTAATGTCCACTAGACAATTTCTGTTTCTTGTCCAATGTGCTAAAACAATCTCGACCAGAAGGGGGCCCCAAATTTCACTTTGTATAAGAGTATTTTCTAAGCAGAAGGCTAGAAGTTGTTTGTTTCAAGGAGTGCCAGTGGGCATTAGAGTATTATGGACAATGGAAACATATTTCTCATGTAAAAAAAATGGTTGCACTTTTGTCACAATGTGAATATACAAAAGAGATTTAAAAAATACTGTGTTCCTTCTCTATTCTCTTCTACTATAATCATAGCTTCACCCCCCCCCACACACACATACCCTTTTTATTTTTCTGTTTTCCAGACTGTTTTGTTTTTGTTTGTTTGTATTTTAGCAGAACTCCACACATTGTAGTAGACTCAATTAGCAGCAAAACAGAAGATTATAGACTATTCACAGTTCCCACAGTTCATGAAAAACACCACCAGATGATTCTTCAAGCAGTGATTTTTTTTTTTAAAGCTTCAGGGTTTTCATCCTGCATGAGACCCACTTTAAACCATGGAGTGATTTTTATGAATTCTGTGTAACCTACACTTAACTAGCTGTGTGACTGTTTTGGTAACTCCCTACAGACATCTACTAAATCATAGACTGGTTGCTATTAGTGAAAGGGAGTTCCCATACCTGATGTTCTCTCTCTTTTTTTTTTTTTTTGGAGGGGGGAAGGCAAAGCAATTGGGGTTAAGTGACTTGCCCAGGGTCATACAACTAGTTAAGTGTCAAGTGTCTCAGGCTAAATTTGAACTCAGGTCCACCTGACTTCAGGGCCAGTGCTCTATCGACTGTGCCACCTAGCTGCCCCTAATTTTCTTTCTTCTTTTAAAAAATATATATATTTAAAAAATTTTTCCTGGTGTTCTTCATAGTGAAAAAAGTTACAGGTAACTCAGATATTGTCTTGTTAAAACTGCTGCTATAATAGTTAACCCCCACCAGTTTTCATATAGCATTGTAGAAAAAATCAGAAATGTTTTTTATTCAACTAAATGCTCATCAGCTCTGTTATCAAAACTGTCCCTGTTGCAGGTACACCTTGCTTTATGTACCAGACTTAGTTGATAAGATTTGTAATCCTCTACCAGGAAACATTAATTGAGCAACTTTTCTGTGTAGCTATGGAGGAAACAAAGACTGCCATTTCTCTGGGCCTCTGTTTTGTCATCTGCAAACTAAGGTGTTTGGATTAGATGTCCTCTTACACATGTTCTAGGACTTGGACTCTTCCCTCAAGGAATTTACTGTCTAGTTAGAGAGAGAGGGTACCACCAGTAAAAAGTTAAATAATGGGGGCAGCTAGGTGGGCAGTAGATAGAGCACTGGCCCTGAAGTCAGGAGGACCTGAGTTCAAATCCAGCCTCAGACACTTAACTGGATGAGTGACCTTGGGCAAGTCACTTAACCCCAGTTGTCTTGCCTTCCCCCTCCAAAAAAAGCTAAAGAACAATTTAAATAGTCTAACCCAAGGGTACTTGGTATAGGGAATACAAAGAATTGCCATAAGTTGTCCCTTCCTTGAGTAATTAATAGTCTCACTGAGGACACAAGAGTCAGACTTTATTTTTTTTTGCTTTTTTGGAGAGAGGAAGGTAGGGCAGTTGGGGTTAAGTGACTTGCCCAAGGTCACATGGCTAGTTGTTTTTTGTTGGGTTTTTTTTTTTTGGTGTTAACTGAGTCTGGATTTGAACTCAAGACCTCCTGACACCAGGGCTAGTGCTCTATTCACTGTGCCACCTAACCGCTCAAGACTCAGACTTTTAACTCAAGTTAAATATCAAGGCTATATAGATTTATATATGAATAGTATCCCTTTTGGGGTTAATTCCCAAATTCCCACATCAATATTGAGCTGGGTCCCCATAGGGCAGTTGCTACTTACTACTCTTAGGGTTCTAGGGAGAACCATGAGGATCACTGGGGTTTTTAGTATGGTTGTCCAAGAGTCCTCATCGTTGTGCTTCCCATTCGAATCAGCCGTTGAACAATTAACTTTTTAGCAAAGGACATTTACTATATTGGTATGGTAAAAATGGGACTGCTATGTGGTGCAGTGGCTAGAGTGCTGGGCGTAGAGACAGGAAGACTCACATTCCTGAGTTCAAATCTGTCCCTGGACGCTTATTAGCTGTGTGCCTGTGGGCATATCACTTAACCCTGTTTGCCTCAGTTTTCTCATCTGTAAAATAAGCTAGAGAAGGAAATGGCAAACCATTCTGGTATCTCTGCCAAGAAATCCCAAATGGGGTCCCAATGGGGTCCCAAAGAGTCATGACTGAAATGACTGAACAATAACATAGTAAGAAGAATTGGCACAAAACTTTCACCCCACCAAAAAAAAAAAGCCTGGGGCACACTCTCCCACAAATCCACACAAGTTCATGGCAAAAATAGAGTACAAGGATGGTAAGGCCCAGTTGTAGGGTACAATTATGGCAGAGGGATAACTCTTAGCCCCTAGTTATTATTTTGTTAGGTCCATAGACAACATTCTTCTCTGGTTCAAAGGATTACACTTCTCGAGCTGCTTCTTTCCTATTTGGTTGCATTCTTTTGTGTTCTTATTACCTATGTCTCTTTTTGTTCCTGATCGTACATATGGCCTACTTTGGGTAACACCTCACTAATGACATGGTCAGTGGAAGGGACAGTGTAACATTCCCCCGTGGCTCATTCCCCCTTCCCTCCTTGCTTCTACTCTTTAGCACAGGTGCAAGAGTCTGTATCCTTAAAGAGCTTCTTAGACTAGAAGGTCCCAAAGCTTGATTGCTTCACTGCTGGACTGAGTAACTGCTGAAATTCCTGTTTCAAGTACCAAGAAACACGATCAGTTCGTTTGGTTAGCCAATTTTGCACAAGTCAAAGGGATTTGTGCCTCCTAAGGCATCCCAGGACATAAACTATCTTGTCCACACATTTAAAACTTCATCAAGCCCTCACACTGATTACATTACATTAATTTAGGTAGGTGTATGGAATCACATTACTTATATATAAATGGAACAGATAAGAAATGACTTATGAGTTCAAAGGAGTAAGAAAAGTTGCATGTAAGCCAAATTGTTATAAACAATTGCAAAAGTCCTAAGGGAACTTGCTATTTAAAGAAACCTTACAGTTAAACTCTTTTTTGAAAAATGTGAATAATTTAGTCTGCTGCCTAGAGTGGCAGAAAGAGCAATGGGCTGTATTAGTAGACCTAAGCTGTAGTCCTCATGGCTCTTCCACTAATTAACTACCTGGAGAAGCCAGTTCCATTCTTTAGACCTCAACTTCCATATATTAATCCAATACAAAATCACAGGTCCTTGGAATATTGACAGCTACATTTGACTCTGAACAAGCTTTTACTGATTTCCTACTACATTCATGGCCCTGTGCTAAGTATTGAGGGAAATGAAGAGATGAATAATTTAAACATATACTTTCTTTTTTTTTTTTTAAGCAATAGGGGTTAAGTAACTTGCTCAAGGTTACACGGCCAGTTATTTCTGGGTGTGGTGCTGAGTATCTGAGCCCGGATTTGATCCAGGTCATCCCGACACTGGAGCCAGTGCCCTTACTCACTGAACCACCTGGCCGCCCCTAAACATATACTTTCTAATTCAGTTTATTTTTAATTGAAAGAAGCAGCCTGGGGTAATGGATAGAGTGCTGGACTTGGAATCAGCAAGGCCTAGTTTGAATTTCCATCTTTCTGACTAACTAGCAATACAACCATGGGCAAGTTACTAATCTTTTTGAACCTCAGATTTTTTTTTTGCTTTTTGGAGGGCAATTGGGGTTAAGTGACTTGCCCAAAGTCACATGGCTAGTAAGTGTGTCAAGCTTCTGAGGTCTGATTTGAACTTGGGTCCTCCTGCCTCCAGGGCTGGTGCTCTATTCACTGTGCCACCTAGCCACCCCTTGAACGTCAGATTTCTTATCCTTAATATGGATAATAATACCTGTAGTGCCCAGCTCACAGGAATGCTATAAGTGCCAGATAAGACATATAATATACAGAAAGGTTCTGAAAAACTTAAAGCTACATAAAAGTCTGTTATCATCCTCCTTCCTTGTTATTATCTTCATCATCATCATCACTTAACACAAAGGCCCTCAGGGAAGCAGTGTGGTTCAATGTAGAGAACATTGGACCTGCAGCTCTGATATTTAATATCTGTGGACAATTGATTCATATGAATTATCTGGGCCTCAGTTTCCTCATCTGTGAAATGAAGAGGTTGGACTTGCCTCTGAAGTCCATTCCAGCTAGATCTATGATCCCATGATTGCTGCCTCAGAGGAGTATTACTAAAATTTCAGAACTAAAATTCCATAATTCTAAGTACTCAATTATTAATTTTGTCATTTCACATACTCAATGGGAAAATGTGTCCAATGGGAAAAACCATTGCTTTGAATTTATATAATCATCTCTGGGTTTCTCTCTACAATATTAGTAAGGTTTCCATAACACTTTAAGGTTTAGGAAGTAGCACTTTACCTTCCTGTTTCATTTGATCATAATTCTGTAAGGCAGATAGTACAGATATTGTTACAAATGAGTAAATTGAGGTAAAGTCACTTGCTAGAGATTCAAAGACAAAAAGGAAATGACTGTCTCCATTTTACAGTGGAACTACCAAGACCAAGAAAAGTGATTTATTATTTATTATTTGTGCTTAGACAAGGAAGAAGGTCTAAGATCTCCAATCTATCTATCTTCCCGATGGTTGGAAGAATCTTTTCCCTAAAACTCTGTTTTTAAATGCCTTCTCTGCTTTTTATATACAACATGAAACACAACATTCAACTCTTTCTGAAATAGGCTCAACTACTACCCAAGCACCCATTGAAATGCTTAGAACCCATGGAAGAAAAGGATATGCTTTTTTCAGCTCAGAGTATTTCTGGGGTGGGATACTTCTCCAAACTCTACCCTGCAGACATGACTAGGATTTTCAGTTTGAAGATCAATGGTTTCCAAAGTGGGGTGGAGTGGTGTTGATGATTATTCCTAGGGGACCATGGCATGATCCCATGGTGGAAATCAGAGGGTATAAAGATGGTACACATGCCACACTCAATGAAATAGCTAATCTTGCACTTACCTACAATAAAAATATCCTACTTTCTATAAGTAGCATTCTCATCCTATCCCCACGCCCATCCCCAGAGAGTTTTGGCTTTCTTCAAGTCTCAGCCAAAATCCTTGCAAGCAGCCTTTTCTGGTCCCCCTTAATGCTAGTGTCTTTCCTCTGAGATTATCTCCAATTTATTCTATTTACATTGTGTGTGTGCACACATTTGCACGCATAGTTGTTTGCATGTTGTCTCTCCCATTTGACTGTGAGCTCCTTGAGGTCAAGGACTAATTCTGGCTTTCTCTGCATCTTTAACAATTAGCACAGTGCCTGACATACTGATGCTTGTTAACTGCCTGCCTGACTCACCCATTATCTCAATCCTTCCTGATTTAGCCCTTTCTCATGGCAGGCACCAGACCCTCAGTATGGCTATAACCTAACTTGACCCAACAACCCTCCCCACTCCCACCAGCAGCTGCATAGGCAAAATTACTCGTCCCCTCAATGTCCCCAAACCTCTTATCTATGGCAGGCATTGAATTCTGCAGTGGAGTGTAGAGGCTGGTGAGTAAGAATCCTGTCCTACTTTTCATTTTTGGTGAAACATAAAATGAGGAGGCATGGATTCCCATTACCAGTCTCATACATGATCTTTCCATGAAACTCACTCCCTTCCAAACTTCCTTATTGTTGCTGAGGGACCACCATCCTTCGAGGTAAGGATAACCAGTCAGTTGCCAAATTTTGTCATTTCTACCAGCATAGTCTCTCTCAAATTTGTCCCTCTATTCATGTTACCACCTTGTTCAGGATATCATCCCCTCTCATTACCAGGATAACTGCAGTGGCCCCCAATTGGCCTCCCTGATTCAAGTTTTTCCCCTCTCCAAACCATCCTCCACTTAGCTACCAAACTAATTTTCCTAAAATACAGGTTTGGCTATGTCACCCTCCTCAGTAAACCCCCACTGACTCCTTATTAATGATAGGATCAAACAATATTATATCTTTATCTCATATTTTTAAAAGTCTATTTTGGTGTAAGTTTCATAATACACATAATTATATATATATATGTGTGTATATATTTATGCATATATGTATGTATGTATACATAATTCATAAATAAGTACATACACATGGATTGGGGATGGTCAATATTTTTACAGATGTGATGGATGATCAAAAAAAATTGGAACTCGCTATTACAGATCATTAAGCTAATAAGAAACGTTAGACAGCAATTAGTTTAACTGGTTCAATAGATAGATAAGGAATCACCATCAATGGGAAGTGACTTACTCAAGGTCACAAAATTATCAAATGGGAGGGCCAAGATAAGAAAGTCTCCTAATTTTCTGCCTAGCATTCCTGTTACTGTACCAGCTCAGGCCAATGTATTCTGGGGTTGCTTTATGTAGGATGGAGCCAAAACATGAACTGTATTATCAAGTACAGACTGTAAATGACTCCCTTTATAATGTCACAGTCTTCTGTTTCAAGCTAAGTTCTATCATTTCCAAATTCTCCTTCTTTAAGTATGAGTTAGAGGCCTCCCTTCTCATTTTTCAAATTTATAAGAATACAAGTCATTCCCCAGTTGATAAATCATCAAAAGATGAACAGGCAGTTTTCAGATGAAGAAATTAAAGCTATCTATAGTCATATGAAAAAAAGTTCTAAATCACTATTGATTAGAGAAATGCAAATAAAAACAACCCTGAGGTATCACCTCACACCTATCAGATTGACTAATATGACAGAAAATAAAATGATAAATGTTGGAGAAGATGTGGAAAATTTGGAACACTTATGCATTGTTGGTGGAGTTGTGAACTGATCCAACCATTCTGGAGAGCAATTTGGAACTATGCTCAAAAGGATATAAAATTGTGCATACACTTTGATCCAGAAATACCACTACTAGGTCTGTATCCAAAAGAGATCATAAAAAGGGAAAAGGACCCACATGTACAAAAATATTTATAGCAGCTCTTTTTGTGGTGGCAAAGATTAGAAATTGAAGTGTCCCCATCATTTGGGGAATGGCTGAACAAGTTGTGGTGTATGAATGTAATGGAATACTATTGTGCCATAAGAAATGATGAGCAGGAAGATTTCAGAAAAACATGGAAAGACTTACTGAACTGATGTTGAGTAAAGTGAGCAGAACCAGGAGAACATTGTACACAGTAACTGCAACATTGTGAGATGATTAACTATGATAGACTTAGCTCTTCTCAGCAATACAATGATCTAAGACAATTCCAAAAGATTCATGATGGAAAATGCCATCCACATCCAGAGAAAGAACTATGGAGTCTGAATGCTGATGGAAGCATAGTATTTTCACTTTTTTTTTTGTTTTTGTCTTTTTCTTTCTAGTGGTTTTTCCCTTTTGTTTTGATTCTTCTTTCACAACATGACAAATGTGAAAATATGTTTAACATGATTGCACATCTATAACCTATATCAGATTGTTTGCTGTCTTAGGGAGGGAGGGAGAAACATTTGGAACTCAAAATCTTATAAAAATGAATGTTGAAAATTATTTTTATATGTAATTTGGAAAAAATAAAATACTATTAAGTGGAAAAAATTTTTTTAAATTAAGTATGAGTTAGATCAAAGGTTAGAGATGGGATAGGAAACATCTCCTGAGGTTGAGAAGATGTTGACTCACCAAGTAACTCAGGGCAAATTAACTTCACCTCCCTCTTTGACTTTATTCCCATTGGCACAAATGCCTTCTCACCTCACCACAAACTTTTGAGCCTTAATTAGTGCTTTGAAAACTTTAGGTGAAGATCAGAGTATTATTAAGCAGTGTTTATCAAGGGTTCTCTAGACTGTCCTTATTTAAAGGTCATGAAGTTCTCTGAGATGGTTCAGTTTTCAGTTTCTCACACCACATCCCAGTTTTTGAGGATAATAGTTCTCTGGGATTGGTGAGCATTCTCTTTAAGAACAAGCTCTTCTCATTGGAAGGAAAGAAGCATTGTCTCTCTTTCCTTTACCCCATCATCCACACTGCTGCCAGAACCATCTCCCCAAACCCTGGCTTTCACAAGATCAATCCCATCAGTTTCAAACTGCTCTTGTCTGGTTATCCAGCCCCTCCACAATTGGGTCCCACCCTGTCTCTCCAACTTTAACATCAGCATAAGACACTATTGCTGTCCTCTAGAAACTTTCCAATTAGTGGGGAGATGGCATATGAAAATAATTATAATAAAGTAAGTGCTATATGAATACCATAGTTAATAAGTGATAAAGGAACTAAGAGGAGGGAGATGTCATTTCCAGCCCAGCCAAAATACTTACCCATTCTTCAAGGCTCAGGTCCTACCTGAGTGAAGTCTTGTGCCTGAATCGTCCTAGTTCTTGCTGATTGCTGTTTTTTTGAATTTCAACAAGTCATTGTCTTGCTATGCATGAGCTAGTGAGGCATTGGACTTACAATCTGAAACTTGTTTTTGGGTACTTGTCTTCAAACTTTACCAGCTTTAAAACCATGGGGTAATTCACTTAACAACTTTGAACATTGCTTGACTCATTTATTGAATGCTCTACCTACCTCATAGGGTGGGTGTTACAGGAAGAATGCTTTGTAAACCATATAATGTGAGCTATGGGAGGTATTATACTGAATTATATTCTTTAGTTGTCAATATCTCATCTCCCCAACTAGACCTTAAGTTCTTTGTGGATAGGAACCAGTACATTATGCTTTTCTAAACAGGATCATTTAGCACCTAACAAGGGGTTTGGGCATTTTATTTAGAGCCTTTTTTTTAGGAGAGGTGCAGTGTGATTTCATTGGTGTAGGGTAGAGGTGTCATACACATGGCCCACAACACAAGAAGGGCAGCCAGAGACTTTACCAGATTAATATATAATTGGGGAATATTCAACAAAAACAAATGAATTAATAAACAAATTACCAAATATAAACTATGGTTTTCTAAGTCAATATGCAGCTCACAGGGATCCTTATGTAGGATTTAGTGACTCCTGGTTCTTTTTCAAAGGAAATTCTCTCCATTGATACCTATTGGCAACTGGTCTGTAATTTAGTGTTTCCCTAAGGTAGTGAATGGTTAGATGGCTTGTCTTGGATCACAACAAATATGTTCCAGAGGCAGACCTGAACCCAGGTCTTCCTCATGCCAAGACTGGTTTTCTATCTAATATACCATACTGCCTTTCAGTTAGATGCGTAGCAGGCTAGAATTTTAAAAAAATACCAGTATTAGATGAAAACTTAAGAAATCATCTACATCAACTCCTTCATTTTAAAAATGGAACTGAGGTCCAGGGATATTACATGACTTTCTGAATTTAGTGTAGAGACTTATCAGCATAAGGAATGTTTGTTTTCTCTCCCCAAAGACCAAGCAATTGTTGACAAGAGTTCCCAAAGTTGGGTTGGGGTTCTGCAGTAGTTCAGATCCTAACAGTATTAAGTATAAAATATTAGGAAAGTTCAATAATAATGATACTTTTAAAAGAAAATCCCATCATTTCACAATTCAGACCATATTATAATTGTGAAACTACTAAAATATTATGGAAAACCACTGATCCTTTAAATATTTTAAAAGGGATTGAATTGGAAATCAATAATTCTCAGGAAACATTTGTTGAATTAAATTAATGTAGGGTATGGGGTAGCCCAGCAGTCATTCTGTAGAGGCCAGGAGAAGATTGGCCCTTCTCACTACAGGATGACTTCGGTTGCACTTTAGGGATCACACATGATACCTCCAGTCTAGAATCCTGAGGGTGTTTAGAGCAGCTGTCTTTCCCTACAGTTTTTCTGTACTACTATACCCTTTCCCTTAATCTGGAATAGGTAGTGTTCTTATTTAATTAATAGTTAATATTGTCCCTGCACTAGCAAAAGCCCAGTGAATGAATGACTGTGAGGGAGGAAGGGAGAAGTAGGAAATCGATCCAGGTCAGAGAAAGAATTCATCATTGGTGATAAGCAAGCAGGGGGAGCAACTATTTACCAAAACTCATTGACATTCGTGGGCTCCCCCACTCTCACTACACGACTCTGTCTTCCCCAGGTTATGTAGGTAAGAAGATACTAAATTACACCTGAAAAGGATCTTTAAGGATCATTTAATCCAAGGGTTAACTTTTTTTTTTTTTGTCATATATCTCTTTAGGATCTGGTGAAGCTTATTTTCCCTTTTCCAAATTTTTAGGTGCATAAAAACATAGTATCACAAAGGAAACCAATTATATAGCATATATGTATGTGTACATATACACATATGTATGTATATATATATACATTTAAAAGGTTAATGGATCCCAGATTCAGAATTCTTGATTTAGTCCTCCCCCTCCCTCCCCCAATCGCCCATTGATACAGCAGTCTAGAAGTGCAAGCAAGGGTCGAGTGGCTAGTTGGTGTCGGAGATGGGAGTAGGACTCAGGTCTCAGACTAGGGCTCTTTCAACTGCACGGCGATGTTCCAGTAGTATACACTATTTTAGACGAAAAAGATCCTTTAGAGTATGGAGGGGGTTGTGTGTCCAGGTGACCCTTGCCACAAATAATCCCTGCTGTAAGACTAAAGCTGGCAATGGTCGTAATGGGGAGTGGTTACCACCCCTGGCTTGATTGTTTGGAACCCCTTTCCCCTCCCCCCC
>NW_027186296.1:79102375-79114669 GCF_028583685.1 Petaurus breviceps papuanus | reverse complement strand
GCTCACACGCCCCTCCCCGCCCCTACCTCTGCTCGTGAGTGGGTGCGGGCTGTTTCACAGGTCACTCCCTATCCAGTACACGGTCGCAGACCCTTCCCCGTCCTCCCGAGCCCCTCCCCCGGCCCTGGAGCCCCTCCCCCCGCGTTTCCCTTCTCTCCTCCAGCCCTCCCCTTCTTCGGCCCTGGCCCTCCGTCTCCTTTTCTTCCAGCCACAGTCGCCCTCGCCCTCGCTGGCCGCCCCCTCCCAGCCCACCCCCCTGACAGCGGGCGCCCGGGCTGCAGCCTCCGCCCCCTCCCCCGCAGGCAGGACACTCCCCCGTCGTCTCCTCCCCCAGTTTCCGCGGTACTCGGCCAGAGCGGGAGGTTGCAGCTGCGGCTCCGGCGGGAGGGAGGCAGCGAACGACCTAGGGAGAGAGCTGGGACGAAGGAAGGAGCCCGCCAGCCCGGGGAGGCAGGAAGACCCCCCGGCCCTGGGCCGCCCCGCCCACACCCTCGGGCCAGGAGAAGGCTCCTGCCGGGGTCGCGTCCTCCGCCTCCCCGGGACGCCTAGGGAGTCCAGGGAAGCTACCTGTGCGCGTGGAGTGCCCCCAGCCTGCCTCCCCGCTCCCCTGGCAACCTTCCCCGGAGGCACTAGGGAACGGCTCTGCGGAGTGTGGGGCCGCTGGACCCCCGGAGGAAGAGCCGGAGCCACAGCTGCAGTTCTGTCCTGGGAAGCCCCAGGCAGGATGAGGAGCTGAAGTCGCCCGGCCAGGAGAGGGAAAGGAAGGGAAGGGAAGGGAAGGAAGAGTCGGAGCGGGAGGGGCGCGCTGCCCGGAGTGGGGGAGAAGATGCTTGCCTACGCCGTGCAGGATGCCACAGTGGTGGATGTGGAGAAGAGGAGAAACCCTTCTAAGCATTATGTGAGTACCGCCCCCGGCCGGGTCCAAGGCTGGGGCTGGGGACCCAGGGGGCTGGACACAGAATGGGGACGAGCCCAGGTTCCCATTTGCTACTTGCAGTCTCGTGGGCTAGGCGAGTGTTAGGGGAGCATGTTGCTGGTGAGTTTCTTAGGAGCGCTGTATTCCACTGGGAACACTCAGATCCCTTCTCTACATCCTAACACGTCCTCTTTTCCCCAAATCCCCCCTCCCCCCTACTTCTTTACTTCTTTTTTTGGCTTTGGAATTGGCAAGTGCCTGGCCTTGTCTGTTTGAGTGGTGAAGTCATCTGTGCAACTGATGATGCTGATGGATAGACCTGGGACCGCGGCTGGGGGCTGTGTCTTTGTGTGAGTGTGTGTATATCTGGGGTGCGGAGGGATGAGCGCAGCTCTTGTAAAACCCACTCTTGCCCAGAACGTACGTGGGGAGAGCATCTTCCCAGCAACAACTTCCTGTAAGGATCCAGTGGAATCTTCTAAACCTGTTCTAAGGGAGATACTTTTGGCAGTAGGATCTCCACAGGCTCCTTTCCAGACTGTCAGGTTCTTTTCTCTACTGAGTTCTGGCTTAGGCGGAAGAAACCTACCACTCTCTTCTTCATTACTTTGTCCTGGAAGTCCATATCCATTATGTTGAATGACATTATCATTTTACTCTTTCTTACTATGGATCAGATTCTTAAACTGAGGAGAGTCTTCTTATATAAGCTCCTGTTTTGTATTTGTGTTAACGGTGCAGATGTTGCTACTCCAGTGACAGAACCCCTCAGGAGATTACAATCTTATAGTGTGTTTGTGACACCTATGCAAATATGATATAAGGCAGAATTCCATAGAGGGGTAAAGGAGAGATGCAGACAAAGTATACTCTTGGGAAAAGGAGAGGAGGAAGGGACTGGTTGACACTTCACCCTTTCATCTCCACTACCCAGCCTTCACACCTTCTAAGCAAATGGAGTTATCACTGACACCTTAGAATGTCCTCCTGAGTTTGACAAAACTCCAGTAGAGTAAGGTTGTAACTCCCTGGGACGGAAGACTTGGGGCAACAGTGTTGTTTCTGGCTTGATAATGCCTGTATTTTAAAAATAAAACTTTTTTTAAGAAGGCTCAGTATTATTAAAAAAAAAAAAAGTCATCAAATTGACTTCACAAAGTCTGATGCATTTTAGATTTATCTTAGACAGTAGTAGTATCTTGGGTTCTTTGTTATAGATGGGGCCCCTTTGAGCTTTGCTGACTTTCTCTATCCAGGAACTACCCAGAATTTTATGTTTTTTTTAAAAACTGTAACAAGTTGGCTAGTGTTGGGTTTGGGTTTTTACTGGGGTTTTCCAGAAGTTCTCAGTAATGCTTGGGTTGGAAGCGACCCTAAAGGTCATTTATCATACTTTTTTGCAAGGTTATTCCTAAATCCCCTTGGATTAATGGGCAGCAATTCCATTCTCAAAGTTCCCTAACAGGAGATGACAGTCTTCTGAAGGTGTGGGTATTTTTCTAGTGTCCCTTAACCCCTTCATGGTTGATTAGTTCTTTCTTTTGTTGTATTCACTTAATTTTAAGATATTGCTTCTTTAAGATGGGCACCAGTATTCATGTGTCAGGTATATTTGAGAAGCTTAACTTCTACTTGTGAAGTCAGGGAGTTAAGTTGCTTTAGCCATTAATTATTTTTGCTTTTTGTTTTTTTTTTTTTTAAACCAGCCCTTCAGTAAGGTTAGAGTTGCTTTTCAGCAGGTGGCAGTCTCTGCCCTAGGACTTGAGAAAATTCTCTCTGAAACTTTCCCGATAAACTGTGTGACTTTAGCTTCTAGTTGAATTTACAGCAACATCTGTGTACCATTGTCAGGTTGGGGGTCCAAATCTTCAGAGCAGCTTGATAACATTATAGTCCTTTTTTGGGGGTGCAACAGTTAAGCTGGCTCACATTAGAACCTGTTAAAAATTCAGCATTCTCCTGCAACTGTTCATCAAAACTGGCCTAGCATACTATTTATTGTCTTGTATGGTGGCCAAGGAAGACCTAAGATCATGTTTCACCTCTGACCTATATTGGCTATGTGACCCTTGGCAAGTTACTTAACCAATCAATATTCTAAATATTTTTCTATTTAACTATATTCATTTCAGGGAAAGTGACAAGTTGCATTAGCAGAGGGAGTTTCCTCATTAATTCCCTAGACCAGTAGAATCCTAAATCTCATCTCTAGCCCTATCAAAATTCAGTTTCCTTCTTGGGGGCCCAAGATTACAGAAGCTGAAGCTTCTGGCCTCAAGCCAGGACAGTGTTGCCAGAGCTCTTGGAAGCTCACCCAAAAGGTGTGAATAAAGATATAGAAAATACCATAGTTCTCATTTCTGGCCTCTTCATTAAAAAAAAAAAAGGATTTATTTTGACTTTCATTGCCAAGTATAGATATTTGACTATATGAATAAGAGCATAAAAAAGAGAAAATTTTTAAATCCAACTCTTAAAATAACTAACATTTTTGTTTTTAAAAAAGCAGGGCTTTTGTGAGGGGTAGAGGTAGGAATCAGCTCTTAAAGGATAATACTTCCTTGTACTATATGGAAACTTGGAGGAAAAAAAGGGCCTTCCTAATAATACTTGTTCATAGATACTACCATTTCCTCTCACATTATGGGGCAGGGATGGAATAGTTCCCTATGGGAACTGATGATGTCACATCCTGGGAAAGCAAGGCAGGCAGTGATGTCACTGGATGAGAGAGGCCACATAGAGCCCTGACCTTAAGTTCTCTGGAACAATTAAAGGAGAAACTTTTTTTTTTTATTGTGAAAATAAAGATCTGGCAGGGACTTCAGCAGAGATCATGCCGAACCTTGATCATTTTACAGAGAACAAAACAGAACCCCAAAGAAGAGACAGTGACTGAATACTCAGTTATTGGTTAATCCAAGGGCTTGAACCAAGGTCCCCTGCTTCTCGAAGGGGATCTTTCGTTTCCTGATACCTCTCCTCTCTTGTTTGGGGGAAGAGAGAGGGGAAAAAGGAAAGCAGTAGGAATTAGTAAATTTTTTCTGATTTTTGTCATTTTTTCCCATGAGATTCCATCTCTGTTTTAATTTGATTTTATTCCTCACACTCCAGCTCCAGTGTCTCTGTCTCTGTCTCAGAATGAAGAGACATTTTCCCAGGTTAGATTGTTTCAACAATTTCAAGCCCAGTTGGAGCTCCCCAGAGATAAGAATCTGAAGGGAGGGAATAAGCATGTATATAGTGCCTATTATATGCCAGGCTTGGTGCTAAACATTTTATAAATATCTCATTTGATCCTCATAACAACCTTGAGAGTTAGGTGCTGTTTTTTTTGTTTGTTTGTTTGCTTTTTTGGAGGGGGGAAGGTAGGGCAATTGGGGTTAAGTGACTTGCCCAAGGTCACATGGGTAGTTTTGTGTGTGTGTGTGTGTGTGTGTGTGTGTGTGTGTGTATGTGTGTGTTAAGTGTCTGAGGTTGGATTTGAATTCAGGTCTTCCTGACTCCAGGGCTGGTGCTCTATTCATTGCACCACCTGTAGGTGCTGTTTTTATTTCCATTTTGCAGTTGAGGAAACTGAGGCAAATAGAGGTTAAATGATTTACCCAGGGTCACACAGCTAACAAATATATGAGGCTGAATTTGAACTCAAGTCTTTCTGCCTTTAGGTCCAGGACTCTATCCTGCTGTTCCACCTAGCAGTCCTTAGGTAGAGAGTGAAAGATTACTGTCTATGTAGCATTTCCACGATACCTTGCAAAAGTATCTCTAAGTAATATGCAAGTAGTTACTGAAGTGTTCGAGGTGAAGTCAGTGGTAGAAGCATCTGCTTGTAGGTGGAAATGTTTAATCTGATGGGGATGAAGAGGACCTCAGAGCTTGGGTCAGGGGTGGGGAACTTGTGACCTTGAGGCCACTTTAAGGCTTAGAGGGCCACATGTGACCTCAAGGCTGCAGGTTCCCCACCTCTGGCTTGGGTGGATAACCTTCCCCCCTCCTTGCCCCTCTAGCCTTCCACCAAGGGTAAGGCAAGGCAACTAGGTAGCACAATGGATAAAGTGTTGGATTTGGGGTAAGGAAGACCTGAAATGCTGTCTCAGATCCTTACTTAGCTGTGTGACACTGGGTAAGTGACTTAATCTCTCTCATCCTCAATTTTTCATCTGTGGAAATGGGTTAATGAAAGCATCTACCTTCCAAGGTTGTTGTGAGGATCGAATGGATTAATTAATGGATTAAAGTTCTTTGTATACCTTAAAGCACAATATAAATGCTATTACTATTACTGTAACCATTATCATTATTAATGTCAAGTCAAACTAGTAATGCCCTCCTGTGTGGTTGTTGTGTAGGGAGCGCCACACTCAGATCACATATGTCCCAGTGACCATTTGCATTTAAGGAACATGCCTTTCTCTCTCCTGCTCCTCTTCCCTCTAATGAAGAGTTCTGAGGCTGTGGCTTGCTAAATTGCAGAGCAGAGTCAATTTATGGGATTATGGGTTAGTCCAAGGAAGGTGATGAGAGTCCTGGGCCCCAAACAAAAGACTGTCTTCTGGCTCTAGAACTTGGAAGGTCTTTTGCTGCTGAGGCACTTTTGTGTTATCAGAGTAGAACTGCTGATCTTAGTGGTTAGCTCATGGTGGGGTGGGGTGCTCATCGAGGCTGTGTGGTGTAGACTGAGCCCTGAACTTGGAGGCAGGAGGGAGACTTGGGTTTGAATCCCACCTCTGGTTCTTGTTAACTTCTTGGAGTCTCAGTTTCTTAATCTATAAAATGGGGATAATAGATGGTGCCATGTATCCTGGAGTCAGGAAGACCTGAGTTCAAATCCAACTGCAGACATTTACTAGTTGTGTGACCCTGGGCAAGTAATTTAGCACTGTTTGCCTAAGTTTGCTTATCTGTAAAATGAGCTGGAGAAGAAACCACTCCAGTACCTTTGCTAAGAAAACCCCAAAAGGGGTCACAAAAGTCAGACACGACTGAAATCATTGAACAAAATGTGCCTGAGACGATTTGGGGAAGCTCAAATGAGATTATATATGTGAAGTGCTTTAGACACCTTAGGTGCTATACAAATGTCAGCTTTAATTATTATTATTAATTATTATTTCATCTAGGCCAGCCACTTTAAAATTGGCTTTCCATCTCTTGGTGCATTTTGTCATTGGTTTCTTTCTTTTTTGCCGGGCCTAGAGACTGCAGATGTTGGTCTGTTCATGGGAAGGGGGGACAATCAGTTAAACAGTAGATTCCCCTGGTTCACACCAGTTCTGACTCTAAGAGGGAGAGGGAAGATCTGCTTGTTTCTTGCTCTCTGTTTCTGGGGGAGGTTCCTTACCTTGGCTCTCTATTTTAGTGTCAACCCTGGGACTAGAACTCTGGCTTCCTCACTTCTTATTGCTAAGGATTATTTTCTCTAGATAGAAGACTTGATTCTTTTCAATACTTTTCATTTCCTCTACTGGGACCTTGTCAGTGACATATAGAAAGACAACATGTAGCAGGCCTTCTGTAAATATTTAAATGGATGATTTAAAAGTCTTATAGTATGCTTTCTATCTTTTTTTGTTGTTGTTGTCTTGTATATTCCATCCAGTAGAATATAAACTCCTTAAGGGTAAGGATTCTTTTATTGTTGTCATTGTCTCTTTAGAATCTAGCCTAATCAGGGGCGGTTAGGTGGCACAGTGAGTAAAGCGCCAGGCCTGGAGTCAGGAGGACCCGAGTTTGAGTTTGGTTCTGGCCTCAGACACTTAACACCCACACACACACAAAAAAAAAACTAGCATATAACCTTGGGCAAGTTACTTAACCCCAATTGCCCTCCCAAAGGCAAAAAAAAAAAAAAGAATCTAGCCTAGTGCCTTATGGGAAACTAGGTGGCTCAGTGGATAGAGTGCTGGGCTTATAGTCAGGAAAACTCATCTTCTTGAGTTCAAATGTGGCCTCTGACATTAGCTGTGTGATCTTGGCTAAGTCAAATAATCTAGTTTGCTGCTTAGTCATGTATGACTCTTTGTGACCCCTTTTGGGATTTTCTTGGCAAAGATTAGAATGGTTTGTCATTTCCTTCTGTAACTCATTTTACAGATGAGGAAACTGAGGCAAACAGGGTGAAGCAACTTGCCCAGGGTTACACAGCTAGTAAGTGTCTGAGGCTAGATTTGAACTCAGATCTTCCTGACTCCATGCCTGGTGCTCTGTTCATCCCACTGCCTAGCTACCACTACCTTGCAAATATACTGACAAGCCATTAATTTATATCACAGAGCACCATAAAATGTGCAATACCATCCTGTTTTCTTTTAAGGATCATTGTTCATAGGCAATCCTGCCTAACTTTTCAAAAATTACACATTTCTGTAAACTGGGTATCCAGAGAATAAGTTCCTAAATATAGCAAATAGTTCATGTAATATTGTACCATACTAAGCATCCACCGTGGGTAATGGAGGGATGCAGAAGAAGGTGGAGAGAACCCCTTTCCTCAGGGAACTATCAGATACATGTATACACTCATACAAGAAACTTACAATTCATGCTATAACTAATAGCAAAGGTTTTTTGGAACTAGTGGAGTTTATGTAGAGAAGGCTTTTTGGAGTTTTGAAGAGCAGAGAAAGACATCAGTTGGCAGAGTGAAATAGGGAGTTATGCTCCTTCTCTGGGTCTTAAATTTCCTCATCTGTAAAATTAATTGAACTAATTGATGTCTAAGGGCTCTTCCTGCTCTAGTCTGAGATCCAAATTTATGATAGTTGAGTGTATCCCAGGTCAGGGAAATGCTTTTGAGAAGTAAGACAAAGAGAGTCATTCCCGGGATGGGATCAACTCTTCTCAGCCACCCTTCCCTTCTTCCTGTCCTCCCATCCATGGCCTTTCACACAAAGCAGCAATTTCTTCCTAAGCTCCGGTGGGAAGTGATTTCTAGGTGATTCACAGGCCTCACAGCAGTGCGCGCTCATGGAACAAGCAACCACATCCTTCTCCAGGCTTGGAACAGAAAGTTCTCCCCAAAATTAATAATAACCACCCTGCCTGGAGGAAGGAGGAGAGTAAAGAGATCAAGGGCCTTTTCTGGGTGAGCCATATTTCTAATGAGTGTGTGTGTGTGGGGGGGGGTGTGTGAAGAGTGGACATGAAGGAAGGGAGAGCTGCTTAATGGGTGTCCTCACAGCACCAGGAGGAAGAGTGCCAGCAATAAGTTAATTGACAGTGGTGGATATTAATCAGTATTGTTTCATAAGGGCCTCTTATTTTGGATTTGAACAGTAACCTCATGAAAATTTCCTTCTAATTTCCCCTGCCTGAGTCACTGTGACCAGAATGTTTTTTGAATAGGGAGAGAAAAAGGGATCTGAGAAATGGCAGGGTTCTATGTGGTTTTCTGCTGCTTCATTAAATAAAAATGAAGTCTGAAATAGCTGTTGTACATGTGTTTGCTGATGTTCAGTTCCATGGATCTAGGGTGGTTATGGAACAGGATAAAGAAATCCTGGGAAAAGAAGGAAAAAGTGTGTGTGTGTGTGTGTGTGTGTGTGTAAAGGTCAAGAAGATGGGTGTTGGAAATAGATTCTGACTTTTAGCCAGTGGTTTGTTCTGGGATGATAATTGCCAAAAATAATGGAAGCTTGTAAGTAGGATGATCAGCTTTCAACAGCCTGGTTCCCAGGGTTGATTTCTTGCTTCCTGAGCTGTCCAGAGTTCAAACTGGTCATGGAGGAGTTCATCCCTTTCAGTGCTCAGGAAAGCTGATAGTGTGCATCCAGGGTGATAAAGGAGTGAGGGTCAGGATGTGTATGTGTATGTGTGTGTGTGAGTATATATATGTATGCACACATATTTTATGTATATATATATATATATGATGTATGTATAGCTACATACTCAAATTTTAATACATATGTATATGTGCACCAGAATTTATATTTTTATATATGATATATGCCAAAATTTGAAACAGATAAATCATAGATACATGGTATGTGTGTGTATGTGTATATATATTCATATACGTGTATGTGTATGTATATATGGGGTATGTATCTTTATCTCTACCAGAATTTATATACATACACACCAAGATTTTGATAGGTATGTGTGTATATATACATATACAATACACACATGGATGCATATGTATGTATGCATATACATTTGCATATAGGCAAACCACTCCAGAGTATTTGTGCCAAGAAAATCCCCAAATGGGGTCATGAAGAGTCAGACAACTGAAATGAGTGAAGAGCAACAAAACTATGTGCAAGGCATTGTTTCAGATAATGAGGACCTAAAGATGGAGAAATAACACAATCTCTGACTTCAGAGAGCTTATATGCTACTTGAAGTATGTGAAATCAGATCACCTCTTATGAACAAGTTATTGTAGGTAATACATTGCAGCCAATCTACAACTACCATATTTCTCTCCATGGTCCTTTGGGTGTGCCCAGAAACTGAATTCTTCAAAGATTGTGGTGTTTCATAATTCATAGCCATATATCAATGTTGGGAGAATACTAGTGTTGAGTATTGGCTTTTGCATCAGGGACAGCTTGTGGTCATTGAAAGTATAGTATAGTTTCCAATCTTACTCCATTCCTGTTCAGTCCTAGGTTCAGGTCAAAGATCAATCAATAAGTATTTTAAAGTAGGTACTATGTGCTAATTGAACAATTAAATAGAAGGTAGGGAAGACACTAGTAATTGAGGGGATCGGAAAAGGATTTATGAAGAAGCTGATTCTTGAGCTGCATCTTGAAAAATGGAAGGAATCTATGAGCAGACATAGAGACAGAATGCCAGCCAGGCATGGGGGACTGGTTTTGTAGGGCTTTAAAAGTTAAACAGAAGAGTTACTATTTCATCCTGAAGTCAATAGGGAGTCCCTGGAATTGATTGAGTAGGGGAGAGGAAAGCAGTTTTCTGGAGACTGCTGCTGTGAACAGCTTTCAAGGTTCTGATTACATAGTATAGCGAACTCTTTATTCAATAACAAATCAGAGCAAAACATTTACAGAAAATCAAGATACAGCATTCAGAATGTTACAACTTATCACATAAAATCAAAACACAGCATTCACCATATCACAACTCAACAACTTATCACTAAAATGGCCACATGGTTTTCACCAAAGTGGTCACATAGTTTTCAATAAAATACAATCATTTAGTAACTCAATCATTCAATCATCCTTAAAGGAGGCTCGTCTCCTTAAGGGTCACCAAGTACAAAAGTCAAAGTTCTCCACTCATGGGGTGCAATTAAGTTACAACTTCAACAGTCACTACTCAGTACTCTCTTAAGGGATAGTGGAAAGTACAAAAGCCATCCACCCCTAGGTCACAAGTAAATTATAGTTTCATCAGTCACTACTCAGACAATTTCATCAGTCACTACTCAGTACTCACAGAGAGGTTGTTTCATCTTGACTCAGGGCAGGCTTTCAGCTTCCATAGTTCCTTTTCCATGGTCCCAGCTCCCTTCTGAATCTAACCAACTGCCACCTGAGTTCAAAGGCAGACAGCTCCCAGCTCCTTGTCCAGCTCTCTGTGCAGTTCCCGCTCCACACTGGAGCTCAGTGTCCAGTCCATCTCAAATCCTTCAGTCTCTGTTCCTGGGAAGACAAGGCTTAACAAAGCCACAAGAACATCCATACAGATTAACAAAGCCACAATAACATTTGTACAGAATACCAGCACCACAGTCATGCTTCCTCAGTCTTTGGCAGCTCCAGCTGGCCCTTGGAAGTCTTGCCACCGCAAGTCCGAATTCTGTGTCAGTTCTCAGTTCTCAATTCTCAGTTCAGTCTTCAGTAGTAGCAGCCCAGCCTCCAGATCTCACTGAGAGAAATTCTCTCTCTCTCCCCACCCTTCTCTCTCTCCCTACCCCTCTCTCTCTCTCTGTCTCTCTGTCTCTCTCTCCCTCTCTCTCTCCCCCCTCACCCCCTCTTGAAGCACCTGCCCTGCTCCACAATGCTTACCCCAGGAAATTTTGTCTTTCCAGCTTGTGTTCTTATATATGGTATAGCTTCTCCCTGTTCTGCCCCTTCCTGTTACATCAGCAACTTCCTTCCAAGGTGTTAACTACTTCTGTGTTAATTAAATAGCTTAAATAATGTGTTAACTTGAAACAAGGTGCTAAGTACCTGCTTATTTGCCAGTACAAAGGGGCATGGAAGATCTTCAGATTTCATTAACATTACAGGGAGTGACATGGTCAAATCTGTGCTTAACGAAACTTGTTTTGCCAGCAGTGTATAGGAAGGACCAGGGTGGGGAGAGACTTGAGACATGTAGACTAATGAGAATCTGACTGTTGTAATAATCTCAGTGAGTGGTAATGAGAATCTGAGGCCAGGTGGTAGATATAAGAATGGACAGAAGGAGTCCAATGTAGGAGATGTGAATGTAGGAATGGTGGGTATTGACAGCTGATTGGATATGTGGGTTGAGGGATGGTAAGGAGTCAAAGATAATGCAAAATTTATGAACCTGGGAAGCTAGAAGGATGATGGTGCCTTCAACAGAAATTGAAAGGTTTGGAAGAGGGGAGGGTGTAGGGAGAAAGATAATGAATTCAGTTTGGGGTGTGTTTATCAACAATGCCTGTCCTAGACATATACTGATAGACTGACTCAGTGGACCATACATTCAGCTCATGTCTTGATCTGTTGGGAAGTGATTTCTTAACTCTTTCCTTTTTGGTTTATGCATTACTAGGCCAATTTCTTTTAAGTGACTGTGGATCTCATGGAGGAGGCCTCTGGGTTTAAAGCAGTTATCTACATTCAGTATCATCTGGAGAATCTTAGGAGACTTTTTTTCTGTGAATTTTTATTTTATTTTTTCTCAATTACATGTAAATAAAAATTTAAAACATAATTAAGGGACTATTGAACAGTTATCTTTAGAGTTGTGTCCATCAAGGACCATGGAATCAGAGATCTAGAACTGTTAGAGGCCTCAGAGGTCGTTTAGTTCAACCTCCTCATTTTACAAATGAGGAAACTGAGGCCTGAGGAAGTTGTGGGTTGACCAAGGTCACACAGTTAAGCCAAGTGCCCCAGCTCCAGCCTGGTTTACTCTTTTATGGTCTTAACCTATGCATGAATGATACCTTAGAAGACAGCCTTTAAGACCACATTTTGCTCTAGAGTCAAAAAGTCTTTTTAAAATACATAAACATGTCAGGATCCTATATTCTTTACCCTTCTCAGTCATGTTGCTAATCACTTGTTTCCTGTCTCCTAAGATATGAGCAATCTAGCTTTTTGATGTTGTGTGTGTGTGTGTGTGTGTGTGTGTGTGTGTGTGTGTGTGTGTGAGAGAGAGAGAGAGAGAGAGAGAGAGAGAGAGAGAGAGAGAGAGAG
>NW_027186296.1:79045876-79102365 GCF_028583685.1 Petaurus breviceps papuanus | reverse complement strand
GAGAGAGAGAGAGAGAGAGAGAGAGAGAGAGAGAGAGAGAGAGAGAGTGATATTTGGTATTCACATGCATGAACCCTTTCCATCTCTCTTGAAGTAAGCATTCATGATGGACAGGCATGAGGCTTCTGAGTAATCTAAAAGCCTTTGGCTTCTCTCATTATTGAATCCAGAGCTAAATTTTTCAACATATTTTTGGCTCTATTTCCTTGTGCCCACATGGGCTTTGAAGTTGCTGAGCATTAATGTATATGTTACCTCAGATTGTCAGATGCTTCATAGACTTTCTCTACCTCAGATAAACTGCAGTTATCTTCATGGTGGTCTTTTTCCTTAGGCTCATTATAAGCCCTGCCAGGTAAGGTGGTCAAATGTCTCATGAAATGATCTTCCCCTGCAAAAAGAAATAGCTCTGCTGATTGTCAAATTAATGTAGATCATCAGGCTAAAAAAACCCCCCATCATGATTCTGAACACTGTCTCCTATGGTTGACTCTGGAAGTGGAAGGGGATGGATAGGTCTAGAGCCATTTAAAAAATTTTAATCTGTTCATGGGCTGCTTTGGCCGAACATTTTATTAGAAACTGTTTAAACTCTAAGTATGATTGTATTTAGTGGAACTGGTTTTCTGAAAGCAGGTATAGTCTTAGGGGTAGGGACACTACACTGAGCCTTTTATTTTGGTAGAACCTGAGAGAGTTTGGGATCTATTAGCTTAACCCTAGAGAACTCAGGGTTACCTCCTCTCCATGATTATGCCCTGGAGTAGGAAGTAGGAACCAGACTATTGGTTTTTTGTTTTCTCTTAAGGACCAAATTGTGGGAGAGAGACAGAGAGACAGAAAGACACACACACACACAGAGAAAGGCAGAGACAGAGAGAGAGATATGGAGAGAGAGAGAGAGAGAGACAGAGACTCTGTGTGTTTGTATAATTTCTCTCTTACCTGAGAGAAGGGGGTTGCATTGAGCAAAGAGGAAACAGCAGTGCTTTCTGTCACTCCATTTTCCATGGCTACATTATTTTTTTTTTTTGTCATTTTACTTGTACTGTGGAGGAAGTGGACTTCTGGGAGATTAGGGGCCCTGCTGGATGTAAGAATACAGGCTAGCAGACTGAGGGCAGCAAGATGAATTGGGAGAGATAGTTGGGTGGAGAACTCTAGAGCTGGGCAACCAGCTATGTCCTTGGTGGCTGACCACCAAAGTAGTATTTAGGAGTTCCAACATGGAGGCCCTAGTGCCTGTGTTTTATTTAGCCCATCTTGATTTCAAAAGTCACTTTTGACTCTAAATCTCTAATCCTCTTTGCTTTCTGGATTCCCATTGGGTGGATTTGAGATTTTCCTGTTCTCCTGGTGCTTTAATACCCTGGGAGGAAATGGGTAGTTCTTATCAGTTGTGATCTCATATTGACTGAGGCTGAAGGGGGTAGTGGGTTGGGGGAGAGGGTGGGAGGGTGGGGTAGGCCCTTGCTGATAGTGAACTTGCCTGGGATCTCAGCTGGGGTAGAGACTCTGGTAAGTAGGGGAGGAGCTGAACATTTGGCAAACACAGGGTGGCCTGAGATATAGAGTCCCCTTTCATTTGGGGTTGGAATGTTATAGCTTTAAATAGAACAGGGAAGCTTTGAAAGCCCTGAGTTTTATTAAACATGACCATGTCCTGTATGACGAGGATATTACATGCAGAAAGTTTGGCTTTCTTCCACATCCCATCCGAGGCAGCCTTAGGGTAGCAACCAAGGTTCTATAGATCAATCTGGAGCTGCAAGACCCTCAGACTGGTCCTCTGGAGTGGTACACCTGGATAGGGAAGCCTACCTGCTTGCCAGACTAGCCCCTCTACCCACCTCAAAAGAACTCAGTGTTTTTCAGTAGGAAAAAGATTTTCTAAGTGGTTAGTTAGAAGTGGCTGCTTTTTAACAACACTCTTCACAGTTAGCCCAAGTTTGACTTAATCTTAATGCCTAGCTTTCTGGCATTGAGCCCTGGAGACTATTTTAAGGGGTTTGCCCGTGTGGGAGAATTTCACTGTCTGAAGATGGAGGTGGCCTTTGTGTGTTTGGCATCCTGCATGGGTAGCAAGGCTCTGAGGAAACATCACCATGCTCTATGCTCTAAAGCTAGGGTCCAGGGATGGGGTAGTCTGAGTCAGCCCCCAAGTACTCAGTCTGTCATCTGGCTCTTATATATTCATGTCAATAACATGATCATGTCTGTGCTTTGTTTGATTCTTGGTGTGGATTAATGATTTACTTCACTTATCTTTTATTGGTGACTCCTTAAAATAGCTTTATGCCTCTTATTGATTCTGAGGGAGGGAGAGCAACCCAGTTTGTTGATTAGTTTTGTAGGTGGAAGAAACTTTAAGAATTATCTGCCAGGTGGCAAAATGCATAGTGCTGGACCTGATCTCAGAAGGACTTGAGCTTGGATTCAGCTGTGTGACCCTGGGCAAGGCCACTTAACCTCTGTCAGCCTCAATTTCTTCCTCTGTAAGATGGGAATAATAATGCACCTACCTTCCATGATTATTGTGAGGATAAAATGAAACGACATTTGTAAAGTATTTTGTAAGCCTTTATGAGTACTTTATAAATTCTAGGGATTATGATCAAACAAGCAGAAAATGATTAAATGCCTACTGTGTGCCAGATACTCTATGGAGGGTACAAAGACAAAAAAGAAACAGCCCCCACATTCAATGAACATATCTGGGGAGAT
Source organism: Petaurus breviceps papuanus (assembly GCF_028583685.1). Taxonomy (NCBI): domain Eukaryota; kingdom Metazoa; phylum Chordata; class Mammalia; order Diprotodontia; family Petauridae; genus Petaurus; species Petaurus breviceps. The sequence continues at coordinate 79,099,641 of NW_027186296.1, read as the reverse complement.
AACATGTGCACATGTAGGTAGAATAAAGATTGAATGTGTATGTGTGTGTGTGTGTGTGTGTGTGTGTGTGTCTATTTTTTAACCAGACCTGTGATTTCATAGATGTAGGGAGTTCCCAGTGAGGAACTTCCTATTAAAGATGTCTCGGCCTTCTCTGTTACTTATAGCCTTACAAGTACCTCAGGCACTAAGGTTAAGTGGGTTTGTTGTCATTCAGTCATGTCTAACTTTTTGTGACTCATTTTACAGATGAGGAAACTGAGGCAAACGGGGTCAAGTGACTTGCTCAAGGTGATACAGCTAGTGTCTGAGGCAGAATTAGAACTCAGATCTTCCTGATTTCAGGCCTGATGATTTCTCCATTTATCTACTGTGCCAAGCTGCCTGATATTTCAGAGGTTGTACTTTGAACCCAAGTCTTCCTGACTTGAAACCTAGCTCTGTATCCAGCATGGCGTGCTGCTGTTGCTCATAGAAGATATTTTGTGTGTGCATGAGGTAGGAGGAAGCATTAGCAGTTGGCGGGTATGGAGATTAGGAAAGGCCTTCTGTAGGGGTAGTATTAGAGCTGAGCTTTGAAGGAAATCAGGGATTCTAAGAGGCAGAAGAAGGAGTACATTCCAGGTGTGTGTGATTTCCTGAATTGATGAGAAAACTGAGGCTTGATCAATTTCAGCAAGTGGATTTTTTTGTTTTTCAAACCAGAGCTACCTAAGTGGTTTCCTGAAAGCTGCTGCTCCGATACCACAGTCTTCCTCCACCCTCTAGACTTTGGCCAAAACCTGGCCTCTCTATTCAGTGTTTCTCCCTCTCCTACAATACAGTGGCTGGGGATTCTGCCCTGTGACTGAGAACACTGATGGTTCATTAGAGAGAGCAGGGTTAGGGAAGTGGGCAGCAGGCAATTGAAATGAAAGGGGACCTATTTGCAGAGAATAGAACGAAACTTTTACACCGCCCTGATCCAATGGATGGCTTCTGTCTTCAGCTTATGCCGAAGCTTGGAGGATAAAGAGCTTGTCATGTGAGATGTCCTCTCCCCCTTCCTCCAGTCCGTTCCCTGATAAAACTTAGAGGGCTGAGATTAAGCCTTGGGATCACCTGATTCCATATTGCTGCCAGACACATTCCCAGTACTCCTGCCGTGGAGGACCTGGTGAAGGTTTTTAGTTGAGATGTGATAACAGCCAACAGCTATGTCAGAGTCCAAAGTACCCAGCTGCAAAGAGTGGGCCACTATTTTGGGAGCAGACTTTGTTTTCCCCTTGGCGGCCTGTCTGGGGCAAGGTTTGGAAAAAGTCTACTGTCTCCTCAGAGTTTGGATAGAATCTTATAGAACCATGGAGGACTTACACTGTGGTGGCAATGCTATAAGTTATTGTTCTTTAGCACCAAGCCTTGGCTTTCAAACAAGACGCAATGATTTTCCCAGAGCAGGCTAGGCAAGCCCTCATCATCTGCCAGAATTTGCTCGAGAGCTATGGTTCCCTGCAGTAAAATGTACAGAAGTTACAAATGACACCCAAGCCGTTATTGCTTTATGTATTATAAAACACCCTGGGCCACCAGGACAGATCTTCTGCAATCTCTCCAGATTTCTGTTAAAATAAGAATTAAATAAAACAGCACCTCTTCTACTTTCTGCACACCTTTCATAGCCAATGATTTTCAGTCTCTATGATGAGATTGGTGCCACATAATACTCTCTGCTACCCAGGCTAAGCTCAATCATCTTTGACTCCACCTTCTTCCACATATAATATGTCACAAAACTCCATCCTCTTGGTCCCTTATCATGTCCACACCAGTCTATTACAATAGCCTCCCGGTTGATGTTCTTATTCCCAAATCCATCTTTTGTTGCTGCCATAATTTAGTGGAAGAAGTCTTGGGTTTAGAGTTAGAAGACATACTGTGTGTCTAAATCTCATTTCTGCCTCTTTTTTTTTTCTTTTTGCTTTTGGAGGGGGGAAGGTAGGGCAATTGGGGTTAAGTGACTTGCCCAAGGTCACACAGCTAGTTTTGTGTTAAGTGTCTGAGGTCAAACTCAGGTCCTCCTGACTCCAGGGCTGGTGCTCTGTTCACTGCACCACATTTCTGCCTCTTCTTGTCCATGTCATTTCAGACATGTATTATCTCTCTGGATTTCAGGTTCCTTCTCTCTGGATCTGGGTGACCAGCTGAAATCTCTCATTCCTTCTATTGGTGGTTCTGCCTCATTAATCTTTTAAAAGCATAGCTTTGATGATGCTATCCTTTGCTTAGAAACCTTCAGTGGGTTCATGGCATCCAAGGCCTTGCATAATCTGGGTCCAATTTCCTCAAAGTTTAACTTTGTCTGAAATTACTCATGCCACATAAACTTTCATTTTCAAGTAGACCAGGTTCCTCAGTGTCCCCTTAACATGCTTCATTCATCCTGCTCCTGTGCTCAGTTGTGTTTTCCACCTAGAGTACCTTCTCTCTTCCTCTCTCCTTATCCAAATCCTACCCTTCTTTCCTTCCTCTTCATAGGTAGAATTCCTCATGCTTGGAGTTATTTTTATTGTTACTATTGAATGAATGAAAACGTATATGAGTACTTACTGTGTGCCAAGAGCTGTGCTAAGCACTGGGGATGTAACTAGAAAACATGAGATACTTGTCTCTTGAGGAGTTCACACAATTTAATTTGAAAGAAAGTTCAGCTTCAGGGTAGATGGAAAGGTCCAGAAGTCCCAAGGGCTCAGTGGAGGGGCAGTTGGCAGAGCCCAGGAATCCTTAGGTTACAGCATTAGGTGAGCTGATGGTGTAGAGGGAGCTGAAGGACTCAAAGTCTGGGAGACCCTGGAAGCCAGTGGCAGGGCCAGCGGTGAGGTCTGGTCGTTCACCATCTCATCTGAGCATTGTCTGCGGCCACAGGGAGCCAGGACAGCTTCTGAGTTTCCTTGTACTGGAGAGGGCATGATGATAAAGGGAGAATCTCTAGTGTTCTTCAAAGTTTAGCTCACACACTGCCTGTGTGAGGCATGTCCTCATTCCTCTCAGCTGCTAGTTCCTCCGAAATGACCTTCTGTTTACTTAGTATATATTTTTGTGTGTACTTGTTGTCTTTCCCTAGAGAATGTTAGTTCCTTGAAGGCAAGGATTCTTTTGTTTTTGTCTTTATAGCTCCAGTGCCTGTCAAATAGAATGTGTTTAATAAATATGTGTTAATTGATCTGGAAAATCCTAACTATCAGGCTCAGCTTAATTCCTGTTTCTTCCATGAAACTCTTTGTCCAAACTAATCCAGGCTAAAATCCTCCCTTCCACAGGAAGCCTTTGTTGATCCCTCTTAATTCTAGTGCCTTCTCTCTCGATTATCTCCAATTTATCTGGTACATAACTTGTTTGTATGTAGTTGTTTGCACATTGTCTACCCCTTTAGCTCCTTGGGAGTAGGGACTATCCTTCCTTCCCCAGTGCTTTAGTACAGTTCCTAGCCCATAGTAGGTACTTAATGTTTATTGACTGACTGATTTCCTCCTAGGGTCTCCTGTTAGATTTGTTTCTTAAGATGTTTGTTTTGTCTGTCCAGACAAACAAGGCTCCATGAAGGGCAGAGACTGTCTGTCTTTCCCCCCATACCCCTATCTCTCAGTCTCTCTCTCCTCTCTGTCCCTGTTTCTTCTCTCTGTGAGCCCTGATCACATGCACAGAGCCCAATCATGCGCGCGCACACACACACACACACACACACACACACACACACACACACACACTTCACTGTGCAGTAGTACACTTTGATACTTCAGGGACCTGCAATTTTATCAGTGCAAAGTTGTCAGTATTTCTAGGGCCCCAAGGTCTTAAATCTCCTTTTAAGCACTATTTGGGGGTTGAATTCAACAGAGAACATTGTTTTAGTTTGGGAGAACAGCACCTCAGTCTTCAGAGGCTGGGATCAGATGGCTTATTTAATTAAATTGTCTCTCTCCTTACTCCAAAGAAAATTACAAGTACAGATGGTCCCAGTTGTGTTTTCAAAAATCAGGCATTTAGAACTTGAGATGATTTTTTTGTCCCAAAGAATGATGTTAGAATGGCAGATGTGATCATTTAGCAGGGGTGTGCTGGAGGTAGCTGCTACTAGCTCAGTTTTCAGTGTGTAACCTCAGAAAGTAGCAAACTCTATAAATCAAGGCTTGATTTATTATTTTATTGATTTTCAGAACTTAAGAAAGTGATGAAGAAAATGCCAGTAATACAAATTAAACTTAAAAATGTGTTCTGCTTTTTGGGGAGCCAATTGTTAAGTACCTGTAGTTATTAGGGTCCAAGATAGTCCACGGAAGCCTGGTTTACCTGAAACGTAGCAGAAACAGATGAGATAGATTTAGACTTGGAAGGAGTCTTAGAGGCTATATAGTAAGTATAACCTCCTCTTTTGACAGATTAAGAAAGTGAGTCTCAGGTGGCAGAGTCAAGGTCTGAAGCCAAATCCAGCCCCCCCTCCCTTTTTCCCACTGTCTCATGTTAGCTCCTTCTTACTGCCTAAGAATACTCTTAGATCTTGTAATTTGATAACACACTACATTATGATTAACTGATTAACCAATAATGTAGTGGAAGTGTTACTATTAATAAAGTGTGGCCATATTAACTACATCCAGGCCTCTGTGGCTTAACCTAGGAGGCTGACATTATTTCTATGGAAAAATGTCTTCAACAGTGAGAAGGGAAATTAAGTATCATAAATATCTCTCTTCACTTATCCTCTTCCCGTTGGAGTATCTGAGAACTGTTTAGTGAACCATGAGAAGGGAACAGGTTGGGAGATATAATACTTCTTGCTTTTTCGGGTTCCTAGGGGACACAATGACCATTTTGCATCAATGGGACATTCTTTGGTGGGATGGGGGGAGTTGAGGAATGAAACCAATTGGGTAATAAATAGTAAGTCACACTCACTGCCCAGAGGACAAATCATGCATTCCTTGAACTTGACATATCAGGGGAGGATTTGTTCTCTACTTTTTTCTTCCTTTGTCACAGATGAGACCCTACATGGAGCAACGGGGCTGAACTGGAACACCAAGGCAACTATGGCTTTTCCCCCTTTCCCTTTCTGTTCTAGGTCATCCTCTCTCTTGACATCAACAGGTGTTGGTGGCCTTTGCTGTAAGAGTGACAGTCTCTCAGCCTGGTCAGCTTTATTGTTGGAAATAAATGGGTTTACTTTGGATTCTTACCAGTTCCTCTTCTCTTTCCTTCCCCAAAATAAACAGCAGCTGCTAGCAATCCTTAGTCTCTGGCTGGCTGGGCTGTTCCTGCTTCTGTCAGCAGCCCTGAACCTCCCTTGGTCAGCCCCTTTTTGGTTTGATAGCCTGGACTTTTATAGGCCCTTTGGTTTTCCACCAATCACACTCCTGCTGTGGCCTGACAGACAGCTGGTTTGTGTGGGTTCTGCCATCTCACTAGCACAGCTGGCTCTTATCTTCTAGCCATGAACTGATTCTGGGGCAAAGTGTTCCCTCGGGTTAGGTGAAAGAAGTAAGCCAGCCTGGCACTAACTATCCACAAAGCAAATAATTCACATGTGTGGGTAATGGAGAAGGGATGGTATTATGTCTTAGAGTTATAAGATCATAGGACTTAGAGCTGGAAGGAATCTAAAGATCTTTTAATCCAACGGATGATAAAGTAGAAAGAGTGCTTGACTTGTAATCAGAGGCTCAGCTTTCAGTTCTGCTTTCTTCCTGTGTGACCTTGGGTAAGTCCTCCATCCTCTCTGGGCTTTTGTTTACCCATCTATAAAATGAGGTGGTTGGACTTGCTGAACCACAATGTGCCTTCCAGCACTAAGTCTCTGAACCTATGATATATGAAGCTCTCTATTTTATTGCTGGGGAAAACAGAGGCTCAGAAAGATTATGTGGCTTACTCAAAGTCACCGAGGCATGATTAGTGGCAGAGGCAGATTTTGAAGCTAGGTCTGACTCTAACTTCAGTGCTTGCTCCACTGACCCCCTTGCTTTTATAATGGTTTTTTTTTTCAGGTGTTTAGGCTCATGCTGTTTTGCTTCTGCAGGCCTTCCATTCCAAAGAGTAGTTTATAAAGTACATGAAAAAGGAAAGTCAACTTAAAAAAAAAAACACAACAAAACTCCACCTTGCAACGTTTCTACTGGTGCAAGAAATTAAAAGCAACAACAGCAACTAGCTTAGAATATCAGATACTGTACAGCTGGGTGTTCAGTGGCACTATGAGCACGCTGTGGTTTGTCCCTTTGGGACTCCCACCGTACAAGTGATGATAGCTCTTTTCTTCCATGTTATTCACACGCTCTCCCTGCAGGCCAGCAGCTGAGGTCCTGAATGGCTTTGGCTTCCTTTCTCCTCTATTCTCTACCCTGGGAAACTCTTATTATCTTTGGCTTCTTCGTTTTTTTTCCTCTCCCTGTTTCAAAGGCTGAGTTGGGAATTCTTGCTTGAGCATCCAGGCCCAAACCAATTTTCTTCATTGAATAGCCATGAAGACCAGGCTGAGTTGGGTCACAGTTCCAGGCTGTTTAACAGATGGCAGAATGGCGGTGCTGGATATGTTCACAAACAGAAATGCTTGCTGATTATTCAAGATAAGGAATAAGTACATTTAACGAAGGAAGTAGAAGAAGGTGTAGAGGAAAGAGTACTGGAACTGGAGTGAGAGAACCTGGGTTCCAGTGCTGGCTCTGATCCTTACTACCCATGTGACCCAGAGCAAGTGACTTTCATGTCCTCATCTGGACAATGAAAGGGCTGGAGCAAATGACCTCTGACTTTAAATTGTGTGACTATCTTCTTGTCTTCCATCTCTCTTACTGCTCTTTCTTCTTGGTATAGGAGGAGATTGCCATCTTGGGAATGGTGGTGATGGGAGTGAGTGGCTGCCGTGATGAGTCTTGAACTGTCACAACAGGTGGTATCTGGTTCCCATCTTGGACAGGGCTGCTGCAGCCTGCATGGTATATATTTAGAACTGTCAGTGAGACTTTGTGTTTCAGCCATATTCTGAGCTCCCAGAGCTTTCCTTAGGAAGGGACTCAGGGCTAATTTCAGAGAGGAGAATGTAAACCTGAGTCCTAATTCATGGCGGGTGGCTTCAAATTCAGTTCCTGATGATTCCCTTTAAGCTTTCTCCCACAGAACCTCCCATGGCAGGTTGCCAGCATCCCTGCTGGTACAAGTATTGGGAGTTTTCTTATATCTTAGATCCCATAATGTCGAAGCTGGAAGAGACCCTGGAATCTGTCTTGTTCCATTCCTTATTTCTTTTTTTTTTTTTTAATTTATTTTTAAAAAACTTACATTTTTTTTTATTTTTTGCTTTTTGGAGGGCAATTGGGGTTAAGTGACTTGCCCAAAGTCACATGGCTAGTAAGTGTGTCAAGTGTCTGAGATTGGATTTGAACTCAGATCCTCCTGACTTCAGGACCAGTGCTCTATTCACTGTGCCACCTAGCCGCCCTTCTTATTTCTTTTTAAAAAAATTGTGGGTTAAAAAAAATTAACTTATAGACAACTCAAACATTTGAATATACAAAGAAAAAAATTGTATATAAAATCATCAACTTCAGTTATATACAATTGGTTTGGGAAGAGGAGAGAAATGTATATTAAATTTAACAAGGTAGTTAAGGTGCCCTGTTTCTTTGTCTTCCCTTCTGAACTTCTTTTTGTTTCCTCCTCATTTTGCAGATAAGGAAACTGAGCCCAAAAAGTTGAAGTGACTTGCCCCAGGTCACACAGAGCTAGTAGAGGCATTATTAGAGCCTAGGTCTGCTGTGTCAGGGCAGGCTAGTTGAGCATTATCTTTCTTAGGAGAAGGTAATGTTAGGGGAAGATCAGAGTGTGGAATACCACCTCCTGAGTAAGACTAGATTGAGAAATTAGAGTTTTCTAAACTCTCACGGGGAGTGCCTTTGTGTTGATACAGAAACACTGAACGGAAGCTAAGCTTTGTAAACATGGGAATCAGGCCTTTTTTTGAGTCATCTTAGAAAAAAATAAACAAGGAAACAGATAAATAGAAATCTAATATCTTCTCCATCTAGACAGTCTGGGAAAGGGTGAGTTAGACTTTGAAAAGAATAGAGATTTTAAGATTTTGAAACTGTAAGCAGCTGTTTGTAGGCCCCCTTATGTGGACAAGTTGCCTGATCTATTTGTGGCTCATTTTACCCATCTACAAATTGGGGCCAAATTACATAGTGCTGGATTATCGTGCCACCACATTGCTTCTAACAATACTAGAAATCCTTTCAAGACAGATATCTGATCGGATGGTGCTATTTCAGAAACTTGGATGATAATATCTGAAGCTTAAACTCATCCTTCTGACATTTAGATGGTAGACACTCATATCACATTTCAGGTAGAGAAAGTCAGTCCTGACCTAGGGCTAGTCCAGAATCACAGAATTTAAGAGTGAGAATGAAAAATCACCTAGTAACTACTGGGGTTATGTTCTCATTATTACAATGAACTCTTGCTTACCTATAGAAGATATATCAGATAAATAACAATAACAATGATAGCTACAATTTATATCAGGGAATCTTAACCTAATTGACTTCAGGGGGCCATGAACTTGGATGGGAGTGGGGAATGACATCTTTATGTCAATATAGTTAGTTTCATTTTGTTCATATTCTGAGAAGGGACCCCATAGGCTTCACTAGATTTCCTGAGGGGTTTATAGCACAAGAAAAGTAAAGAACCTCTGATTTGTATAGTTAAGATTTGTAAAGTGCTTTCTACTTGTTATCTTGTTTGGGCTTCACAACAACCATGTAAGGAAAGTGCTGCTATTCTCCCCATTTCACAGATGAAGCAACTGAGACTAAAAGAGGTTCAGTGGCTTTCCAAGTATCACAGAGCTATTGAGTGTCCAGGGCAGGATTCAGAATCAGATCTTTGTGACTCCAAGTTCAGGATTCTATTCACCATGCCACCTAGTTGCCTCTAGGCAAATGAGGAGCTTAGAGAAAATAAAAGTGAATCTCATGATAAAGAAGCCTGGAAAAAGGACTACCAGCAGCTGAATCCACTGCCCCAAGCTGCTTCCAGGGTACTAACTCTGCTTATTATTATTATTAATAATAATAGTAATAATGATAATAGTTACTATAATTGTGGTGATGCTTCCAGAAGTGTCCTCTGAGACCACAACACTCCCTCTAAAGAAGGGGACAAGAGGAAAGAGGAGGGAGATGAAACTTGATGATATTACCAGAGTCCTGTATGTGATAGTTTGGACAAGTGCCTGTTTCTAGGAAGGGGGGAAGCAGTAACTTCCCAGAAAGTGAGCAGCTCAGAAGATAGCCTTCCCATAGGTGTGTGGAAAAGAAGGGAACATTGTTTTTTCTTGCCCCTAAGTCAGAGGTTCCCAAATTTATTTGGCCAACCACTCCCTATTAAAAAAAATTACTCAGCACCGCCCCCCCAACTCTACTTTCTTTAACTTTTTTTTAAATTTGCATCGTTTCCAAAAAAAAAGACAGATCATAAATTTAATAATTTATTGTAAATTTGTGGGGTTTTTCCTGCATTGAAATTTTGATGACACAGTGTAAACAAATCATTACATGCACATATTCCTGCTGACCAGATGCTGGACTTTCTGACAATGTGCAATTTGCTGCCTGCCAATACTTGCTTGTTAAGACCTGTCTGCAAACTTGACCATTGATGGATTATAACTGGCATTTTGTGTGTTTATTTGGAAAGTAATGCAATCACTATGACTTTAACTCTGTCACACAACAGATAAAAACATATATAAATGGTTTTTCAAAATTTTCTTATCTTCTTTTCTTTCCTTATGCTTCCACTGCCCCCTTATTTTTATTCAATACCCCTCCAATTGCACCCAAGGCTATTACCATTACCCGCCCCCTCCCCCCAGATTGTTCCAGTGCCCCCTATGGGGTGGTGTTGCCCACTTTGGGAAACCTATGTGTTATTGTACCCTGTCCATCCTAGACATATGATTATCTCTTTCTCTCTTTTTATAATAGGGAAAGTTATATCAAAGTCTGCAGTAAGGTAAGCTGGAGGCAACCCATATAATTAGAGAGAGAAGATTGGAAGGAAGCAGACTAAGGATAATTTTAGTTTGGCTCATAAAGCTTATCTTCTTGTTTTAATCACTTTGGGAGTAATTCTGATTGATGTTTGTTTGCTTAGCACACTCTCCTTTGGAGAGGAGAGGGAGAAGGGATGTTTCATACCAGGTATGTCTTGAAAGGTTAGTGTTGTGTCAGTTGCCTCATTTTCATTAAGGAAGGAATAAAGGAAGTGAAATCCTCTTTCAATCCTTTTTTTTTTTTTTTTAAAGCAATCGGGGTTAAGTAACTTGCTCAAGGTTACATGGCCAGTTATTTCTGGGTGTGGTACTGAGTATCTGAGCCTGGGATTCGATCCAGGTCATCCTGACACTGGAGCCGGTACTCTTACTTGCTGAGCCACCTGGCCGCCCCTAAGCAATTGGGGTTAAGTAACTTGCTCAAGGTTACACGTCCAGGTGTTTCTGGGTGGGTGCTAAGTGTCTGAGCCTGGGATTTGATCTCCAGGTCAGCACGACACTGGAGCTGGTGCTCATACTCGCTGTGCTACCTGGCCGCCCCTCTCCTTTCAATCCTTAAAAGAATGAACTGGGACTAGGTTCTACAGTATAGGTTTATAAAGGGTGATGAGTGACTAGGTTCTACAGTATAGGTTTATAAAGGGTGATGAGTTTCTAGGGGGAGTTCAGTAGACATGAACGATCCATGAGAAAGTCCCAGTGGTTCAGATTTCAGAAGTAATCCTGCCCACCGAGCCTTTTATGTGTTCTCTAGAGCAGTGATGTCAACCTCAAATAGAAATGGGGGCCACCAAGACATGCATAAGGAAACCACACATTATCTGTGTTCTATTGCATGCTTATTTTGTTGCATATTTCCTTATTACATTTTAATCTTATTCAGGGAGTGAGGTGGACCCCATGTTTGCCACCTCTGCCCTAATGTGATTTTTACCCTTAGGAAGAGGTACCTTCAAAAAGTCTGAGAATTTCATTAGAAAACACAGAACCTGGCTTTTGGATATCGAGGGGAAGAAAAAAAGTATAGTTTCTCCTGGTTCCCAACACCTTTAAGGCCATCTCCTCCTTTCTTGTATACTCACATCACTACTGTTTGCTCCAGAAAGAGTCATAGAATTCCTTTTTTCATTTTCTTTGTCACACATTTTATTTTTTAATTAAATTTATTTTTTATGCACAAAAGTCTAATATTTTCTCTCTCTCCAACCTCCCCTACACCTCCCACTGATTAAAAAAAGAAAATCCTTATAACGAATACACACACACATACACACACACACACACACACAGAGTCAAGCAAAACAAATTGCTGCATTATGCATGACCAAAAATATACCTTCATCTGTACCCTGAGTCTGTTGCCTCTTGCTCATATGATTAATTTTTTCCCACCTAATAGTATTTTATATTTTTTAAGTTTTAATTTTTCAATTACGTGTAAAGATAGTTTTCAACATTCACTTTTATAAGATTTTGAGTTCCGATATTTTTCTCCCTCCCTCCCCCTGCCTTCCCTAAGATGGAATGTAGTCTGATATAGGCTGTACTTGTATATAATCATATTAAACATATTTCCACATTAGTTATCTTATGAAAGAAGAATCAGAACAAAAGGGAAAAAACGTGAGGAAAAAAAAGGAGAGAAAATAGTATGCTTTGATCTAAATTTAGATTCATTGCTCTTTCTCTGGATGTGGATTGCTTATATGATTTAGAGATGAACAGAACGTTAGTGGTCATTTAGTCTGTAAGTTACATTTTATAAATGAGGAATCAGGGACTTAGAAATGTTAAGTGACATTCCCATGAATGAATGAATTTTTAAAAGCATTTATTAAGCACTTACTATATGTAAAATGTTGGGAATACAAATAGAAAAAGTAAGACAAGCCCTGCTCTCAAGGCACTCACATGCTAATGGGCTCGAATTCCATGATCACAAAAGTAGTGGGTGGCAGAAGTGAGTTTTGGAGATTTTCTCTGAATCAGTACTCCTCTGTTTAAGGTGGGTCAGCTATTGTACTGATTATTACTTTTGGCAAAGCAGGTATCATAGAATCAGCTGTAAGGGACCTCAGAGGCCATCTAGTCCATTTTACAGATGAAGAAACTGAGACCCAGTTTGAGTTATAGACTCCATAACTTGTGCTGTGAGAGGAGACTTAATGGTGAATTACTAGGAATGAGAAGAGGGTGATGTTTCTGCCTCTAACTTTCTCAGAATCCTCCATTAGGTAAACTTACTTCTTCACAGTTGAAGCATTTTCCCTCTCACTCCTGCAGGCAGGGTGAATTTCCTTCCTGCCAGGCTCCCAGGGTCTGGCTGTGCAGTTTGTCTAAATCCCTCCAGGAAAATATGGAACCCTGGTGCCATTTATTCCTATTTCTTCCTGTAGCTAGTTTAGGGGAGAAGGGAAGGAAATAGAAGTGGCCTTTACTTACCTGTTGCTGAGTGAATTCTTTCCAGCAAAACAAACTATGAACATCTTGACTTGTTTTTAAATATTGAAACTGGCTCCTCTCCACTCCACCCCATCCTCACCCCCACAAGTGAAAGTTGTTGGGATCCTGGCCAGGTATTGTCTTTAAGACCCAAGGTCTTGAGAAGTCTTGGGACTGCTTTCCTAGGAAGTAGCTGATGAAGAAGTCACCAGTGGCTTGGGAGTGGACCCCAAATGAAACCATCCCTAGACAAAAATACCACCTTAAGAAAAAAACTTACCTTATCTTTTTTTCTTTCTCAGTTGCCAGTGGGGCCAAGTGCCCTATGTCCCCCTCCCTCCGTCATCAAAATTAGTCTTCAGAACTTTCTTTTATGCTAAAATGTAAGTGACTGATATTTATGACCAGTTGTTGGTAGATCTGCATTTTAATGCTGACCAAAAGCTCCAGTTCCAGGGCTGAAACTGTAGTGTTAGAATTTCAGACATTAGCTAGTGAAGAAAGACAGAAGGATTGGTGGGGATTGGGTCAGATTTGATCTTGAAGGCCTCTGCAGCCTGGGGGCCTGAGGACAGTTTCTCTCTGGTGCTCAAAGTATTTTAAAAAACTAGATGAACTTAAAATCTCATGTTCCAGTGGAAAGAGCTGGGGTGGGGGTGGGGGACATTGGAATCAGAGGATCTTAACTCAATTTCTGGTTCTTTCACTTACTTCTGTGGGACCTTGGCTTCTTTGGCCAGTTAATTTGAACTCTGGTCCTTAAGTTTCCTTATCTGTAAATGAATTGGCTTACATGAAGACCTAAGATCTCTTCCCATGAGTCTCCCCATATATTGCACTGGCTTACTTTTAGATCAGGCATTTTTAACCTTTGGAGGTCCCCCCAAATTTCCATAGATTTCAGGGGGTCTGTGACTTGTATAGGAAAAATATATATATCTACATCTATAGATCTTTATTTTCACTAACCTCTAACTGAAATCTAGCATTACCTTCAATTATTTACTTATTTGTTTTACCTTCAGTTATTTAAAATATTACTCTGAGAAGGTTCCATAGGCTTCATTGAACTGTGAAAGGCATGTATGACAAAAAAATATTAAGAACTTTTCCTTTTAGATATAAGTTGTCCCATAGTTCCATGGGCAGTTGTATTCAAAACTGATCCTTGAGCCTGGGGTAGAGGAAGGTCATTGATTTAGAGGTGACCTTTGATATTATCTGGTGTAGCCAATGGATTTCATAGTTGAGGAAACCTGATGCCCGTGAATGTTAAGTGGCATAAAGAGTTAAGATAAACCAGGGAGTAAGGAGAAGAGGCAGGAGTCTGTCCAAGCCCCCCACCCCCAACTCCACTTCAAAGCCAACTCTACTCTCTCCATTGTGCCACATCACTTTGTGAATCTGTAGAGCCAGTCCAGAGTAACCAACCCCCCATGGATGACAGCAGACTGAGAGAAATTTCATTTTTAAAGTACAGCAAAACTTCCATGAACCCTGCTCCCAAAATAACTAGAACTCTGGATTAACCACGTTTCTCTCTGTCTCCCCCACTTACTTTCTAGTTTAAAGAAAGAGAGCTTACTAACAGGAAAATTTCAGGGATTTATTTATTCCCCAAAACTGGAGGTAGTAGAGGAGAGTGGGACTAGCTTGAAGTCAAGTTACATTAAACCATTCTCCCTTCACCTTCGATGCTAAAGTCCTGGACAGAAATCCAATGTATAGTGGGAGCCCCTATAAGCTCCTGAAGCTGTCAGACTCATTCCCCAAAATGGGTGAGGTTCCCCCCCCCCAACTGTATTTATTGAGGTAGAAGAAAGAATCTCAGATGTCTTAGAATGTTTTTCACAAGAGAAAGAGATGAAGCTAAAGGGATTTTCTGGTCCACTCTCCGCTAACGGGAGAATTCTGTGGGGTAGGGTCCCTCTCTTCCCCCAGGGATGAAGTTATTTGGGACTTTCATGTATATTTCAAAAGATGCGGGAGTGTTTGGAGTCATAGTTTGAGTTCTTCCTTAACCGAATTACCAAACACTTTCCCGCCCCCCATGATTCCCTGTTAGAAAGCACAAAATCAGGGACTTTGATCTAAGCGTGAATCGGTTTTTTTTTGTACCCATGCTAAATTCTCCCATACATTTAAACATGTATATGAGTTAAAGAAACAAGATAAACCAAGACCTCTTGGTGCTTTTGATTAGAGACCAGAATCACATTGTGGGAATTCCCAAATTACTATATTTCTAGTTAGATAAGGATCAGCTGGGGCCAAGGCAGTTTGAGCCAACATTTTATTTGTTTAATGTTTCTGGTAACTTTATAGTAGGAGGAATACAGCAGCAAATAGCTAATTTTTTTTCTTACAAGGGGAACATCTGGGCAGGGTTCTGCTCTTACCATTTCTGAATCTTGGCCTCAGATGCCCTCTGAATCATTGCCACCTATTCAAGTCTTACTTATCAGAGCTGGTTGTTGTTCAGTCGTGTCTGACTCTTCATGACCCTCTGGTCCATACTGTCCATGGGGTTTTCTTGGCAAAGATACTGGCGTGGTTTGCCATTTCCTTCTGTAAAGTAGATTAAGGCCAACAGAGGTTAAGTGACTTGCCCAGGGTCACACAGCTAGTAAGTGGCTGAGGCCGGTTTTGAATTTAGGTCTTCCTGACTCCAGGCTTTTAGCACTCTATCCTCTGAGCCATTGGAGCTGCTAGTCCAGTTTAAATACTGCCTCCTTCATGAAACCTGCCCCATCAGTGCATCTAGAAGTGAGCTTTCCCTCCCCAAAGCACTGTATTGCTTTCTCTTAGGACGCTTGCCACATTCTGCTCTATGTTTCTTTGGAGGTGGAATGGGGAAGTAGAAAGAACCCTAGACTTGGGGTCCTGCAGGAGAGACCTGGATCTGAACTTTCACCACATTCCAGTTTTGTGTGCTTTCTCAGAGCCTCAGTTTACTAATTCATAAAGGGGGGGGGTATTCAACTTAACAAACATTAAGTGCCTGGGAATAGAGATGGGGCATGGACCTGTGATTTCACTGCTTTAGGAAACTTTTAGGTGAGGAAACTGCCTGTATCAATGCAACTTATAGTCATCTCTGCAACTTATATTCTTAGAGAACTGCCTAAAGCACTGAGTTGAATGACTTGCCCAGAGTCACACAGCCAGTATGTGTCAGAGGTAGGTCCTGAATTCAGGTCTTCTGGGATGTAATTCCAGTGCTCTATCCAATAGACAGATAGATAGCACAATGGATAGACAGCTGGCCTTGGAGAAAGGAAGTTCAGGACCTAGCTGTGTGACCCTGGGCAAGTCACTGTCTTTGGTCAGCCTCAGTTTTCTCATCTGCAAAATGGGGGTATTAATAGCATTTCCCTCTGGGTATTGTTTTGAGAATGAGAAAATGATTTGTAAAGCACTTTGTAAACCTTAAAGTGCTATATAAATACCAACTATTATTATTATCACTCCACACTGCTGGAAGTAGTAAAGGATACAAAAATACTAGTGGAAGGCAAAAATAAAAAAGTCCTACCCTTAAGGAATTAAATTTTTTGGGAGAGGATAAAACATGTATGCAGAGAAGTAAGTACAAAGAATATTTAACAACTGGAAGGAGAGTTAGGAAAGGCCTTTTGTAGGAGGAAGGGTAAGCATGATTCTTGTGCTATATATAGACTTTGAAGGTTTGTTAGGATTAAAGTGCATTTTGGAAACCTAAAGTACAGTAGAAACATGTGAATGGTTGTCATAGTTATTTGTATAGGTCTTTTGTGTCTCCAGCTACACTGTAAGCTCTCATCTCTGTATGTGCCTCACTGTGCCTGGCGTATACTAGGGGTTCAGAAATGCCTGCTAAACAGAATTGAACTTCCCACAAGAAATAGCATGTCACTTTTTCCACCTCACCTCAAAGAGAAGGCTTACCAAGTTCCCACTGGGTGGATGGAGCCAACTTTCTGACCCTCAGAAAATATTCATATTTCTCTAGTATATTGTTTTTATTTTTATTTTTTTACCTAGGTGAGTGACTCAAAGATCTTTTTAAATTTATAACTCCAACCTAGGTTGAGATTTTAGGGTAAATGTTTCTGTTCTTATCACTCCCTTTAGTGTTCCTCTCAGATATGATAAAGGTTCTTTTTTCCATGCCCATTAGTTTCTCACTAAGGCAACCGGTAACCTAAAACCTTTTTCTGTTACCTCACCAAAGCAGCCAACTTTTACAAACTAAACCTCCTTTGTCTGTTTGGGCTCCTACAGAAGTAATGTGTCCTTATCTTGCCTTCCTGGGTTAGCTCAGCAACCCCCAGCCTCACTTGGTATTCTGAGCCACAGTCTCAGAAACCACACCTAAGATGAATTAGTTCATTGGAATACAGCCCCTTTATGGGACTCCCTCTTCAGCTCATCTTGTTCTCATCTTAGAAACCACATTTAGGGTTCAGCCTTGCCTGGGACTTTACCTGTAGCCTTGTGTTCAAATGGGAATAGTTAAACATGTTTACAAAGGGGGTCGTTAAGTATAGGGAGTGCAGACATATTTATTGGTTGATTAATCATGTGACTTCTCGTGTATTCTAATTTCTTTCCCCCCTCTCTATTATATTGCTGTTTAACTTTTCTTATTTATATTGGACTGTGATCTCTCAGAGTACTCTAAAGGGTCATATCTTAGACTTCCCTCTCTCCCCCACAATTTAGCACTGGATCATCATCACCCAATAAGATTGTAGGATTGTAGGGCAGGAAGAAACTTTAGGGGTCATTTAGTCAAAGCCCCTTACTTATAGATGAGGAAGCCTGAAGCCCTGATCAGTTAGGTGACTTGTCTCTTCACACAGGGTTTGAACAGAGCCAGGATTCAGACCAAGAACCTCTGGTTCCAAATTCAGTGCCTTTCACTAGCTCCTTAAATGTTGATTGATTGATATTAATGCACCATGTCAATATATCATCATCATCAAAGACTAAACAGAACTCAGAAAATAATTTTTTAAAAAAGAAAACCCATCCCCTTTGCTATCAGATGTGGCTTTCTCTACTGACCTTCAGGAATAAATGACCATCTTTTTCTATGAGAGGCAGTGGGCCATATTGGATAGAGAGCTGGCCCCAGAGCCAGGACCAACAGTAATAATAATAGTTAACATTTATGTTATACCAGGTACTGTGCTAAGCACTTTATAATGATTATCTCATGGGATCACAATGAACACTTGGGTTCAAGGCCCACCTGAGTGGGCTGTGTGACCCTGGGCCAGTCCTTTAACTTCTCTATGCTCTGGGCAGCTCTCTATGACCATAAGATGCAAAGAAGATTTTGATCTGCATTGGTAGAAGGATATCCCTCATCTGGAAGTTTTCTATAGCAATGAAGTCACTGACCTAGTGCTTATGCTTTGTTTAACATATTGCTTTTTTTCACCACCATAGCTAAGTAAGGGACTCAGAGAGCCTCTTAAACTTAAAAGATATAAAATAAATAGTGTTCTTTAAGGGAAAGTTGGATGTTTTCCATCTCTTCTCTTTCTGTCCCCTCCCCAAGTGGGAGTGAGAGTGCTGTACTTTAGATGACTCTCCTGTCCACCCCCATGATTATAGTATTTGTCTTTTGATAGTTAGTGTGTGGTATACTACAGCCCTCCTTTAAATAAACATTCACTTGGAAACACAACATAAACAACCCGGCTATGCATTGTATCAAGATAGCTAAACGTTATGGAAATGGTCAGATATTCCCAGTCCATTAAGAAAATAAGAAGTCTTCGTAGAACAAAACTTCCTACCACAGCAAAAGGATATGGTGGAGACAGCAAAGCTATTAAGAATGGAGGAGTTTAAGATAGATGGGGAGAAGTGAATCTCCCCTTTGCCCCCCTTTTGGCATGCTGGCTTAGAAAAGTGGCAATCTCTCTCTCTTTTCACCTGGGAAACAAATTAAAATATAAACCATGTCTCATCATTCAAACAAGAGTTCCATCTGCCTGTACTGAACTGGGGTGAAGAAGAGGAAGTGCTGAACAGTGACGTTCTTTGTTCCTGGAGGATAGACAGGCAGATTCACAGGAAGCGGCTGCCTCATCTAGAGTCTGGAATGAAGATGGACTGAGTTGAAAACTGGACTGATGACCCTAGCAAAGGTTCTTCCTTTGGGGTCTTGGGCTGTATCTGCACTCCCAGTGTAATCTGAATGATAAGCTTTTCTCCCCAGCTTCCTTCCCATTTCACTTCCTAGCCCTCTGGTCAGGGGTGTTGAATAGCATGCTGAAGGGGCTGGGCAGTTTGATTTGTTGGAAGGTAAATCCAGGAACCATCCTGCCTTTTATTAAAAATCTGGGTTATTTTAGAAGGCAGTTGTTCAAAGTTGTCAGCTTTTAGCTGTGCTGGGTGGAATCTTTTATGAGTTTTGGGGAAGCTCCCTTGAGGAGACATAATGGGGTACTAATAAAACCTGCCTCTGAATGGAGGTACAGTATGAAGATATTGCCTAGGAAAGGCTCCTTCTAAGATCTGGAGTTGTCTCCTGGTGCTGGACATGCGTGTCCTCTTGCAAGATTCTGACATATGGAGAATGGACTCTTGATCCTTGGCTTAGCTAGATCCAAACACACATAGATCATAGTCTTAGGGCTAGAAGGGACCATAAAAGTCTACTAGTCTAACCTCTTCATTTTACAGATTAGGAAACTGAGTCTCAGAGAAGTCAAGAGACTTGCCCAAACATAGGTTGCATGTAGAAAAGTCAAGATTCAAATGGAGGTCCTCTGACTCTTGATTCAGAGCTCCAGGAACACTGATATTGATACCAAGTGTTCTTTTACTACCATAATACCACAACTCCCTCACATTGGAACCTTAACCTTTCTTCCCTACCTGTAATATAATCTTTCTTTCTGTCTCTGTTTCTGTCTCCTTTTCTACCTTCACAAAACCATTGAGACTGGACTTATCTTTTCGGCCATACAGGAATGCTGAATGTTTTATGTTTATGTAACAAAGCCCCAGGTCTTGAGACTTCATTCATTCACTCATTCATTCATTCAGCTGGTATTCATGGATTACCTTTATTGTGCTTAGGCTTGTTATATAGACCTGTGGGAGGATACAAAGCAGTATCAGATGTCTTAAGGAGAGCACTGTCTAACTGGGAAGACAAGGCATGCTCACTTGAAAAGAGAAAATACCACAGCTTTGTGTTGATGTCCACTGAGGGATATAGACAGTAAATATTGGTAGGAGTTCAGAGGAGGGAGAAATGACTGTAGCCCATGTGGTCAAAGAAAGTTTTAGAGAGCAGGAGGTGAGATTGGAATTTAAAAATGGGTAGGGTTTTGGAAGGGCAGAGAGGGAACTACTGTCTGTTTTGGGGGTTGGGGAGGAGGTGGAGATGAGTAGACTAGTTCCTATCTACATCACTATAACACCATTACAAATATTTCTACTTTGTCATCACAGTTAATGAGTTGCAAAATTTGTCCACAGAGCCCAGATTTTTTGGGCTAAGGTGGATATAATTAGTCAATTCATTAGATTCATTAGATTTAGTCATCTCTAAAGGGTGTGGACAGTCAGAATGACAAATTAGCATCTCCCTTGTCTCTACCCAGGAGACATCCTGATTTGGAAGAAAATGTGTTTATCCCTTCTTCCCATTTATGTCTTTCTGCTTCTCCCTTCCTGCTGCAAATTGAAAAATGCTCTTTTTCATTAGGCTCCGAACTCCTCCAAGTAATATATCCTCAGCCTTGACAAGGATAACCCCTTACATTTATACAGCACTTTATAATTTAGAATATAATAATAATAGCTCAAATTTTATTCTGTGCTTTAAGGTTTACAAAGCTTTTTCTTCACCATAATTGTTTGAGGTAGTTGGTGCCAGTGTTCTCTCCATTTTACAGATAAGGAATCTGAGGGGGTTGTCTATATCTCAATCAAGAATTGTTGGAAATAGGTCTTCTCACTCCAAGACTCGTTCTCTTTCTGTTCTGGTCCCATTTGCTTCCTTCTGTCTTTGAGCTAGAGGCAGCAGTGAGTGAACGGGTGAGTGGTTGCCTGGAAAACTTGCCAGCAGTGAGGTTTCATGCTTTTGAAATAGTCCTGCAAATCCATGTGCTTCCTCTACTGAGTAGGGAAATGGTAGCCACCTGGCAGGGGGAGCAGGTAAGCTGGAGAATGGCACACATGTGTGCTTTGTGTGGAAATGCCCTTTTTTTTTTAAGTAACTTTAGCAGAGTCCAGGAGAGTCACTGGCACAAATTCTGATTTTCTTTGAGCCGTCTTAGCAGAACCTATGGGGAATGTCTTTCCATTGTCTCTTCCGATTTTCTTTGAGCCGTCTTAGCAGAACCTATGGGGAATGTCTTTCCATTGTCTCTTCCGAGGTGTCTCTTCTGTGGCTATTATCCTAACTTTTCAGTACATGGGAAATTCACCACCCACTCACTCCTTCCACAGGGCATATTGGGTGATGAAGCAAACTCCCTAGAGTTCAGGGAAATTGGGGGTTGTCATCATCCATCTGGCCCTGTTAGCTAAGTGGGTGAGGGAATGATGCTACTGAGGCTAATGTCATATGTTTACTGCCCCTGTGAAGCAGTTAGTTTGTCAATTAGCTTGTCCTTGGCCACAGATGGCATTCCTAACCCCGGCCATCTATCTCCTGAATGTTTCCATTGGAGGCACAATGGATGAGCCATTAGAATTCATCCCCATTGCTAGAGGGGCAATTCAGAGCTTGTGGTCAGTAACCATGTCTTATTACATAGATATCAGCACTTGCTTTGAAAAGTAGTATTCCTCAATACCACTTCCAGGGCTGTATCCCAAAGAGATCATACAAATGGGAAAAGGACCCATATGTACAAAAATATTTACAGCAGCTCTTTTTGTGGTGGCTAAGAACTGGAAATTGAGGGGACGCCCATCAGTTGGGGAATGACTGAACAAGTTGTGGTATATGAATGTAATAGGATACTACTGTGCTATGAGAAATGATGAGCAGGTAGACTTCAGAAAAACCTGGGAAGACTTATATGAACTGATGCTGAGTGACGGGAGCAGAACTAGGAGAACATTGTACACTGTTACAGCCACATTGTACGATGACTGACTTTGATAGACTTGGCTCTTCTCAACAATGCAAGGCTCTAAGACAACTCTGAAAAGCTCATGATGGAAAATGCTATCCACATCCAGAGAAAGAATTAAGGAATCCGAATGCAGATAGAAGCATACATTTGCTTTCTCTCTTTTTTGTTTTGTTTTGTTTCTTCTTTCTCATGGTTTATACCATTGGGTAGAATTCTTCTTTGCAACATCACTAATGTGAAAATATGTTTAATGTGAATGTATATATAGAGCCTATATCAGATTGCATGCAGTCTTGGGAAGGGGGGCGGGGGGAAAGAGAAATTTGGAACTCAAAAGCTTGTGGAACTGAGTGTTGTAAACTAAAAATAAATAAAAAAAGAAAAAAGTAGTATTCCTTAGGGAATATTGGATAGGGCATGGGTGGTTTTTAATCAGGTGTCAACGAAAGATACGTTTTCACTTACTGAGAAGGAACCAGAGATAATACCGGCATGCTGTTCTTTCTGGGGCATTTTTTTTTTGTTAGAAGTTTTTCTGTATTTTGTTCTCATCGTTATTTATTTTCATTTCCGTTCTATTCTGAATTTTATTTTTGGCTTTGTGGGTTTCATTTGTTTCTTGTTGTCTCCATGACCCACAAGGGGTTAAAGCTTCTGAAATAGCAGGTTTGAGGTCCCTCTTCTAATTCATTTCTATGTTGTTGCCTTTGTCAATATTGATCCATCCTCCCTTTGTTCTGCTGTGCTGCCCTTGTAGCGATATCATTTTTTTTTTAAAGGAAGTAATGTTGGAAGGACACTGTGCTGTGTGGTAGAAATTACCTTGTGTTCCAAATTTTATGGACTACCTCCACTCCTGGCCATGATCACTTCTCTAAAGGCTGTGGCATCTCATTTCTTGCTCTATGTCCTCATCACCATTCTGGGTGCCAGCTGCCTCTAGGGACTCCAATATTTCTTCTGCTGCTGGATTGCTGTCTAAATTATTTTTCCCCTTTCTTTGCTCTGATTTTAGCACTGTTGCTTGTTCGTGACTGAATGGGTCACTACTTGGGACCGCAGCCTGTTTGGCTGTGAGATTGCATCATGTATCCTTTCAAGGGAGGGATTGTCTAAAGATGAAGTTAAATGCATGAATGAGAGAAAGTTGACATCTGGAGACAGAGAGGAAGCTCCATACAATCCAGTTCAATGATTCCAGTAGGCAAATTATGATTCTTGTCAGGAGAATTGCCACATTCTACTTGAACTCTGGCCTTCAGAACTATTGACCACCCCCTTTTCCTGGACACTCTCTCCTCCTTTGGCTTGTAGAATACTGCTTTTCCTACTTGTTGGGCTATTCCTTTTCAGTCTTTTTTGCTGAATTTTCATCTACCTCCTGTCTCTTAAGCTTGTGTGTCCCATAAATCTCTGTCCTGGGCCTTTTCTCTCCTCTTTCTACATTTCCTCCCTTTTGGTGATCTCATCAGCTGTAGAGAGGGGGTCATTTCTATGCAGATGACACCTTAATTTATATGTCTGAGGCCTTGAGGAGAGGGGAGATTTGTAATGGTCACTGTGGAGAACATGACTGAGAGGAAATCGAAGATAATTAAAATCATTGTCATGCAGTGATAATGGCCCTGAGAGATTAGGTAGCAAGCCTTTGTGGTCGATTCAGCAAAGTTATCATGACTTTTTTTTTTTTTAAGCAATTGGGGTTAAGTAACTTGCCCAAGGTTACAGGGCCAGTTCTTTTTTGTGTGGGTATTAAGTATCAGAGGCTGGAACGGATCCCTGGTCCTCCCGACTCTGGGGCCAGCACTCTTATTCACTGCACCACCTAGCTGCCCCGTTATCATGACTTCTAGGACATAGGAGCAGAGAAGGTAAGGATGGACAGAGGTAGTCCATGTAAGGGTAGACAACAGTGTGTTCATCCTTTTTGACTTCTGCATCATTTCACACTGTTGATCACCTCCTCCTTCTCTTCTGACATACCCTTTCCCCTCTAGGTTTCTGCTGTCTCTTGGTTCTCCTCCTACTTGTCTGACCATTCTTTCTTGGTCTCTTTTGGTAGATCTTCATCCACGTCACACCCACTGATTGGAAGTGTCCCCAAGGCTCTGCCCTAGGTCTTCATCTCTTCTCTCTATATTCGCTTAATTGTTGATCTTGTCAGTTCCCAAGGGTTTGATTTTCATCTCTACTGTTGATTAATCTGTATGTCCAGCCCTAGTCTCCATCCTGAACTTCAGTCCTCTGTCACTAACTGCCTACTGGACATTTCAAAATAATTCTCCCATTGACATGTTAAATTCACATGTCCAAAACAGAACTCCTTATCTTTCTCCCCTTCTCTCCCTCCCCCAACCCCTCTCCTCTTCTGAGTTTCCCTATTACAACTGAAGGCATCACCGTCCTTCTAGTCACCTAGGTTTACAATCTCAGTGTCATCCTTACCTCCTCAGTCTTGCTCACCCCAAAACATGGTCCCTGCCCTCAAGGAGCTTCCATCCTGAAGAGGGAGCCAGCACGTAAAAAACTATGTACAAACGAGATGTGTGAAGGATCGGTTGAAGGTAATCTCTGAGTTAAGGCAATAACATTGAAGGTAGATGATAATAAGAGTCTAACTGAGATTTGAAGGAAACCAATGTATGCATTCTGGGGGTGGGGGGTAGGTTTTAGCAGGCTGTTGATGACTGCACTTTTAAGGAACAGTGCATTAGTTCTTCAGCCTGCAGGCAGAACATGGTGCTACTCTGCACTCTCTCCATACTTTCAGTCTTTTTGTTGTAAAGGGAATGCAGTCAGGGACAGTAGACACTAGACTTGGACTCAAAAACCTCTTGAGTCCTGTCTGCCACTTACTTGCTTTGTGATCTTTGGCAGTTTACTTTTAACCTCTCAATCTCAATTTCCCCTTGTGCATAATATAGATAGTAGTATATCTACTCCTTAACTTACTAGCTTTTTTGAAGGACTAAAAAAACATTAAATAAGATATTTGGATCTGACCTGCAATTTACTTAGAGTTGGGAGATGCCAGTGAGCAACTTCCTCTTAAGTAGTTTCCTAGGGAATCTCCATTCACATACCTTCACTGTCTCTCTGTCTCAATAAGTGATTTATGTTACATGTTTTTATAACCCTGATGCCCTATTAAAATTAAAGTTACCATGATTATAAGGTCTTAAGAAGAGTCAGTAGATTACTTCCCCCTAAAAACTCTATCCCTGTGTCTCAGAGATTGGCCTGTAAACCCAGCCCTCCCTTCTGTAACACTGCAGCTGCAGAAAGGGCAGTGGTCATGGTTGTGTGGGTGTGGAAGGGAAGAGCCCATATGTTGTGCTTTGGACTGAAGCCTGGGATGATAGAAATCTATAGCTGTAGCCTGTTCCCTTTGTGGGATGGGGTGTGAGCTGGAGACAGGGAAATGGAGGGAGTGGTGAGGACGCCCCTGGTGCATGCTTTGGCCAAGATAAATTGGCTCAATGTCAGAGTGAGGGGGCTGGTCTCAGTTGGCTGTAGTTGGAACCCCTGGGGGAAACCTTGCTGACATGATTTTGGAGGGGAGAGCTCGTGAGGAGGAGGAGTGTATGTGTTTCATATCTCACCTCTGTAGCTTGAGCAGGATGATTAACTAGGGAATTGCTGCTGGATGCTGTGACCAGATGAAGCCTTTGGCTGCCTTCCCTCTAGCTGCCATGCAGAGCTCACTTCTAAATTTCACTTGGCCTTTTTCCCCCGCTGAGGAGACCTGAAAGTCAATGACGTAGTAGAATGGGCCTCTGAAGGGATGGGGGGTCTCCCAGTGGTCATAGAATAGGAGGGAAAAATAGTTCAGTGTCCTGGGAAGGGAGTAAGTACCTGGGCCCCTCATGAGTTCAGAGTGCAGAAGGAGAAAGTTCAAAGATTTCCTCATTAGGGAGGGACAACTTGACTTGAGACAGTTTAGAAAGCCTTTTAACTTCTAACACCTTTTTTTCCTTTTAAAAATTTATTGAACCATTGGAGCTGACCCTGGGAGTGATATTTGGAGGGTCCATCTGGTCCAGCCTGCTAAAAGTTAAGGTTCCTCACTTGAGCATTCAGATACCCTTTGATAGCTGATATCGGAAATGTAGTAAGAGTTTTCTCCATCTCTCTTGGGCTCCTGTAGTCATTGACTGGTAAATATCTTGACTGTTTCATTCTCTGACTCCCTCTTCCCTTTTTTTATTTTTTTGTCACTGGGTTCCTCCTGATTTCATCCCATCATTTTCTTTCATTAACCTGCCTTTCCTTCACTCATCCTTCCCTCTTTGTGGCCCTTCTGTTCTTCTTGGCTCTCATTTCTTCCTCCTTTTGTCTTGGAAATTCACTAGGCTGTCTTCCCTTTTTCTCTACCTCTGTCCTCCTTATCCCACCCTAACCTTCCACTCTTAAAATTAATTTTATTGGTGAGGTGATTCTATAGGGGTGTTTGTTTTCAACACATTCCCATCTGTGTCCACTTATATCCTAGAACAACTCTAAGATCATTCACAGTTTAACATCATTCTTTATTTTTCCTCAAGGTCTTCTTTGTCTTGCCTGACCATGTCTTACCAAGTCACAGTTGGCCAGTCAGCAAGGTTTTTTCTATTTTGTTTGTTTTGATTTTTTTTTTTACACTATTTACTGAATGTCTAGGCCTGTCCTAGGTTGGAGACCAGAGCAGTCAATGTCAGGGTCATGGCCATTCACGAGAAAACAAGAAAACAAGCAAATTTGTTATTCATTTGTTTCAGTCGTGTGTGACTCTTCATGACCCCATTTGGGGTTTTCTTGGTCCAGATACTAGAGAGGTTTTCCATTTTCTTCTCCAGTTCATTTTACAGATGAGGAAACTGAGGCAAGCAGAATTTAAGTGACTTTTTCAGGGTCACACAGCTAGTAAGTGTCTGAGGCCAGATTTGAACTAAGGAAGATGAATCTTCTTGACTCCAGGCCCCATATTCCCTCCACTGTGCCACTGAGCTGCCCTGCTAAGAAAATGAGAGAATAATAAAAGAAAATGTGATTGGGTATAAAAATGATGAATCGTATAGGAATTCAGAAATAGAGTGATGTCCTTTGTCCTATAGGCAATAGGGCAAGACTGAAGGTTTTTGGTGAAGGTAGTAATGTGATTAATATTAATGTGCATTAATATTATTTTGGCAGGTGTTTTAAGGGTGGATTAACTGCATGACCCTGGTCAAGTCATATAATCTCTCTTGGCCTCAGTTTCCTCATCTGAAAATGGAGATAATAGCATCTACTTTACAGTTATTATGAGGATCAAACGAGACAATATGTATAAACCTTAAGGTGCTATGTAAATATTGTTATTTGATGTAGTTATTGTTATTTATTGTCATTAATATTATTATTATTATTGATTTGAGAAGGGAAAAATAGGGTCAGAGAGACTAGTGTGAGTTGGGTTAGTCCAAGGGGGCTATCCACCATTAGAGCTGAATCCTCAAGGATGAGGTTGGGCAAGAAGAGTCAGAGAAGAGGAGCAGACTTCAACTATGATTTGTGGTTTTGTGGGATTGTTAGATTGCAAGGCTTTTAAGGGTGGTTTGTCTTAAAAAGCCAAGCCAGAAGCTGATTAGCTTTCCCAGTTTTGCTGCTTGAGTGGAAAACTTTTAAGACATACATATTCTGAGGGCTGTTGTGGCCAGTGAGCTCTTCAAACAGAGACTAAACTTCAGGAGTGAGCACCTCTTGGGCAGTCAGGTTGTAATGTTAATGGGATTTAAGATCTTCCTTGCCCATTAATAGACCTCACACAGAGGCTTAGGGGAGGCTTGCTTGGGGGCTTGCTTATGAGAAAGATCTTGTGATTCCACAGTTGAGATTGAGTGACTGTGTGTTCAGAGCTCCCTGACTGCTCAGATGTAAAGACTCTCTATCCAGGGATGTATGTAAAGTATATAGTTGATTCAGGCAGTCAGAGCCCTGTCTGTTGGCCTTTATTTCTCTGCTTGTATTTCCTCTGAAGTTCAGGGTGCTGACTTTTCCTCTGAACTAGTGAATGTAGTTTAAAAAGATTGCTGACCACTTAAACAGCTACCTTTCCTAGTAAAGCAGATCTAAGCACCTGTGCTAGCAGCCGTTCTGGGTATGCCAGTGTGGCTGCTGCTACACAGGTTCATTTTTTTTTCACTCTCCATGCTGGCAGAGCAATAGCTTTTTCAGATCTGACTTTTACTTTAATCAAAATGGACACCTATGGCTCTCTGGTAGGCTCTGGAGAATACAGGATGAGTGTTAAGTCCTGGACTCTGCTTTCAGGGGCTTTTTATTACTGTGCAAGGCATTCTGTGAGCATACAGCAAATACATGAATAATTGCTATGTAAAAGGCCCTGTGCTAGATCCTGGTAAGTGTCAAATGAATGGTTTAGACAAGAGATACCAATATTTTTGAAAGGATGAGATGGATTGCTATTGGAGATGGGGTGGTGGTCAGGCAAGGATTCATGAAGGAGGTGGTAGCAGGGCTTGAGATGGGCCCTGCTGCCTCAAGGCTCTCCTACTCCAATCCACCCTTCAGGCAGCTGCCAAACCAATTTTCCTAACATGCAGATTTGACCATGTTACTGTCCTACTTAATAAGCTCTAGCAGTTCTCCATTACCCCCAGCATCAGATATGACCTTCCCTGTTTGACTTTCAAAGTTATTCACAACCTAGATCCTTCCTATCTTTCTGGGCTTCTTACACATTCTTCTCCAACCCAGCTGGCTAAACTGTTTTGCTTAACACTTAGTCTTCCATCTTTGTTCCTTTTCATTGTCTCTCCACATTCTTGGAATGTACTCCTTCCTCTTCTCCATCTCTCAGAATGTCTTCTTTCCTCCCAGGACCTACTGTCTATGTGACACTTTTCCTGGTACTCCCAGGCATGAGTATCTTTCCTCTGAATCTCCTTGTGTTGTGTGGTGTTGTGGTGTGTGTGTGTGTGTGTGTCCCTTGGTGAGAGAGATTTTAAGCTCCTTCTGGGCAATGAATGTTTTCTCTTTCTCTCTTTGTATCTCTAGCATTGAGCATATTATCTCGCACATAGTAAGCAAACATTTAATAAATGCTTGTTGATTAATTGAAAGATGGGAATGATCCAAATAGTCTCAGAAGAAAGAAGTGGGTATTCTAGGTGGGAATAGTTCAGAATTATTTGTTTCCTTTCTCAATTGAACTTAAAGTCAAATTCCTGGGTCTTGACAAGACGGAGAACAGTGCTTTGGTCCCTTGTCCTAAACAATGGTTGATTCTTCATCTAACTTGTTGTCATACTTGTTGTATGGAAATCACAGACTCAGGCACAGTCCCTTCTTTCACAAGGGGCACACACACCACTGCCCTCTGGCAGTGGCATTTCAGGAACTGATATCTAATGATTTCAGGAAACAGCAGAAGAGCCAGGTTCTTGTTGCTCCTCAGAGTGACTGGGGTAGAGGGAGAATGATGAGATTTGATGGTGGGAAGGAGCCTAAGCCAGGAGGGATCATGGTCATATCCTCAGGGGCGTTCCAGTTCAGTTGTCCAAGATGAGTTGGGAGCATGACTGCTCACTTTCCTTTGGTTCCATACCTTCTCTGTGCCCAGTGCTATGGAGCTCAGCCGATCTCCATTTCAGCCCTGCTTTGCTACTGACTCCCTATGTGATTTAATATGAGCATTGTCTCCTCTTTCTTGGGTGCAATTTCCCTTCCCTGTAATGTGAAGAGTTCACATTAGACAGTCTCTAACGTCCCTTCTATCTTTATGTGGAAAAAGTGTTGGACTTGGAATCTGATTATCTGGGTCCTAGTGTGGCCATTTGCTACTTATTATGACTTTGAGCAAATTGCCTCAAGGCTCTGTGCCTCAGTTTCCCCAAATGTAAAATGAGGAGTTAGACAAGATGACCTGTAAGGTTCCTCCCAGCTATAAATTTATGATCCTATAAATTTCCCAACAGTCTTATAAATGTTATTGCATACTTTTGTAATACTATATTGGCAATTATAGAACTTTTTAAACATTCATTTTTAAGTTTTGAGCTCCAAATTCTCTACCTCCCCCACCCATTGAGAAGGCACCACGATGCCCATTATATATATGAGATCATGAAAAATTTTAGAGGATTTCAAAGTTTGCAAAATGCTTTACAAATAATAGCTCACTTACTTTTCACAATGACCTTGAAAAGTAGGTACTGCAAATAGAATACCCATGTTTTAGAGGAGGAAACAGAGACTTTGAGAGGCTGTTACCCAGCAGCACCAGCTACCAAGTCACAAGTAGAATTTTATCATAGGTCTTTCTAATTCCAAGTCTAGCATTTTCTCCAGTATTTCAGGCTTCCTCACCAAGATGATACCAATTGATCAATCAATAAGTATTTTTTCTAATCAATTTATTTATTTTTAGTTTTCAACATTCACTTCCTTAAGTTTTAAATTTTCTCCCTCTTCCTTCCCAAGACTCAACAAGCATCTTTAAAGTACTTACTACATCCCAGACATTGTGCCACACACTGGGGATGCCCAGACAAAAAGGAAACAATCCCAGATCTCAATGTACTGACACTGAATGTGAGCTGGTGGCATAGTGGGCTAAGCTCTGGGCCTGGAGGCAAGAAGACCCGAGTTCACATCCAGCCTCAGACAGTGACTAGCTGTGTGACCCTGGGCAAGCCCTGATCCTCTGCCTGCCTTGGCTCCTCACCTGTAAAGTGGGCCTAACAATAACAACTACCTCAGGGTTGTTGTGTGGATCAAACGAGATCGTGTTTGTTAAAGGGTTGGCACATAGTAGTTGCTCAATAAATGTTTTTATTCCCTTCCCCCTTTCCTCCTCTCTATTATCATTACCGTGTTATTACACATATTGTCGCTCCTCACTAGGAATTTGCTTTTTAAGCCAACAGCCCCTTAAATGGACAGCTATCGAATACTATACAACCTTTCAGCTACTGGTCCACCTATAACCACTTGATCTGTTCTTAATGATAGGTGTCTGCCTCAGGTAAAGGTTTAGCATCAGTGGAGAGAAGAATGGAAAGATTGGTCAGATGGTGGAGAGGAAGCAATGGTGTCATTTCCAGTGGAGTCTTTGTGGAAGAGGCACCCGCTGGAGGCCAGTGGCCTCTGACATTCCTAGTCATGCCTGTGTTTCCCAGGAAGAGGAAGTTGTGTGTGTGTGTGTGTGTGTGTGTGTGTGTGCGTGCACGCGTGCATGCTAACCTTTACATCAATATCACAGTTAATGATGACTGGAGAGTACGCTCACAGGATGTGTTGGTGTGGTGTGACCCACAGCGCTGAGTTGAGGTCAGTCACTGATTTGAGGGGTGAAGATGCTATGTGTGTACCTGCCTTCCTTTCAGTCCTTTCTTAGGCTCTCTGAGGCCTGGGCCCTGACCCCTCACCACTCAAAACAATTACCATTGCTGATCCCTGAGCTGGAAGGGATCAGATGTGCTCTTTAACCAAGTGAGATGGAAGATTACATTTGTTTGAGCTGGGAGAGTTCAGAAACATTTCTTGGGAACCCTGGGCACACTATTCCTCTGCTTGGGCTCCAGAAGGATTTCCTGGGCTTGCTGCCATCTTGAGGAGATTTATTTTCTCTATAATCAATTCAGTTCAATAAAGATGTAGTGAGCACTTATTAAGCATCAGTGTGCAAAAGCTGAGCAGCCTGTGGAGAACCACAAAATGAAAAGGAAGAAGGCATCTCTCTCATGTCAAATTTGTTTTAAAAAAATGTCTTATTGAGGTCTTTTGTTTTTTATATCAGTACCTCCCTAATACGCTACCCGTGTCCCCATTGATCTCTGCCTCTTAATGAAGCCCGAACTGACACGTTTGTCAGTCACTCGACAAAACATTAACCACCTCCTCTATGCCAGGCACTGTGCCTAATTTGGGAGATGCAAAGAAAAGTAAAAGGCAGTCCCTGCCCTCAAGGAGCTCCCCATCTAATGAGAAGACAAGGCATCAAAAAGAAGCAGGGCTTGATGAATCCAGGGGAGTGCAGTCCAGTGGGAAATCATGAGGTAGCTGCTCTTGGTGCCCTCCTGGAGGAGCTCTGCATGTCTGTCTTCCCCCCATCTCCAGGCAGGGGAAGGTAGGCATCCCATGAGCAGGGAGTACTGAGGAGGTATCAGTTGTAGAACTGATGTGATGAGATCTAGAGGTCAGGGGAGTGCAGCCATGTGGGGGAAACCACCCTGGCTCTGGGCACAAAATTCTGCCCCAGGGGTCCCCCGCCTCTTGGCCTAGGAGAGTGAAGTATTTTTTATCATTTGTCCTCAGGAACCAGGATTGATTATTGTACATAATCTGAATGCAGATGCCTCTCATTGTAAATAAATTTTTACTACCATCTTTTGTTTTTATGTTACCTACATATCTGTGCCCACTCCCATTACTCATATCTTTAACTAAGGATAAAAAAAAAATAACAAACCAAAAAACCAATTAATCAAAACTATGGAAAAAGTCTGATGTTATAATGCAGCCATATTTTCCCCATAATCCATGATCATAGTCCACCACCTCTACAAAGAAACAAGGGGAGGGATGGTTTCTTTTTATATCTCTTCTTTGGAGCTAGGGTTGGTAATTACAATTTCACAACATTCAATTTTGATAATTTGTTTTTGTTTTTACATTTTTATATTCATTATGCAGATTGCTTTTCTGGTTGTACAGATGCCTTATGTGTTTTCATTTGCATTATTTTAATCATGTATGTAGTCTTCTGGTTCTGCTCTCCTTTCACTGAATCACTTCATATAAATCTTCCATTTTTCTCTTAGAATGTTATTTCCTTGAGATCAGGGAATGTTTTGGCTTTCTTTGTGTACCCTAGCACTTGACACAGTGTCTGGGATCTTAGTAAGCACCTAATAAATGTTTATTGATACTTATTTATACAACAGCATTTTGACAAAGGATGAGTTAATATACAAAGCAACATGTTATTCCAAATAGTCATGAGATTAAGAGCCATGGTCTCAGAGGTCATCTAGTCCAATCTGTTCATTTTATAAATGAGGAACAGGTCCTTGAAATAGAATGTAAATTCCTTGAGAGCAGACTTTAATTTTTGTCTTTGTGTCCAGGAGGACTGTATCGAGTACATAGTAGGTACTTAATAAATGCTTGTTGATTTCTTTTCTTTTTTTTTTTTAAGCAATTGGGGTTAAGTAACTTGCTCAAAGTTACACGGCCAGTTATTTCTGGGTGTGGTGCTAAATATCTGAGCCCGGATTCGATCCCAGGTCATCCCGATTCTGGGGCCAGTGCTCTGCTTATTGATTTCTTGATTGCCAAAGGTCATATAACTGATAAGTATCAGAGAAAACATTTGAACCCAGGTCCTCAGACTCTAAATCCAGTGCTTTGTTCAAAACTAAAATTGCTTTGGAAGAGGTTTTTTTTCTTCTGCTCCGGCCCACCCTACCCCATCAAAGGAATCTCTAATATTTAAAGTCACGTTTTGATTTAAGGGAAAAAAAACAAACCAGCAAATGGATTTAACCAAAAGGCTCAATTGAGCAGGGATATAATGGCAGTAAGGTTTATAGAGGTTGTGTCTGATGGGGGAGCCACTCCTAGTGTTTGAAGTATGAACAATTCTTGTGAGCCACCGGGGAAAAAGAACACTGCATCTTCGGGAGTTGTTACTGTTGCTCTATTTTCTGGGTTGGGACCTTGAGGTTTGTTCAAGAAATACTAGCTGGCCCTCTGGTTTTGGTCATTAGGATAACTGTTATTCAGACCCTTTTTTTTAAAAAAGAAAAAATCCCCAAAACATCCCCTGCAAAAAAGCATGCCCCCCGGACATAGCCAAGATTCCCTGCCTGATTTAGAGGAGTCCTAAGATGGTAAATGTGAGGGAGAAGTAAATCCACCAGTGCCTTCCACGTGCCCACCTCCAGTGCCTGTCTCTGCCAGAAATATAGAGGACTGTCAGACCCAAGACCCTTGTCCTTTAAGAATACAAAGTTTTGTGATGCAGAATGTAAATGGGTGGGCCACTCAACAATAGTTTATCAGTAGGACAGAAATTCTGAAAAGGGAGAACTCACAGACAGCATCCTGAATGGCAGAGCTGGAAGGTACTTGAGGAATCGGATCTTCTAACTGCCTTATTTTACGGATGAAACAGAGGCTTAGAGAGGGTGAGGTCTCCCTATAGCTATTAAGTATTGGAACTGAGGCTTGAATCTGTATTCTGACTGTGAAGCCCTATGCTCTTTCCATTGATGATTTGAAACATGGGATCATAGAATTCACATCTGAAGAAATATTGGAGCAGCATTTTTTATTTTTTGTTCATATGATGTAACTTTTGATGAAGCCTGTGGAACTATAGAGGTAACCAGGTGGTTACCTCAAGTCAGAAAGACCTGAGTTCAAATGTGGCTTCACACACATACTAGCTGTGTGACTCTAAGCAGGTTGCTTTGCCTCTGTTTGCCTCAGTTTCCTTATCTATAGAATGGGGATAATAATAGCACCTACCTCCCAGAATTATTATAAGGCTCAAATGAGATAATAATTGTACAGAGCTTAGCACAGCATCAGGCACATAGTAAGTGCTCTATAAATCTTAGCTATTATTTTGGAAACCTCAGAATATTGTTTTTAAATCCATAAAGCAAAATTTGTAAGATTAAAAGGGAACCAATTGTAATACAGTTAACAAAATATGAAAAAAAAAAAGAAAAACTAGTTCACAGACTTCACGTTAAGAATCCTTGCCTTAGAGGATATTTAACCTAACTTCCTCATTTTATAGATGAGGAAAGTAAGGCCCAGAAATATTTTGATTTTATCAAGATCATATAGATAATAATTGAATCCAAATCCAATCTTTATTGGATTGTAGGCTACACTCTGTATAGACTGAAGTCAATGGAAGACTGAATTCATGGAAGAAGTAGGACTAAGCTAGGCTTAGAAGGGTTGATAGGATTTGGATAGGCAAAGAGAGAGGGGAATGAAAATGGAATTTCCAGGAGGAAGAATCCTGAGGACGAGAATGGAGAGGGGCAATTGGACTGGAGTGCTGACTTGACTGGCTTGGGTTTGCACTGGGGAGCAATGGGGAATTAGTGTTAGGGTAGGATGACCTGGGTGAGGAGTTTAGACCTGATGTTCTATTGAGAAGGTCTTTGGAGGTGAGATAAGCCTAAACCAGAGTTCTGGCTCTTCACTGGGGGGCCTGAGAAAAATTCTCTTAAGTTATGAGCCTCAAAGGTCCTCTTGCCTGCTTCCATTCACTTCTTCATTATTTACTTTTGAAATGGAAGCAGTAGCTGGTGCCTAGGCAGTGGAGCCATC
This sequence comes from Petaurus breviceps papuanus, assembly GCF_028583685.1. Taxonomy (NCBI): domain Eukaryota; kingdom Metazoa; phylum Chordata; class Mammalia; order Diprotodontia; family Petauridae; genus Petaurus; species Petaurus breviceps. Next base: position 79,064,676 of record NW_027186296.1, on the reverse strand, counting down.
AGAGTTTGGTTCAAGCCAAACCAAGCCATGTTTAAGTATGTTGACTTTTGTGCTGGATAAGAACCTCGATGCAAATAGAAATAAGACATACCTCTTGCCTACGAGGGGCAAACCACACGTTAAAATAACGCGGATAACAAGGATAATTCCTAACTTTTATATATTGCTTTAAGATTTGCAAAACCTTTTGCATAGGTTATCTCAATGGCTCCTTGACATGCTGGTCCTGGGGAGGGGAGGGATGTTACTTCTTGCCCCCACTGTCACTTCCAGACCTTTCCTTTACTTCTGTCACTCAGCTTCTCTTCCTCTTTTGTAGTCAACTCAATCAAAACTCACCATTCATTCCACATTGTTATGACTACAGTTTACCAATCCCTGGGTCATTCTCCTTCCTCTCTCATGGTATTCAGCATTGTCCTCTCCTCCCCAACTCCTGCTCTTATACCAGGGGACTTCAGTAGTGACATAGATGCTCCTTTAAATGCCTTAACCTTTTACTTCCTAAAATTCTATGCACCTCAACCACACGTTGAAATGATCACATACTAGATGTCACCATTACCCAGGTGTTCCACTTCCAAAATTGTGAATGCCCATGTTCCCCATCAGACCTATCATTCCATCTCTCCCTCTTCCTCATCCCTCCTTCACCAAGACCTTCATTCCCTCCACTCTTCAGTACTTTCTTAGGCCATTACCATTGCTCTGACTTCATTTCTCCTCCCCCTCGACATCAGCCCAGTAGGTAGCTGCTTCAACTCTACCCGGCTCTCTGTTCTTGTCCCTAAGTCCTCTTGCCACTCACTTCTTGCCAAACCTCTAGCCTGGATGACTCTCACTGCCTTCCCCCACTTCTCCTACTTACCAGCTGCTTACTCTCTGTTCTTGTCCCTAAGTCCTCTTGCCACTCACTTCTTGCCAAACCTCCAGCCTGGATGACTCTCACTGCCTTCCCCAACTTCTCCTACTCACCAGCTGCTTAATGCAGCTGGAAGAATTCTTCTAACAGTGCTGACCTCAGTTGGGTCCTCACTGTAGCAAGGCAGTACTTTTTTCATCCTTAAATGATCCCCTGTCTCACTCCTCACAGAAGTGGTTCTAAACTTTCTCTTCCCTCTTGGAGCATCACACATTTTCCTTCCCCACCATTCTCTCAGATGAGGACCTTGCCTCTTACTTTACTGAGAAAATTGAGACCACTTGACATTTTCTTCATCCTTAAGCCTCTTGACATCACCTCCTACTCTCTCTTTTCCCCAATGTCTGACAAAGATGTGACCTGTCTCTCTTATTTTCTCCAGTAGATTATACCCTGTCATTTCCTCTCCTCCCCAACATCCCCCCCGCCACACACATACATACACGTACCTTGATTCTTCAGCCTCTCCCATGCTACTGGCTTTTTTTTCCCCTGATTTGGCATTTAAAGCCCTTCAAAATCTCACCCCTATCTCTATTTCCAGCCTTGTTGGCTATTACTTCTCTTCTCAATGTCTTCAATTCAGCCAAATTGGCCTCTCTGTTCCTCACGTAGGACCTTCCATCTCCATCTCTTCATCTTTGCACTTTCCATCCAACATACCTGGAATACACTCCCTTTTCACTTCTGCTTCATAGAGTCCTTCTTTAGAGACTCAAATAAGGAACCATCTTATATATAAAACCTTTCCTGTTCCCCCCCAACTTCTGATGTCTTTTCTCCCAAACTACCTCCTAGTTAACTACTAAGTATATATCCATTTATTCTGTAGACAGTTCTTGCTTTATGTAAATTCACATCACACAATTCAACTTTACATAAAGAATTCTCAAAGAAATCTGTATTAAAAAAAAACCCAAACCCTAAAGCAAACCTACTTTAGCTTTACAGTACTATGCTCTCTCTCTCTCTCTCTCTCTCTCTCTCTCTCTCTCTCTCTCCCTCCTTCCCTCCCTCTCTCCCTCTCTCCCTCCTCTCCTGTTCATCAAAAACCTAAAAATACCTCCAAACAAACAAAAACAACAACCCTGCAAGTAAAGGCATAACAGCAGACAGGCAGAGAGATTGCGGCAGCTGCCATCTGATGGGAGGACATGAGACCTCGGTGGCCAAGAGAGGAACCCTTTGCCTTGCTCAGCCCACCCACCTGCATGTCCAGGGCAAGGAGGGGAAGGATCTACCTTCCTTCTGTCTGTTCTGAACTACCACGTTTCTGTCTTTTGCCCTGTGTGTTGCCTTTTCCTCTCCTGTCTGAGTCTGTGGGTCTGGGCATCATTTATAATTCTAAGTCCAGTACTCTGTCTGTTGTTGGTGGTGGTCTCTGAAGATGATCATGACATCAGGAAGGTGATATCATGACTTGCAAGTGAATTGGATTTTAAGTGAGGGAGGGCTGTGCAAAGTCACCAGCCTCACTCTCCCCTCTGGAGCCATCTGAGTTCAGTGGTAAGATATAGATCAAGACAACTGGAGATGGTCCCCAGAACTCCATCTGCTGTGCCACAGAATTAGAAAGAGTATTAGGAGGTCAGATACATTTACAATCTAATAGTGTGGATAAGACAAATACAAATAGTTATCAATCAGATACTTACTAAGCACCTCCTAAGTACTGGGGATATAGAGACAAACATGAAGCAGTCATTAGGAGCTTATATTCTACTGGAAAAACAACATGTATGCATGTAATGTATGTACACACACACACATATATAATAAATATAAATTAAATGGGAAATCATGAGCAGCTGGGGATCAGGAGGCATCTCATGGAGGGGAAGTAGTATTTAATCTGTGCTTTGCATGAAACTATAGGATTTTAAGGGGTGGAGATCTGTAGCAAGCATGGAGGACAGCCCTGTGGAGTCGTAGATGGAGACAGGAAATGAAGAACAAAATAGCGGGATACAAAATGATAAGAAGAAAAGTATAGAGTGTTATTTGAAGTTTGAGAAAGGAGTGATTCTTATGGCACTTTACATGTTAGGCCTTAATGAAGATTCATTTTAAAGGGCGGATCATCCTTCTGACTTTTCTGTTTGGGTCTCAAACTTAACCCTGCAAACTTCACTTGGTCACTTGGTCCAGACTGTCTTTTGTCTCCTGTTCTTGAAAGCCATTCCTGGGAGGGTTTTGTTTTTTAATTCTTCCTTTTGACAGATCCATTTTGATGACATTCTTAACCCTATTTGTCATTATTGATTTAGACTCCTCCAGCCTCAGGTAGGCTATCATTTTGTTTCCCAGTTAGCCCTTCTGACATCAGCTCTTAATAGTAGAAAGAATCCTGAATGGAAGGCCAAAGACCTGAGTTGTTGACTATTATCCCTAACTCACTCACTATGTGACCTTGGCAAGATTTGGTCTCTCTGTAAAAATGGTACAAATGGTTTCTGAGGGTTGGCATTCTTTCATTTGATGATGATGACACTGTGTCACAGAGAAGTAGTGGGGTCCATTGTCTGTGCACACCAGAAAGAGTTTAAGAAGGCTGCCTTGCTCACATTATTCCCCTACATTCTGTTGACAGTAGAGAAAACAATAACAACAAATTCTCATGTAGGTTTTGTGAGTCTTTGGTTCTCTTGTTTCATACATACACACACACACGCACGCGCACACACAAACGAATGCACACACACACACACACACACACACATTCTCTCTCTCTGTCTCTCTCAGTTCCTGCCAAGAATCTTAAAAAAAAAATTCTCTCTGGGGAGTTGGGGTGGGGTCTTACAGCCTCTTATTCTTTGTAGGAGGAATATCCTAAGGGTTTTATTATTGTTCTTCAGGTCCAGGAATAAGTTCCTTTCTGCTCATCTTCTGCTTTTCCCAGGCCAGGATTACTGCAAGGGAGGCCACCCCTTCTGTTGCTTCATAAAAGTCTGAGGCTTAGATTTTTTTGGGTGGTTTTACAGCCTACATCAGCCTATATCACTGCCCTTTTTACTTCAATTCAATAGACATTTATTAAGCACTAACTGGATACAAAGCCCTAAGCTAGCCACTGAGGAGGAAGGGGCCAAAGATAGAGAAGATGAAATGCCTGCCTTCTTGGAGCTTACATTCTGGTGTAGCTTACATTCTGGCTCCTATCTATCGTATATATTTGTCTGTCTGTCTGTACCTACACACACACATACATGTAGGTGAGATGTGATCCAGGGGTATAAGCAGTGGGGTAGCCATGGCAAAAAGAAGGGCCACCTTATTTTCTGAGACTGAAGCAAAAGAGGAAAGGATCGGTCATTTTATATGTATCTAGATATATATATACCTATCTGTATCTGTCTGTCTGTGTGTCTATCTATCTATCTAGAGATGCTTTGATATGTTTTGTAGGAAGATGAGGAAATTTATGGTCTATGGCCTCAATTTTTCTCTGGAATTTCTCAGTAATGAAGGAGGCAAAGTCATCTGAAGGAAACTGAACTTGAGAAAATTTGAAACAGCAGCTGTGAGGAATGTAATGGAGCAATTAGTTTCAAGTAAAAGAATTGCCTTGTAGTGGTTAGGGACCAATTGAAATTAGATAATGTGAATTTTTAGTGGGCCCACTCAGAAAGGCTTTTTAAAGTTTTCTCCAAATAATGCAACAGCTGTAGAGTAAAAGCAGAGATTTTATTGTTTAATTGTTTCAGTCACGTCTGACTCTTTGTGACCCCATTTGGCATTTCTTGGCAGAGATAGTGGAGTGGTTTGCCATTTCCTTCTCCAGGTCATTTTACAGATGAGGAAACTGAAGAAAACAGGGTTAAGTGACTTGCCCAGAGTCACACCAGCTTGTAAGTGTCTGAGGCCAGATCTGAACTTGGGAAGATGAGTCTTCCTGACTCTAGACCCTGTCTTCTATCCACTGGACCACCTAGTTTCCCAGAAGGTACAGATGAGGGTCAACCAGGTTTGGGCGCATTGATGACTGAGGGCAGAAAAGCATGGGATTAAGGGGTAGAGGACTATGCATCATTGAACTGGTTAATAATGAGCCAAGATTATGAAAGTAATAAAAAAAAGCCAGAACTGTAGTAATTGTTAATACTGTCTTTCTTCTCAATTATCTTATACTTATTTATGTAGATATTGTATCTCCTTGTAGAATGAATGTAAGCTCCTTGAGGGCAGGGACTGTTTCTTTTTTTTTTTCCCCAGCTTTGAGCACTATACCTTGTATGTAGTAGGTACTTAAGAAAAGCTTGTCAGATTGAAATGCTTATTGAGAATGGGATGGTCTGCATAAGGTCAAAGAACGTGTTTAGAAATCATGAGAGTGTGGGAGAGATAGAAGGACCAGAGTTTGATCAAAGGGGAATTTCAGAGTTCTTCAAGATCAGGTAGGTATAACAATCTTCAGTGAGGGTGATGTTGTATGACTAGCCCATGGATATTGGATACAAAATAGGGATGGAAGCTATGGGAAGTAACATTGATGTACTAGACACTCAGAAGTCCATTAACCTGGAGGGTTAGGTAGGAGTCTTAGTGATAGTGTCCTTACCTTCCTGGGTGAAGGAGGTCTGAGTAGTTTCTGCTTCCTAGTCAGTTAGCCAATCAGGCCCTATATGTCCACCCTTTGTCTTTAGATGGAGCCAATGGGGAGGTAGATGGTAATGGAGGCCAAGAAGATCATGTGGTAAAGGAAGTCTTGAATTCCAGGCTACTGACCCCCGACAGACCAATTCACTTTTCTGTTGTCTACACCACAAAACTTGTGTGAGCCCTGTGGGAAGGCCCCTCTTGGCCAGCTGGTTCTTGGTCAAGAGAGAGAATGAGAAGGGATGTGGATGACTCTTCCCCTGTAAGTGATCCCACTGCCCATTGAGACTACTCATTAAACATCAAACCCCACCAAAGACCAATGATGAAGCTGCTCTGAAACCTGAAAAAGTTTGTCACCTGGCAATTAACCCTGTAGTATAAACAGAAGGGAGAAGTGTCCTATTCTCTCTGAGTTGCATGTTTTTCAAGTAGCTGCCATTCTCCAAATTCACATCCCCCAGCAGGTAAGCTGGAATTTTAATAGGGTTGTACCCAGGGGGTGTCTTGACTTTCCTGCCTACCAAGCCCAGGCTCAAAATCATTAACCAAGAGGCCACAGACTATTAAACTTGATCTAACCGGTGGGTTTCACTGTTGGTGAAGACCCCCACATGGAGCCAGATGTTTTCTCCCCCTTAGCTTTATTGATTCAAATGATGGGCATCCTTCCACACAGGACTGTGAAATGCTGAGAGCTCCTGCTAGTCTCTCCCATAAGTCACACCTGATGTGCACCATTTGATTTCTGTTCATTCATTCAGCCAGTATTCTTTAAGTAACTCTGGCAGACCCAGTCTTATGCTCTGCTATCCTGTAGGGGAGGCAGAGGAAAGGGGAAAAAGGTCCTTACTCTTAAGGAGTTTACATTTTGGTTAGGGAGACAAGATTAAGAATCAGAAAATAAGTTAGCCCGTGACAAATGCTAAATTGGAGCAAATGATTGGAGAATAAGAGAATGTGGACTTAAGTTGTTAATTGTGTGGAACAGACAATGCATATAACAGGAACTGGAGAAATGAAGGATTAATGCTGGAATGCACAGAGGTCATAGAATGATGGTGGAGAATTCATTCATTTACTTATTGAACTTGGAATGGCTTAGAGCTGAAGATTTTCTTCCTAGTAGATAGACTTGAATTCCATTAGTTTAAATGAGCTCAAAGGGCTGAAAAGGGCAGTGAGGGCATTTGGTGAAGATGAAGCTCTCTGTTGGCTGTAAGACCTCTACCTAGTGACCTCATAGATTTTGGGCATTAGTGTACGGTGTGTCCCAGCCTAATGGTATTATGCCTCCCCTGGGGTATTCTGGAACATCTAGGTTCTCTAATTGGGTAGCCAAAGCATTATACTTCTTGTCAGTGGATATTTTTATACTTAAAGTCAATTCTGACTTCCCACAGTTCTCATGCTGAGCATCTGTGATGATTGCCCCCACTGGCTAGTTCAGATATTAGGAAGCTATTAGGATGCTAAGGACACTGTGGTTCCCAATGACACACTGACCTTCAAGGCCTTCAAAGGCAGTTGCTGCTCAGCTAGGGTAACAAGTTGAAGTTGTTGACCCAGTTGACCCAGATCCGCTGGTGGTGGGTGCAGGCAAAGGAGATTTGTTACTGGGTTCCCCTGGCCTGGGGCCAGGGGGAGCTGGAGAGAGTCCAGGAAAAATAAAGCTGCCCTCAGTAAAGGGCCATGGGTGCACACCATTGCTCCAAAGCCCGTAACTCCTCACCCTTAATTGCAGTTTTCAGAGGTAAAGAGAGCACCAGCACTTACTAATTAAATATGTTGCAGATCCTGGTCCCTCCTGGATACTTGAGCCATAAATTAACTGTAATTAGTCACAGCTTTGAATTCTGGGAGTGCCAGTGGTATAATGGAGATAAGTTTGATTAGTAGAGCTCAGAAATTAAATTGAAATTGATTTGCATAAAGGGTAATTTCCTTACCTCAAAGTGTTGTATTTGGAGGCCTGGGAAACAGGGAAGTGACCACATCTTCCTCAAGTACCTCCTTGACTTTTAGGGCCTATTCGCTTTTGTGCCAGTTAGGATTTGGTCAGCTGCCATCTCTCTTTTTTTTTTTTTTCAAAATTTTATTTTAGATTCAAATGCTAGAACACAAATACAAAATAGAGAAAAGAAACAAAAACATATCATAAACTTAAATATTGGTACTTAAATAAAAAGTTAGGAAAAAAAGCATGTTGTATGCATAGCAGAACATAAGAGAAGATTCAAATTATGTAACAATAAATTTTCATTTCAAGAAAGCCCATATGATAAATAATACTCATGTTGAGAATTGTCCATCTTTTCTTTGCTTCCTTGTGAGTTTTCTTTTGTTCTCTGTTGTGTACTTTTTTACTTTGTTCTTTTTCCCCCTTCCTCCCACCCCCGCCCCAAAAGGCCACAATAAAGTTTAGATATGTTTCTCTATAGCTATAGATATATACATACACATATATGTATATACATACATATAACTGGCCCTCTTTTTACTGGGTTTTCCCCACCTTCACTTCCCCTAACTTTTCTAACTTCCTAAATCCAACAATCTAATCCATCCAATCTAATAAGCATTTATTAAGCACCTAGTGTAAGGCAATGTGTCAGAGTCAAGATTTGAAATCAGATCTTACTGACTCTGAGACCTCATCACTATATATGCACACCACTTTTCAGTGCTTTGAGGAAGTAATTCTTAAACAATTTGGTTTCAAGACCCCTGTACACTCTTAAAAATTATTGAGAACCCCACCCCCAAAAGAGCTTTTGTTTATGTTGGTTATATTTATCAATATTTTGTTGTTAAATCACTTCAGCTGTGTCTGACTCTTCATGACCCCTTTGGGGGTTTTCTTGGCAAGGATACTGGAGTGGTTTGCCATTTCCTTCTCTAGCTCACTTTATAGATGAGGAAACAGACAAATAGGTTAAATGACTTTCCTAGGGTCTCACAGCTAGGAGAGTAGTATCTGAGGCTGGATTTGAACTCAAGTCTTCCGGATTCCAAGTCCTGATTCCTATTTCATACATTGTACCACCTAGCTGTCCCTTTAATATTTACTGAATTTGTAATTAAAATATTTTACCATTAAAAATAATTTTAACTTCATGGAACCCCTGAAAGGGTCTTGGGAACCCCTCAGAGGTCCCTGGACCACACTTTGAGAACTGCTGCTCTAAGATGTCACTGTGAGTTAAGTATTGCAATTTACAATCATATGTAATTTGAAGTACCACAGAAAGGAGTCGGCAGAATGAGAATAGACCTTAACGATAGGCACTAAAATTTGAATATAGAATTGGAAAGGACCTCAGACATCATGTAGTGCAACCCCTTCATTTAAAAAATATATTGTTTAATATAAATGTTTTATTGATGCTCTTTAAAGAAAAACCAGTCACTTCCCAGTGATTTAGCCCTGCCACAGAATAGCAAAAATACTATTAAACCAAACATCAAATCAAATATTGGCCATGTCTGACAATATGGGTCTCATTCTTTGACTTACTCCTCTGCCCAAAGATAAGAGGCATGCTTCACCATTAGTCAGTTCTCTGAAGTCAAGCTTATTCATTACATGGATCAGCATTCTGATGTCTTTTGGGGTTGTTTTCTTTCACATGCTGTCGTCATCATATAAGTTGTTCTTCTGGATCTGCCTACTTTGCTGTTCATCAGTTCATACAAATCTTCTAAGATGTGTTTATTTGTTGCTTCTTATGATGCAATAATATTCCATTTTATTTATATGTCACAGTTTGTTTAGCCATTCCCCTAGTTGTTGAACTTTGCTTTTCAAATAATGCTGTTAATAATTATATATGCATATACACATATACATATGTGTACATACACACATATATGTGTGTGTATGTGTATGAGATCTTTCCCTCTGTCTCTGACCTCCTCAGAGGTATTTATCAGTAGTAATATTCCTTGGTCAGAGTGTATGTTCACTTTAGTGACTTTCCTAATATAATCCCAAGTTGTTTTCTAGCATGGTTAGATCAATTCAGGGCTCTACCAAAAGTACATTAATGTGCCTCTCTTTCAACAGTCCCTCCAGTGTTGGCTGCTTTCATCTTGATCATTCTGATGGATGTGGGGAGAAACATCAGGCTTGTTTTAATTTGCATTTCTCTTTTCTACCTTCTTATTTTACAGAGTATGGAACTAAGGCTTATAGGGTAGACTAAAGCAGGATGGGAGTCAGGATCAGGAGCCCTATAAAAAGACTTGGGTTCTACTGCTGGCTGTGCCAGATTTTACCCTTTGAGCTTCTGGTTCTTCATCTGTAAAATGAGAAAACTGGATTAGGTGATGATGTCTAAGATGTCTTCTGGGCCTAAAGTTATATGACTTGTCCAGGGTCACCTAACAGCAGAGCAGGATTGGAACCCAGGTCCTGACTCCCATCTGACCCAAGACGCTTTCTACTGCCTACTACATGTCTGGTTCTAAAGAAATAGCCAGATGTAAGGAGATCAGGTCAACACATATGAAAAACTCAAGAGGAAGCTGATGATGTCTAGCCGATGGCTAGACGAAATACTGGACCTGGAGTCAGGCAGACCTGAGTTCAAATTTGGCCTCAGATACTTGCTAACTGTGTGAACTTGGGCAGGTCACTTAACCTCTAGTCCTTTCAATTTCTCCAGTTATAAAAAGGGAATGATAATAGCACCTACCTCATAAGGTTGTTGTGAGGATTAAATGAGATATTTGTAAAAGGTGCTGGCACAAGGTAGGCACTATATAAATGCTCATAATCTTCTCTTCTCTCTCAGGGACTAGTGAGAATGCATTATTGAACTGATGAGACTCCCTGCCTTTGAGGTCGGATTTCCCTGGTGTCCCTGCTGTTGGCAGTGGTATGGGCTTCCCTTCTTAGAGACTTGAAGACAAAAGGGGCACTTCTTCAGTTACTGTTCTCAGCTCCTTCAGATAGAATGTGGGGTCTCCCTGAAGGGAAGCTCCCAAAATTTTAACCATCGGAGAAAAGTGTCAAGAGAAAGGGGAAAAAAAAGTCTTCCAAAAAATCTGAAAACCCCAAAGGTAGAGAAGATCTTTCCTTAGAAACATATCACCCAAACAGCTCCCTTTGGAGGCAGAATGTTTCATTGCAAAACCTCCATCAGACACCAGCTGTTCTATAACTACTTCTGGGTTTGGCTCCTGTTGCAGAAGGGATTTATGGGGCCTTCAAGGAGCTGATGGTAAGCAGAGCTGGCTTTTCTCATGTGACCTCTGCCTTGTCCCCTCTTCCCTTCACCTGTCCTGTCTCTGTGGTTTGTCTTCAAAAAGCCTCTGGAGCCAGCAGGGCCAAACCCAGGAGTTCAGAGAAATTCTGTGTGTGTGGTGGGGAGGACTTTGTATATCTGTCTCTCATCTGGGAAGATAACCCTGGATTTCTGGTGTCTAGAAGTAAAGTCTCTTCTACTCAGCATCTGAGTGGAAGAGGCCTGCTAGCTACCCTTCTGTTGGCTCTCAGCTTATCTCCACAGAAGGCTTGGAAAAGACAAACAGAAAACCTGGAGTTTTCTTAAAGCTGCCTATGAAAGAGAACATGTGGGTGTAAAATAGTGTCCTGGGTGGTCAGTTAAGTTTTTCAGAGTGTACAGGCCACATCAGGGAACTTAAATGATTTAATATATTCAAAGCCCTTTGCATAAAGGGCTAGAAAAATGTCAGTTATTACTAGGTAATTAAGGTTGCTATTTTCCCAGAATATCCCTCATTGCTGTCAGCTTGAGCTAAGTCCTGAGCCCCAGGAGTAGAAAGAGCAGCCCTTGCAGAGTGGTAGGGAGAGGGAGTCAGGGAGTCTTTAAAACATTTTGGTGGGGAGTGCAGAGGCATGAAATCTTAACATATGTCCCTGGATGAGGATAGCCAGAAAACTTGAGCTTCTGGCAAGTAGATTGTGACTTCTGGGTATGCATGATCTTCCTGAGTCCTGATACTTGCTTCCTACAGTTATAAGTAATAATTGCTCAAGATAATTAGCATTGTTGGGCCTGTTTTCTATCTACAAAATGAAACATTTATACTAGGAATTTCTTAATCTGAGTTCAAAAATGCTTTTTTAAAAAAATGTTGATAACTATATTTCAGTATAATTGGTTTCCTTCATAATTCTGTATATTTTATTTTATATATTTAAAAAAATTCTGAAAAGGGGTTTATATGCTTTGTCAGATGGGTCCATCACACAAAAAGTGTTAAGAACCCTTGGACCAGATACTTTCTAAGGTTCCTTTTAGCTCTAAGTGTATGATTTCAGGATTAATTAAATTTAAATTAATTCAGGAGGCTTCCTTTTCCCTTTCCCCTTCCCCCTTTCCTCTTTCCTTATCAGCTGAGGGAATAGAAGAAAAGAAGAATCCCTTAATTTGGGATCTGGTGATTAGCTTGGAAGAATGGTCAGTCATTTTCAGTCATGTCTTACTCTTTGTGACCCCCATTTGGGGGTTTTCTTAGCAATGATAATGGAGTGGTTTGCAGTTTCCTTCTCCAGCTCATTAAGATGTGGAAATTGAGGCAAGTGGTGTTAGTTAGGTGACTTTCCCAAGGTCATATAACTAGTAAGTGTCTGAGACCAGGTTTGAAATCAGGAAAATGACTCTTTTGGACCTCAGGCCTGGTGCTCTTTATCCACTGTGCCACCTAGTTACCCCTTTCAGGAATGACTTCTGCTGAATTGACCTTGGTGAGGCAACAGGATATGCTCTGAGCAGGAGGGTAAGCTCACTTTTGCTTCACTACAATGGGAGCTCCCCAGAGCAGGGGTCAGGAGACAGATGCTAGCTAGCATGGTGGAGAGAGTGAGGAGAGAGGAGAGGAAGCAAAGAGAGGGGGGCGTGGAGGGGATGGGAAGGAAGAGAGGGGAAGTAGGGGGGAGGATGCCTCATCATTTGGGTTTGGTGTTGAGAGTGGGAGTGAAAGCCCTTGGCCGATATACCAAAACACCCCTGCCTGCCTCCTGTAGGATTATCTTCCTTGCCTCCAGCCATGGGTTTATAGAACTCTGTCTTGGGGCTACCGCCTTGGGGTCATCCCCTCCCCTCCCCTCCTCTCTTTCATTCTCCTGAATTCTTTCTGGTGGGGCCTCATATCCAGAGCCCAGATTCTTGGGTGCATTCACTGCTTCTACCCACTAGATAATGGAGGTATAGATGGGAATGATCTATTTGGAAGCAAGACACACATAGTTGGTTATGTTTGAGGAATTTTGTCTTCTTTGTCTAACTTGTGAGTAGCTCCCAATGAGCTCCTCCCCTCCATTTAGTTACTTCAGTCCGGCTCCCCAACCTGTTCTTAGTCTAAGATTTTCCTTTCCTGCCTGGCTCTCTAAAAAGTCAGATGCTTCTTAGTTCTCTAGTCTCAAATGAGTTTACTCCCTAAGCTAGGGGCTTCCAAATTTTAGAAATTGTGGAACTTTTATATTGAAAATATATGTAAGACACATTTTTTTTTTGCATTTAAGCTACATCATTAATATTTTATCCATTACTTTTGGAAGTCTAGATAATCAACAAAACAGTAAGTCAAGTCCTGATTTATAACATTTGTTGCTTTCCAAAGTATAAATACTTACACTAAAAACTGAACAATTGATTCTAGCCAGTCTTGACCTCATTCCAGCACACCTCTGGCTCCTACCTACAGGTCCTACCTAAGCTCCTACCTACCTCCTACCTAAGGTCCAACCAAACTGGCCTTCTGATGTGTTCCTCACATACCACATTCCTTTACCAGTCTCTGTGTCTTTGTTCAATTTACCCTCCATACCTGGAATGTACCACTCGACTTCATCCCCTCTTCCTCCTCAGAATCCTCTCCTCCTTCTGCATGAAGCCTTTCTTGACCCCCCTCAGAAAACCAGTATTTCTCCCTCCCAGATTATCTTGTAGGCATTTTGTGTGTGTATATAAATGTATATGTATATACATATGTGATATACTTATACATAGCTATTGTTTCTCTAAATACAAGTAAGCTTTTTGAAGGCAGGGACTGTTTCATTCTTTGTACTTGTATCTCCCACATTAGCACAGTGCCTGGTACCTAATAGATATTTAACAAATGCTTATTGATTAATTGATTACCATGCTGCATACTTATTTTGTGGCCAAGTAGTATAAAACAGAATTTTTACTGATTTTTTTTAATAGGAAACATAAAATGCCAGAGTTGGAAGGTCTTCACAGGACATCCTAGAGAACCTTAGAAGATTAGCACTAGGAGGGATCCTACAGGTCATCCACTCCAATCCCCATTTTATAGATTTAGTCAGAAATACTGATGTTTCTAAAGGGTAATTGACTATCTTAGTTCTACAGAGCCTGAAACAACACCTTGGTCTAGAAACATAATCTAGGGCTCTTTCTGTTGCTTTATTGTCTCCAACATCCTCAATTTACAGATTTGGAAAGCTGAGTCCTAGATAGGTGGAGTAACTTTCCTAAGGTAAGGTCATATGGCCAATTAATTAGTGGCAAAGCCAAAACAGGAGCTAAGTTTCCTGAATACTGTTTCACCCTTCTTTCTATGCCATATTGAAATATAGCCAACAACCTATGGTGGCCGCAGAATCAGAAATGTAATAATAATAATAAAACAGTAATAAGGTGGCATGCTGTCCATAAAATTACTTTTTAATATAAAGTCACTTAGACATAGTTTCATTAATTCATAATCAAACCCCACTCTAAATGGCCATGCCCTATCATGATATCATCTGGCTGATTGCCCATCTGTATAATGGTTTCTGTGGAATTAATTGCCTCTGTAATATTATGATACTCATGAATGACATTGGGTGGGGCATGCTATCTAATAAAGATTAGGGAAGTAAGATTGAGAGTGGAGGTTATGAGGATTGTAATTAAGTTTTCCTCTCCTGTTTTCTTTTCTTCATTATTCATTTTTCTGCCCACACGTGGCAGCCCTCATTGGAGCCAGTTTCTGGTCCTTTGATCCTGCTTGGTAACAAATGTGCTTCTGTAGGGTGACGTTGAAAGTTTAATTTGGAAACAGAATGAGAAAAAGTGACAAGATTCCAAAATAACATCTTCATCTACTTGTGAAACTTCCCTGGAACCCTAACCAACTTCTCGGACCCATTTACCACACAGTTTGAAAATCCTTTCCTGGGGCTGCTGGAAAAGTCAGTCCTACTCCCTATCTTCCTTCAAACTGTCCTCATTCTCCCTTCAGCCAAGACACTTGCTTTTTCTTTCTTCTTTATGTTTTCTGAATCTAGCACCATGTCCATTCCTTGGGGGTGGGTATGTGTGTGAGAAAGAGTAGTTCCTGGGGGCAGCTAGGTGGCACAGTGAATAGAGCATCGGCTCTGGAGTCAGGAGAACCTGAGTTCAAATTCGACCTCAGACACTTAACATATTTACTAGCCATGTGACTTTGGGCAAGTCACTTAACCAATTGCCCTGCCCTTCCCCCCCCCCCCCAAAAAGCAAAAAAACCCGAAAGAACAAAAAAGAAAGAGTACTTCCCCTTCTTTTTTTTTTTTATCTTGTCCCATTTGTTATTTATCCTAATAACCAGAATTCATTGACTCGCAGTCATTATTAAGAAACCATTATATGAACCCATCCCTTATTTAAGGACATATAATGGGGACCAATTTACCAGGACAGTGTGCCAGAATTCATTGACTCGCAGTCATTATTAAGAAACCATTATATGAACCCATCCCTTATTTAAGGACATATAATGGGGACCAATTTACCAGGACAGTCTAGTTTTCTGTGATTCTTGGAGAAATCTTGGAGCAGTTGCTGTGATTGTAATCTGGGAATCCTCAACGTCCAGCCTAGGGCTTTCCCAAAGCAGACAGGTTTAGTGTTCAGCTAGAAAGGGTGGGGAAAGAGTGGGGAGAGGATGTGTGGCTAGAGCATTTTTCTCTATCTTTCAAGTAGTGCCCCACACTTTGTGGCAGTTTATATCCAATATGCTAACTCCAGCCAAGGTGGAATTGCAAACTTACACACTGATTGTATGTTCACTGAATGCTTTGGTCTTAGAAAATCTGAATTTGAATTCCAACTCTTCCAAATTCTAGCAGTGTAGCCACAGGTGAATCACTGAAACTCTGTGAGACTCAGCTTTCTGATACAGATAACACATTCCCTCACTATTGGGCTACTGTGAAGAAAACACTTTGTGGAGCTTTAAACGCTGTAAGAATGTGAGTTATTGCGATCTGAAATAGTTCCTTACCTTCGTTCCTATTTATTGATTTTTCTTTTTCCTTTTCTAGGTCTACATTATCAATGTGACTTGGTCTGATTCCACCTCCCAGACTATCTACCGGCGATATAGCAAATTCTTTGACCTACAGGTAGGTTTTTTTTCCTCTGTGGAGATGCTGTTTTGTTTCACTTGGAAAGATCTGTATTTCTCATTGGTTAGGCTTCTTATCTCTCCTTTTTCCCCTCTTTTCTTCCCTCCCTCCTTTCACTTGACATGGACAATACTTTTCAGCCAAAGGTCAAAGTATAGCAATAACAGATGACGCATACCTCTTGGATGGAGCTGTATTTGTGAGGGCAGTGTTTTCTGGACAATGCAGGTTTCTCCACCAAGGAACAGGAATGCTTTGGTGTATTTTCAGCAGCATTAATATGTTTCATAAAACCTCAGAACTCTTCTAGAAGGGGAAGAGACTTTGATGGTCCCCTAATCTTGCCATCTTGGGTTTCCTATAGAATCTCAGAGTTGAAAGGAACCTCAAAGGTTTTCTAGTCCAGACACCCATCAAATGCAGGAATGGTCACTATATCATTCCTGACATCTAGACTGGTCATCTAACCTTGGCTTGGAAACTTGCAATGATGCATATGGAAGTTTCTGTCCATCCAGGCAGCCTATTCCATTGTTGAATAGCTCTCATTGTTAGAAATTTCTTCCTTATATTGAGTCTCCTTGTAACTTCCTGCCATTGGTTCTAGTTTCCTTACCCTTCTTTCCTATTGTT
This sequence comes from Petaurus breviceps papuanus, assembly GCF_028583685.1. Lineage (NCBI taxonomy): Eukaryota > Metazoa > Chordata > Mammalia > Diprotodontia > Petauridae > Petaurus > Petaurus breviceps. The sequence continues at coordinate 79,048,153 of NW_027186296.1, read as the reverse complement.
TTTTCAAGGTGGGGCGAAGGTGGCAGCTATAATGGGTATTGGTGGGTGTGTATATGTGTGTATGTGTACAAGTATGTGTGTATGTAAATAAGTGGGGTGAGGCAAAAGTCACCGTACAGTGAATCAATGAAGAAAGACTTTTATTGAACACTGTATACCAAGCACGGGGGGGTACAGATGGAAAGGCAAAGCAAATCCTTTCTTCCAGGGAACTCACATTCCAATTGGATGAGACAACACAGAAAGGAGGATTGAGCTGCAGCCGGGACAGGAAGACTTTGTGGTGCTTAGGGTACAGTAGCAGGATGGTGCTGAGGTCACTGTAGGAGGGGTTGGAGTCAGTGCCTTTGGTGTGAGGGGCATATCTGATGGGGTGGGATGGGGAGTTCTTCACTATCATTAGGAAGAGAGAAGTCAAGTCGACACCAATTGATTAAATGTTTCCTGTGTGCTAGGCCTGAGAGTCAGTGTACACTGGGGGCTGTGGGTTTTCTAAGAGGGAGTGAGGATGGGGGAGTCAGCATTTAGTTAGGTGGGGGACCTTAGCAGGAAGGTTAGGGATAAGGATTCCCTGGAGTATCTGCTCTGCTAGGCCCCACTGAGGGCTGGGCAATGCACTTTTACTTTGGCCCTTTAAAATATTGGGTAAATTACTGAGTTACATAGATGGCGATCTGTTTGTGAATCGCTGGTGCTGAAACAAATTAATCATCTTGTGGCTGATTTTTTGACAATGACTTTCTCCAGACTGAACTAGGCTGGTCTTTAGACAAGACACGGATAGGATCGTGGAACCAGAGCTGGAAGGGCCCTCTGAAGCCACCTAGTCCATACAGTCTGTCAATCTGCATATTTATATTTTGTATTGCTTGCCTGAGAAAAAAGCATATATGAAATCTTACGGTTACTTCAAAAATTGTCCTGCTTGTCTGTAGTACTTTCTGTTCTCTTCTGTATATTAAAAATATGTATATCTCAATGACCCTTTTTCTTTGGCATCACTATTGCTAACCCTCGCTTACCAGGGGCCACATGTAGCCCTCTAGGTCCTCAAGTGTGGCCTTTCGACGGAATCCAATTTTTTATTTAGTCAAAGGGCCACACAGGAGGACCTAGAGGGCCTCAAGGCTGCAGGTTCCCCACCCCTGTATTTCACCTGTCCATAAAAACTGAGAAAAGAAAGAAAGACATTTTTAACATTTAAGCAGAGACAAGCAAAATGATCCACACAGTGGCCACATCCCAAAATGAATGTCCATCACTGTATCCATCACTGCTTTGTCTGGGGGTGGGTCACGTGCTTCGATATAGGTCTCCTGATCATTGCATTGATCAGAGATCTGAAGTCTTTCAAACTTGTTTTTCTTTACAATGCTGTTATACTCGTATATCTCGTTCTCCTGGTTCTTCTCACTGTACTCTCTGTCAGTTTAGACTACTCAAAAATTCTCCTAAAGAATTTATTTTGCAATTTCTTATCTTGTAAGAATATTCTATTACATTGATATACCCCACTTTGTTCACCCATTTCCCAATTGTTTGTGAGGCAATTTAAAGCATTTCTTTTAGATCTAGCTCTTTTCTTTTCTTTTTTGCTTCTTTTCTCCACTTCAAGATCAGAAAGTTATTTTTTGCTTATCCTTTCTCTTAATGTCACTTCCCACTCCTTTACCCCTTTCCCATTTGTTTTCCTATTAAACTGATGTATCTTGGTATCAAACTCTGTGTGTGTGTATGTATGTATGTATGTGTGTGTGTGTCTATAGGTGTGTTCTGCCCTCCTTGGCCCATTTTACATAAGAGTGAGGTTCATCGGATGCCCACTTCACCCACTTCCATGTTTGTATACTCTCCTCATCCACTATTGTTATGAGAAACAGCAAGTTACTTCCCCTTCTTCTTCCTTTGTACCCTAGTGGATTCCTCCCTTTATCCTTCATTCTCTGACCTCCATTGAAACCCTCAGAATAGAACCAGTCCATCTCTGTTTTTCTCATTTAACTCCCTCAATAACTTTTGAAGACATTAAGATTCAAGGGACATTTGTTTCTTCTCCCTCATTTAGAATGTTAGCATTACCTTATCATACAATTCAATCCAGTTGCTCAAATATATTTATTTGATATCCCTGGTTTTTCTGGACTCTGGCATTTTGCATTTCGAACTTCTGGCTCAGTCCTGGTCTTTTCATTAGAAATGCTTGAAAGCCACTATTTCATTAGATATCCATCTCTCTCTCTCTCTCTCTCTCTCTCTCTCTCTCTCTCTCTCTCTCTC